>NW_024525489.1:7599572-7837553 GCF_017590135.1 Pyrgilauda ruficollis | reverse complement strand
TCCCGCCCGCCGCCTCCCCTCGGCCGCCGCCGGCCGCCTCCCTCCGCGCAGCCCCCGCCCGCTGCCGGTGCCGCTCCGCCGCTCGCTCCAGCGCAGGAAATGCGCAAAAGACGTCAGTGTGTGTGTGTGGGGCGAGCGAGCGGCGGCGGCGGCAGCCCCGGCCGTGCTTGTGTGTTTCTCTGTGTGTGTGTTTGAGTGTAGAAAGTTTTGCCTGTTGGGGGAGCAGCGCGGCCGCCACCAGCCGGGAACCGCAGCGGGGGTCGCGCTCCCCGGGCTGGGCTTGCCGCTCCTCCACACCCGCCGGGCGGCTTTCCACACTGCCCGGCCCGGCCCCACGCCTCCTCCGCCTCCTCCTCCTCCTCACAGGATAAAGTGGTGAACCAAAGGTGGATAAAGCACCCCCGGACGCCTTCCTCCCCGACCGCCTTTATTAACGTGCTTGATCACCAAGGTCCTGCGCGGACCGGGACCACCACTCACACCGCGCCGGGCGCTTCTGGCGCCGCGGTGCGGGCGGACGCCCCTTCCCGCAGGGCTTCCCGCCCCTCGCCCTTCTCTCCGTGATCCCCGGGACGCCTCTACCCGCGCCTGACCGGCAGCGAACTCCGCCGCCCCCGCCCTGCCCCGCCGCCTGACAGCGCCGAGCCCCGGCCCGCGTCTCCGCCACCCCCGCCCACCGCGGCAGCGGCACAGACAGCGCTACGTCAGCGGGGGCCGGGCCGGGCCGGAGGAAGAGTTTCCCCGCGGTGTGCGAGCGCCGGGAAGTGCCGAGCGCCGCCAGGGGAAGCGGCCTCCCGGGGCCCGCCCCGCCCGGCTCGGCCCGGCTCGATCGGACCCGGCCGGGAGGCGCTGCCTGGGCTGGGACAGAAGCCGCCTGTTGACCGCCCAACGCCCCGCGGCGGTGGGGCACTGCCAGCCCCTTTGTCTGCCGCGATCACCTGGCCCGTGCCTGCCCCACCTCAAGCCGCGGCGCCTCCCCGCTGCTCCGAGCTGGCGCTGAGCGGGAGACCGCAGGCCGGCGGTCGCCACTGCCCTGCAAGCGTACTGAAAAAGGAAAAAAACCCAAAACCCTAAACCTTCTAAAAGGGTAAAAGGGTGTGCATACTGTGTTCTTGAACGTTATCTGCACGTCATGAAAGATTTCAGTAATTTTTCATCACCGTGGTATCAAATGCCCTATGAAATACCCGTGAAGCTACATGCAGCCTGACTTTCTCCTCAGAACAAACGTACTCGGGATATGGATGGTTTCCCATGGTGAAAATTATTACTGCCTTAATTATTTTTAGCTACTGATTTTGGCTTTGTGTGTGTGTGCTTGTGTTGAGAAAGTCACTAGGAAATGGATGGACTTTTGCCCTTTGATGGGATTTCAGTTCGCTGTAATATGACAAGAGAAAGGTATCAGTTCTGGCACTCAGGAGAGCAGCTGGGGTGCTTCGAAGAATCAGCCAAAGTAGAAAGAAGCTGAATTGCCTAGATCCAGTTGAATAAGGACATAAAAGATGAGCACCCAGTCCTTGATCTGGACCTGATATTCCTGACTGGAGAGGAAAGAACAGATAATTATGGATTTCTGCAGATAATGGCTCAGGAGGCAGGTGTTATATTTGGAGCTAATGAAACAGCTCCAGTATCTGTGCTTCCAGAGCAGTTTCCAGATAGGAGATATGGTACTAATGAAGCCAATGGGTCATGAGAGCATTCGCGTTAATGGAAGACAGACTTTCTGGTGCCTGTTGCCACTTAGTCTACTAGTCAAAATAGAAGTACAGTAAAATCTCAATGTTCATTATCATCTTGACAATCTCCAAGCAGAATCGTTTGATACAAAGCTGTGGTATGGAGCCAATTATGGGAAAGGTCTTCCTTTGCAATTCGGCCTTTCCTGGGCTCACAGCAGCCATGATACATCTATCATGTTACTTTTGTAAAAGACCATAGTCGCAGGCCCCACCAGAAATATAAGAAGGACCTGCTCCTTTCCTCCTAGCCCCATTCACTACCTGATGCATCTAGTACTATATATTAAGCTATATGGTCTTACATTTAGTATATGAGAAAGAACACTATAATTAAATATTTTATCTGGATATTTTTGTGTTCTATCTCAATAAGGGCAATGTAAATAGTATGCTCCATTTCCTTAGATACTTATTGGAAAACATGAAAGCCAAACTGATACACTGTTACTTTTTTTCCTGGTTATTTTTAGAGAACTACAACTGTATGTATTCTGTTTGCCCAAGGTAGGTAAACAGAGTCTCCATGGTGAGTTTAATGACCTAGCATCTCTCTGAGATTACACATGCATATTACGAAAGTCTGAATAAATACAGACATTATTAACACAGCATACAAAATAATAAATAGACCTTATATTTGCCTAATTACATATACAGTCTACTGCATACCTTGCTAGGCCCTGATCCCTAATTCGAGCCATCTGCACTTTTCCATACACTGAATCAAGCTAAAGTTTGGTTTCCCAAATTATTTCTTCTAAGAATAAATGTCTGCCTGCATGAACAGGGATTTGCAAGCTCACTTAGGATCAGACAGCTCCAGCCTTACACTGCTTAGGAAAATACAAATATGTTGTTTGTATATCTTGTTGAAAATACAAATATCACAGTTTTAATTTAGTTTTAGATTTTTTTAATTATATTTTTGAAAAGCAAGTCTATGTCAAGACTGAACTTTTGTTACTAAGCAGTTCTTAACTTAACCAAAGTACCCTGGAACAATATTCTTAAAATCCAGTAACTCAGTTACATGGAGCAACATTACAATGCTTCTTGGAAGTTCATCTAAAAATTTGGCTCAGTGGTCTCAAAACCTCTAAGTAATAGAAGCAAAGAGCATTCCAACTGTAGGTTCCATTTTCCATTTGAAAAGTTTATTAATATTTGTTTGCTTGAGTTTTTTTCCTGCTTTCTTTCTGTGCATACAGAAGGATTTGGTTCTTTAAGAGCAGAAGAGCAAAAGCTATTCTATTTTGCAGAGGGAGGTCTGGGGAGGAAGATGAAGCATTTGCAGTATTCCCCCTGCAGAAGGGCAGTAAGAAGTATTCCAGATGCATTTCTGTACTCCAGTACAAAGACTGCAGCAGCACAATAAACCACGGCCTGAAGTTTTATTACGTTTTAGCTATTTTTCCCAGCTATGTTATTTGGCTTTTTTTAATACACAGAGAGTCTACAGGGTATCTAGACCCAGGACTGGTTAAGGTGGTCTGTCTACTCTCCAGAAGTAACTTTTGCTGGTAGAAGCCCCTTTGTTCAGCACTCGGAGAGCAAACAGCCTTTGTGTCAGGGCTGCTCTCGGTGTGTGCTGCTCAACTGGAAAAGGAAAAGACCCCCAAGAGATCATAAAAAACATAGGCTAATTGCATCAGCTTCTATTTTCATTCTTAATTTAGAAAAGAGACTCCATCAAACTGGTAAGGGATAGCAGCAATGGCAGCGCCAGCACGCAGTCACCTGCAGACAGCGGCCTCCCAAGGCACGGTTTTAGTCCTGCAAATCCCTTTTAGGTTGCGCCTGCCCTGTGTCAGGTAGTGGCGGCGGCAGTGGCAAGGAGGGACGAGCCAGCGGGAGGAGGCCTGTAATCTCAGACAGCCCCTGACCTTTCCCTGGCCTGTGCATCCTCCATGGCTCTGTGGAGAAACAGCACTATCTGGTGGCGAGAGGATGTAAAGTCCTGCCAGGAGTCGCGTTAGGCTTAATTCTATTATTGCAGTCACAGTTGAAACTGGGTTTGAGGTGTTGTTGCTCCAGATTGATAGATAGTTTAACTGCATTTTCAAGAGGAATTTTTTTTTTATAGTCCCATTAGTCCTAAAAAACTGTTGAAACATTGGAGGAAAGTCAGCAAATTTTCAAGCTTTTCCAAGTTCAGCAATATGAAAGAAGGAGAAGAGATTTTGTGGCATTTTATTTTTTAAAGGACCATCATTTCTTAGAGTTATACTAAACCGATAGACAAGGAATGAAATCAGGCTTGAATGCAGGAGAGATTTTTGGAAACACCTTTATGAAAAATATGAAATGAAAGCCAGAACCCTCATTATAGACCCTATGAAAATTGAGGAACTCTGAATCCACTCTGGACAAGAACATATTCCAAGAATATGAAGATATTCACCAATATGAGTATATCAACTGAATTCCTTTGAACTTATTGGATATGCTTATGCAAGTGTAATAGTTGGGTGTTAGTAGATTCAGTCCTTTCCTGGCAAGAAATCAAAGATTGCTGTCAAATGCTGACTATCTTTGAAAGTCAAATTATTATTTTGTATCTAATTTTGGAGGCACCATTATGAAAAAAGCATCCTCAAGAGCATTTTCATTCCTGTCATGATGCAAATTATCTTTTGGGTATACCAATATCAAATCCATCTTTTCTAAAAATGAAAAAAAAAGACCAGTCTCAGTGAGCTTGGTCCAGCCATTCTAAGATTTCCTTTGTGTCCAGCCAATTTCCTACTAATTTATTCTTCACTCCCAAAGTATGTACCTGAGGAAGTTACTTAAGGCACTCCCAATGCTCCCTGTGAAATGTCTCAGCATAAGGGATCTTGTCAATGTGTGATTAATTAGGTCTCCAGCTCTCTCTCTAGTGTAATTATACTTTTGGTAGTCTTCCCAACCTCTTTCAAAAGAACATACTAAACACTAGCTGAGTGTGTTAGCTTTCACTGGGAATAAATCTCCAAGAGTACATCTGCATGGATTTGCAGCTTTAAGGTACGTGGTTCTGGCGGGCACGGTGACATGGTCACTTCAGTGCAGTGTCTACCAGCCAGCCTGTTCTCAGGTATGCACCTGGTTTGCTAGCCAAGACTGAACCCCATGATATCATACCTTCCCAGCAGTTCTTATCTCAGCTAGATAGATCACAGCCAGTTTAAGCATATCTGCACGTGCTACAAAAACATACCTCGCCAGTTGCAGAACATATGCTTAGGTCACTTCTAGGCTAGAGATTTCTGGCTCAGGCAGGGCTGTGGAGCAGTATGATCTCAGACAAACACGGCTGTGCCAGGGACTCTCACCATTGTGGGAGCGGGTGTTATTATTTTATTGCTTGTGGATGGTCATTTTTTAAATTGATATAAAAGGTTTTGTACATCTTTCTGGTAAAATATAATGGAACTTCTATACTTCTGTATGTACCCCAAATATAAAAATAGGCTTCCACTTCATCACCTACATGTCTTCTCTCAACCTTCACGTGAGTCTGCTGACAGCATTTACTGTGGGTTTGCCATTTGCAGGATTGTTACTATTCTATACAAGGAATTGCTGGAAAAACTTCTGAAGGGTAAACCCGAGCTCTGGTCTGTTCCTGGTTTATCAGCCCTCATCTTGAGAATTTACACCAGGTTTCTGGGGCAGGGAAACTTGGAGTTACCTGGCATTGCTCAGGACTATAATAAGAGTCTGTTGCTATTCAGACTCAGTGATTAGATTGTCATTGCTGGAAGTAATTTTGGTACAGAGTGTCAAGGAAAGAATTCTGGAATGGATCAGGATTCAAGAGACAACCTCCTGCCCTAGATCAGCCTCTCCACACACATGGGGTGAGCCTTGAAAGATATTTTTTCTAAGAGTACAGTTCCCTCTCTGCATCAAGACTAGAAGAGGACAGGAACATGAAGGTCAGTCTTACCTTTCCAGGCTGCTGCTTTCTTGAGCAGCATGAAGAAAAAACCCTATAGTGTATATGCTACTTGAATGAATGATTTTGTATTAAAAAAAACAAACCAAACCAACCATGCACAGTAAGTAGGGAAAAGGACTGGACTGTTTCCTTCCTTTCTTCTGTACCAGCTACACGATTTCAGGCAACACAGTTTGCTGATTTCAGCAAGCACAGTCTAATGCTGACTGCGACTCCTTTCATGATAGAAAAGCTGGCCAGTGGGTTGTTACGGCTCCCTGAGGCTGGACACCCAATGTATTTTGGGGTCAGTTGTCAATTACTCATACTTCTCTTGGCTTTTGCTGGTTTTATTTCTTCCATATTGTACCAAAGTATTGTTGCTTCTAAAAACTGTTTTTAATTTGAGGTGGACTTCCCCAAAACAAACTGTGAAGGGAGCTGAGCATGTTTGCCTCCAGGAAATAGAATTGATTCTCTGCTTTCTTGTACACTACAGGAGTGGAAGCCACATAACGCATAGCAGGATACAGCATACCAGGCTAGGGGTGTTTACTGTTCTGTTGATCTATTTGTTTTGAGTACACCAGAAGAAATTTTAAAAGATAAGAGAAGCTCCAGGTCTGGGAAGCTTGATATTTACATGCCTAGCCATCAGCAGATATAGTAATGTTTCCAGAGAATAGTGGCAGTGTGTATGTACTTTATTGAAGCATCGCTAGCATTCATCCTACTGTCTTACCCTGAACCCTGTGCAGCATTTGGAGCATCTGTCACTAACATGTGTGACACTCCAAGGCAAACTCCTTTCACAGTTGATAAGCTGCAGGAGAGTAATAAGTGTGCCCAAGGTGTAACTGTCATTACTAGCTTCTGTTAATTTTCTTGATGATTTTAAATCATGCACACTGTTGGTTCAGAAGTATGAATGAAATGTAAAAAGAATAGGCTTTCAAAAGAAGGTACTGCTTTACAACACAGAGGAGTGAGAAAGAGAAGGAGCAAATGGCTGTGTTTTGGAAGTACCTCTGAATTTTCAGTGCTTTAATTGTAAAATGTCTGACTAGAGACATTTTCAGTATCTCAAGTTAAGTGGACAATTTTCAGAATTTAGTCCTAATCACCTCTTAAACTCACATATGAAGTCATTAAAAGAGTCACTAATAAAACCAATACGTTGTTATTCTCACAGTCTTCCTCCAGCCTTTTCTCATAGTAGTATTCAAGAAGTGAAACTTCTTAAAATTGATAAATAAAGGCAGAAAAAAGATGTGATGTAATGATTTACAGTATTGGAGTGCTGTCATTCAGGACATCTAGGATACGCTGAGCTGTACTTTTTACTGGCTTCATTAATAAGCTACAATGATGGCTGAAGCCTAAAAAGACCTATATGTTTGTGCATAAGACTATACAATCTGAATTAGGATTCAGGACGCTTCAGGAGATTTATTCCTGCATATGTCTTTAGAGAACTAAAATGTACTACATAGGTTCACAGGTATTTATATTTATATCTTTGAAGTTGCTAAAGCCTAGTTTCATTTTCAAGTATAGGTGGCAGTTTCAACTTTAAAAGGTCATGGACAGTCCAGCAATGGCTGTTGCTCTAACATATTTCTCATAAGCAGAGGAGGAGTGTCAGTGCTGGGTGAAACCTTTGAGGTGTGGACTGACAGAGATGGCTTTTCCCATGAAAATATGATGTTTAATGGGCCTCTACAGGCCAACACAGAATAGAAAACAGTTGACCACTAAACTGCCATGACTCATGACTTTGGAGTTCACAAACTGAATAAAAACACAAAGGATTAGCAGGTCATAGATACTCCTCAGCAGTTTATTTTACTTCTCTTTTTCCTTTTTATGTTGGTGGGTGGGGTTTTAAGTCTGTCGCACTCCATTTTTCTTCTGTATTTACATGCTCCAAACATACCCACCTAACTACATGTCCAGCTAAGAGCTTCATCTCTTTTTCTTTGTGTTTTCTGCTCTGGATTTTAGAAGCTCTTAATAATCCAAAGAATGTCTTCCTTCAATGTAATCCCACTTTGCTGTAACAGCACAAGAGGGACAGAAAGCAAAAGATGCAATCCCATAGCAGAACACTTGTAATAAGACAGGGCATGATCCACTCCAATACATCCAGGTAATAGGGAATTGCTGGGTCTGTGCAAAGCACTAGATGTCTCAGTTAGTGCTACCTAATTAGTAATTATGCCTCTGTAACCTCATAGATATTTACAAAACTTTCACATGTCTATCGTCAAAGCATCCGCTTCAATTTAATACTTTCATTTTGGTATATGTTAGCTATTCTATAAAGGCAAAGAAAATAACTTTTAAGTATATCCTCTACCATAAATATTTCTCCTTTTGGACATACCAGGTATTTGGGGGCAAAAAGAAAGTAGGACAGACTACAAGTTTTCAGTATCTGAAACCAATCTAGGTCTCAACTGAAAATAATTTGTCATGGAATTTAAAGTTTTAATGATAGCCAGTTTGGTTCATTGTTGGTTTATTTTTGTTTTGTTGGGGTTTTTTTAAGGAAAGGAGACACTCCAAAAGAAATGGGTGAGAATTAATTGCTTTCATCTGAATCTTATATGAATATGTCAGTTATTTCTTGTTATGTGAATTTAAATGAACTGGTATGAGTATACTTGCCCTAATGCTGCTCTTGTAAAGTTAGATAGGTAACTGATCCAAAGGAATCAAATGTAGGGCTGCTGACTCTTAGCTAATCCAAGATATGACAAGTTATAACTGGGTTTTGTTTTTTTTTTTTCAGGTAGTTAATTTAAAAGTTTAAATTAGATTAGTTACCATGTTTATTTGAAAAAAATATTAAATATTAATAAAAACCATTGCAGGGTTTTTTGTTTATTTTGGCCATAACTGTCAAAGTAGTTTGTTGAAGAGATATGTCATAATTATAAGGACACTGCATTTTTCTGAAGTATTTTTCATGAAAACTGTTTCCCCTCTCTAATATTAATATAACTGAAGGAGCCCCTTGGGAGATCTTCAATAGCCATGGTTTTAACATTCTCTGAGTCTGGGGAATCCAGTATTATTCACACACCCTAATGCAAAGCAAAAGGAATTTGTTGCATCTAGAGGTCTAGATATGATGCTTTAAAAAGCAGCATAGAGAAAAACGAATGTTTCTGCATATGAATAACCCTACTATTTTTGTAGGTATTACGGTCACCACACCTTTATTTTTCATAAAATAAATTACTAAAAGTATTTATTTTATTTATATAATATATTGCATTACTTATTTATTATATTTATATATAATTTTTTAATTTATTCACATCATTGTCTCAGCTTTATTTTCTGCCATTATTTTGTGATCTCTTTGTTTATACTGACATTAACATATCTTTGTCTCCTTTTCAAACTAATAAGATTTCTGGTTTGTGCCTTTATGCTTCAGTTTGTATTTTACTTTTTTTTTATACTAGGTTTAGGCTGGGGGGAAATGTTGCCCCTTTTTTATTAGGAAATACACATACTTACAAATGAAATGAGTGGTTCCTTTATGTACCTCTTCCTCCAACATATGGAAGTAGCTCATACCTGCTGCAAAATAGAGAAAGCTGTGATCTGCAGTAAGGAGTCATAAGGGAGAGAGGAAGGAAAGCAGGATTAGCAATTAGGTTAGAAACTCTAATAACATCTTATAATTAGCAATTATTTATTGCCACAGAAACAGGTATTATCCAGTATAATTGAACTAATCTTATCAATAATTCTACTGTCTTTTTCCCAACTTGTGCTGATGTATTTCTAATTTTACAATATGCTTCATTTGGACTGAAACTTATGTATTTTTGCCTAATGTATTTTAATATAAAATCTTGTGTAATATAGTTCCAAACCTTTCTAAGTTATGTATGTATTAATAACATAACCTTATTCAGACATTTCAGTAGCATATTTTATGCCTGAATATTTCAAAACGGCAAAGGACAGAAATGTCCTTTTGTTTTGGTGTGGTTTTTCTTTTTAGTTTGATGTGATCTAAAAAATGCCAAACCTGAAAAAACGAGTATAATTTTTTCCAAGTTTTGAGTTTAAAGTGAGATATTTTCCTCTACAAAACCTTATCTATCTAAAAGGACAGAAACTGACAGTTTCAAATGCACTAAGATATCTAAATATTACAGTTCTGGCATCCAAGGATGATGATGCCAAGATCATGAGGCAAAGCTCCCATTGTACTTAGCACTTTGGAAAGGTCCAGCGCTGTACTGAGGTATAACAGACTCAAATAACTAATTTTAAATGACCTCTATTTTGTATTTTTGGAAAGATCTCAGATGCCTTCTGCTGATTCACAAACTTATCTGATTATTGGATCCACATGAATATCTATCATGAAAACAGACAAGCAGAAATGAGAGGGAGTTCAAATACTTCGAGTCTGGCTCTGAGTAAAACCCACTGAATCTTACCTCATCCATCAGGTCATTAACGGAACAGTTCAGGTCCTTCTCTGAAACCTAACACTCTGTACTTAGGGAATACAAGTCCACTGATGAGAGACAGCATTCACAAAGGTGTTTGAAGTTGGCAAGCTGTGACATGTTGCCACTCGCCTCTTCCCATAAGGACAGTGCATCACCACGTAGAAAATAAAATGTGGATAGTTTTCTTCTCCTTCTTGATTATTAGTGGATTGCATGAAGTGGATGATAACATATTTATTGCAAGCTGTCTGAAATACCCTTTATGGGGATTTTTTTCCTAGCTTTGCAGGTGAATGCTTATTTATCTCCAGAGGTAACCTATAGTGCTATCACAGCTGTTCAGAGGCCATGAAGCTTTGTAGTGAAGCATAGGGGCAGGTTAAAAATTTGTCTGTAACTGCAGCTTCAGTGCTTCAGATTAAAAAAAGACTTGTTGTGCATACAACTTCTCTGAACTGGATCTCCATTTGACATAAGTGAGTTTAGGGAGCTTCAGCTGAAGGTAGGGCAGACAGCAGCAGCAAGTTACTGCACTGGAAGGATGCAATTACTGCAGTTGAAAGACACAAATGCTCCATCCTCAATAGATGGGAAATACTGGATTCATTTGCACTGCATGATTAAAGTAAATGTTCCTAGGAATTGTCCTGGGTAGCAATGTTCTCTAGATTTGTCCTTCAAACAGCTGTTCAACATACCTGCTCATTCTGCTTTACAGGATAGCATTCCAAAGCTTTCTTAGAAGGGCAAATAAAAATTTATTTAATTTTATGGAAGGTCCTTCCAAACTCCACATGAAACTCACTCAGTGCCTCCTTTAATGGGCCAAGCACTGGGACCTGCATCTTTCTGTCTCTTTTAACATTCCAGTTAATTTTTTTTCACAAGGACACCTAATGGGAAAGTGTTTCTCAAAGTGGGTAGAAGAGATCCAAGAGAAGTATACCAAGGGGGAGTGCTCTTTGGTATTGTGTGTACTTACCACTGAGGTACTTTAGTAACACTGGGTTATTGCCCATTAACAACATTTATTTCTGTTGTTACAGAAGCAACATTTTTGAAGTATGGGTTGTTGCTTGATGTCATTTTGTTTGACAACAAGTTGAGAACACAAATATCTGCATTTTTGGAGGAGCTGATGTTGAATTGCTGCAAACATATTAAAATACAGACAGACAAAACAAGTTAATACAATTTTATTTCCCATAATGATTCTTTCTTGTTACCTGCTTTCTTGTCACACTACTGTCAGGTCTAATAGTGTAGGTGTCAACTTCTGCTCTGAATTCTCTTCAGAGTTTGTCTTGTGGATCTTTTTGGCAGTGAAATCTTCAATCACAACCTGTCCAAGATACAATGGAGCATCAGCCTGCTTTTTCAGTTATGACAGATATATTCCAGTGCTGCTCCTATTCATTCAGAACCTTGTAAGGATTTGTGTAGGTTTTTGCCTAAAACAACATACTGGTTACTCTCATTTATCCCTGTTTGCATAAACTCATGCTGTCGATTTTCACTTTCAGGTTCCTACGCAGCCCATCCCCATGCCGCCTACAATGGCTCCTTCCTAACACGATGTCAACACCTTTCTCTGATCGCTGACTCCTAGAAGTAGAACTCCTTTCTTATGTTTTAATTCAAGTACAGAAGGGTTTTTCCTATGTTGTCCATATGCCTAATAGCACCTGAAGGGACCTGCCCATCTGGCCATTTGGCTTCATGCTCAAAGCTCTCCTTTACTGTCACACCTACAAACACACACAACACCTGTCGGTTTTTACTCCTACCTATAGCTTGCTATATAGGATCCTGCTCCCTCACAGCAGCTTCCAGTTCTTGTGACAGTATAGAAGCAACAATAAGGACCAAATCAGCAAAAGGTATTTCATATCAATGGAATACTGTTCTTCTGAGAGGTCCAAAACCAGCTGATAGCATAAAACCAGCTTCAGCTGAATAATGTCAGAGCAGGAAAGAAAAAATAAGGGACTTTGAAACTTTTATATAGGTGCCCTCTATACTTCTCAGTTGTGAAATTGTTAAATCCCTACCAAAAAAAGGTATAAAGGGTGAGCAGCAGGCCTTCTAATTTTACCAGCTGTAGTAAGCAAAACTCCCACAGTTTATGGGCAATAACTCTTCAGTGAATGGCAGAGATCACTGTAAACCTACCTTCAAAGTATTTAACTGGTGCCTTTTCCTAAAGCAGCATGGTATTTCAGCTATGTAATATCACCTTCCCTCTCAAAGATGGATGACACATTTATTAAGATACATTACTTCTGATCTGATGTTCCATCAATTTATCTCACTTTTACTACCTATAACTGCTGTTTGAAAGGGACTATTTTTAAAGAGTGAGAGTTTCAAATCAATATTCTCTAAAAATTCATCCAAATGCCCAGGAGAACCTGAAGCCTTTATTATACTTGTATAAATCCTAACTTTAACATAAGATTAACAAATGATAGCATGGCAGCATATTTGGTGAAATGACTGTACTTTTCTTCACTAATGAAGGGTGAAGTGGCCAGCTAAAAAGAGAACTAAGCAGCTAATGGAAAAGCACTTTATTTAAGATTGCGAGGAAGTATAATATGCCACGCATATCCTAAATTAAATCTTGTGGCATAGCAGAGCTATGACTGCAAAGTCATCGTGTGTGTAAGGGTGGGAGTCGGCAAATAACTGTGTTGGAAGCTCAAAGTTTCTCTTTAATCTTGTAATGTGTTCACTGGTATTTTATTTACATAAGCAATTACTTCTTGCTATATATAGTTAGCTACTGTAATTTTTATTTTACGGAAATAGCAGCCGAGTTTTATGTGTCAACATTCTCCATTCAATGGAATTTTTGGAACTTCTTGTCAGAGAATGAATGACCTGCAATGCTGCAGGATAACTGAGACAAATACAAGCAACAATTTTCTAGGCCTTCTAGTACTATTAAAGCTGAGGTTGCCATGTTACAGTTTGTTGAGCCTAACAGCATTGGTTTAAATTTAACAAAATTTACATGTTATATATGTTTATGTTGCTTCCAAAATGTTGGCTCCATTACAAAACACTGTGCACCCTTCAAACTGAGAAGATATTGAGACTGAGTCTGCAAGACTGATGAGAGTTGTTTAAAAGTATGGTCCCTAGGACTGCTAATAGAGCCATTTTCCAAGTATTTTTAATAAAACTGCAGGCTGCCATGCCAGTGAAAATACCAAAAGCAAGCTCTAACTTCTCCTGGGGAAGGCAGAAGGGCTGGATCTAAAAACACATCTCTCCCTGCAGCCAGAAGCTGCATCTTTTTCTCATTCAGGATCAGACTAATCCATCTCCAGCTGCAGCTCTGCTGAAGACAGTGGAATTTCAGGCAGATGATAAAGGCCTTAAGTGATTCTTATTTTCATCTTTACAGTTGTGTGGATTTGACCACACACTGAAAAGCCCTCTTTTGGATTTTAAAGCATCAGCTGGCTTTCGAGGATGGGAAAAGACAGGAAATGGTGACTGAGCATGAAAGTAGTTCTCCAAATAATGATCTGTATCAGCATATCTAGTACTATGACTACATTTTGGCTACATATAAAGTTTCTTGATTCAAAATTACCCACAGGTTGCTTGGTTAGAAATGTTTATGTATGCCTGTATAAACTGTCATGCCAGTAACGGACCTGCAGTGAAGAGGGCAAACAGCAGACACTGTTAGTGTCTGTGTCTGACTGAAACTTGTCAAAATTTTTCTGGCAAAAATTTCACTGTAAAATGTGACATGCTTATCCATCTCCTTTATGTGCAAGTGCCTGAGCATATCATAGTCATTGTTTATCCTTACACATCATTTTAGTAAGCGTTATTAGTAGCCGTTTTTAACAATGAGGAACTGAGGCACATAAGTCACTTGTCGAAGGTCACACAGGACATCTGTAGCAGAGGAGGAAATTGAGTCTGAGATTCAGATTTATGTTCCCTAGAATTAAGCCCTTTTTGTAGTTTGCTGAAAGCATATGATCAATTTGTAAGCACTTAAGTTGCTATTTGAACAGACAGGATTAATGGACATGTTTTGAGGCTCCTCCACTTGCCAACATCATCTCCTCATTCAAAAGTGATGGATTCAGTCTTTCTGTAACAAGACATGGCCTCGTGACTATTGTATGTCTTGACCTGTGTGCTTCTGCAGAGTCAGCAGAGAAACTAGATTTCTGATTTGCCTTTGAGGTATCCTAGCTCCACACAAAGAAAACTGATAGGCATATATATATATATATGGTAAAATAAAGTCGATAAATCCTGTTATATGGATAATAGTACTGGAATAATGGGTTTTGATAGTTCAGTGGTCTAACTTTTAGTGAAGGATTTTACTTCTGATTCTCCCAAAAGTGACTTTTTCCAGAAAACTCTTGCAGCCCAGAAGGAATTTCCTATCATCCTGAGCATGCTCATTTACAGAAATCAGAACTGATCTCTACTGAAGTAGAATTCTCTCTGGCAGACCCTAAACCATGTTTGCTTTTGACTCTGAAGAGACCTCCTCTTTAAAATAAATGCATGCAGTAACACAGGAACCATAGCCTACACTTCAGTCCAAGCCCACACTTCAGTCCTTTGCACCCGTTAACTTCCTTCCAAGACTTAATTATTCTTTCATTCTCTTATGTATATATACACTGGATATATGAGCATGGAACAGAACTTGAGTAATTCTACAAAAGGGTTTCTGGATCAGTTGGAAAAAGGACTACACTATCTTCCTTCCTGCAGCCGTATATTTAACTGTTCATCTATGGAATACCAACTGAAGGTGCTGGTAGAGTTCTCTATGTTTGCACAAGGTAGGTAATTTGTCTGTGCCTTTGTCCTTCACAACAGGGAAACAACAAGGCTGTGAAGATAAATACCAGGGCTTTCTGGAGCAATTCAGAAACTCTTCAAACACACTCTAACAATACCATCCTTTCTTCTGGGCCTGCTAGAAAACAGAAATTGAGGAGCTGTTGAAGCAAAGGTGTTTGTTTTGTTTGTTTGGTAGTTTTTTTTTCCTTTTTGGCAGATACTCTTGTATCCGTATAGTTTGCAAAAAGTCTTTACTAATTAATTGAGAAATTGCTGCTTTTTCTTCTGCAAGGCCATGCAGACAGGTGCAGACAGACACAAGCAAACTCTGCTCACACTCTGAGCTGCCCAGACTTTGCAAGCTTCTGTCTGGAAGATGTAGAGTCATGCTAATGTGGCACCATGCCCAAAATAACATACCCTGCCTCTCAGCAGTGCTCATTAGCTTAAGTTCATGTAGTTATCTTGCTTCTGGACTGGGGCCTTCCGGTGTCTGACAAGCTAAGTGCACTGGCAGAGTTCTCCTGCCTCTCCAGCCTCCTCTATGTACATACACCTTTATGTCATTACACACTGTCACTTTTTGTTGGGAAATGGACTGCTAAAAATCACTGACTCTCTTCTCCCAGTCGCACTCCTAAGGAAACTTTTGTCAGCCTGCCAAGATGATAAAAACACATGAGGATCTCATGGTTCAGCTCACACCACCACCACCAAAGCAGCAATAGTGGCTGCAGAAGCAGCTAACTCACAAGCTGCCAAAGCACTGAGGTAGGAAACAGAAGTATGGATTACATTCTGTATCAAACCTGAGTACAGACCATATGACCCTCAGCATGTTACTGCAACATGGCCAAGAACCAGACTGCACTCTCGCAGCATAAGTAATCCAGCATCTGTCCTCAATGGCAAGTTTCTGGGAACACTGTGAAGGACTGGATTTTCTCCAGTTCTTGAGGAGGAGAGAGTGAGACCCAGCAGATTGCCCCACTGGTTCATCTCCCTTCCTGACATTTCAGGCAGCGTCAATTTTCCAAATCCCAGAAAAAGAAAATAAGAAGCAGCTAAGCTGAGCTTCTTCCCCCAACCACTGTTAGGACCCGTAATCCATCACCCTACCTTAAAATGACAAGTTTGACTGGTTTTATGTTGAACTGTGGCTACTGTGGATAAGACATAGTTTTCAATCCTCATTGGTAATATATTATATGGGACAACTCAATCTAACTTTTACCTGTCTATCAGATGTATAAAATTGCACTCAGTAATATGAGAATGCTGCTGAGAATGCAATGCAAAGGACTCAGTGGGGAAAGAGATTTCAGATTTTTATTCTGCCTCCTTGTGGTTATTTTACTACACTGGTCTCACAGTTTTCTGTGGGATGTCTCCATTCATCAGTAAATATTTGCACAAAGGGTAGTATAAAGATTACACAGGGATCTCAAAGCATGGCTTTTTGCTTAGTTTTGCAGCCTAAATAATACTCCTTAAACACAGCTTTAGAAAAACATATCAGGCGTATATATTTGTACAATAACGTTTACGTTAATATGGATGTGAGGTTTTACCATGGCTATACCTCAAGTGTCTTTTGCAATCAAGTAGATGCTTGGAGGCTGCTAGGAAGCTGAAGCAGCTTGAAGCTGCATCTCTGTTAGCAGGGCCTGTTAGTTTTGAGGTTAAGTGCTTCACTAGCTATGGCTGCACAGCTTTTGCCCAGCACAGAGCACACATGGATCTTTTTTTTTGTAAAAGAACCCATACACATACCTCTTGGTAAAGCTTTTAAAGCCAAGCTTGAGAAAACATTTTATTGAGGGCAATACTGGAATAGGCTGACACTTAAGTCCTTCTGAAACAAGAGGGGTAATCTGTGTTTAAACTTAGTCCTATACTTTAATCTGCTTTTTTAGTAGTTTGCTATCCTGAACAGATATAAACATAAGCACATGCTTTCCTGAGTGGAACTCTGAAAACAGTTACATGTAGCAGTTGAGACATTGATTTATTGGTGTCAAGTCTAGCCCTTATCAAAGAACAATAACACAAAGAACAAGCCTTACCTCTAGAAAATGAGAAGCTACTTTACTTTGCAACTATATTACATTGCATTAGAAGGTGAATCCTACGCATGTGAGAGAGGAAAAGCAGTTGTCTGATTCAACTAATTTTACTGAAAATTATTTAGATTAGGGAGTTTCAAATGTTCTATACTTGGATTTACATCTGGTTGGTTCTTTTGTGCTGAACTCAGAAATAATTGGGTAAATGTCTTTTTAAAGGCTTAGAAAAACGTCAGTCTTAATCTTTGCAGCAGGGGTCACTATAAACAAATCTACAAAAACCTGCCAGCATAGAATACATATGCCAGAACAGAGAGAAAAATTACTGATTATAGATAAGGAATGGTGTCATTGTAGGCAAGCATGAGAAAGAAACCCAAACATTTATATATAGGCAATTTCTTTTAAATCAGTTGTACAGGCTTAGCCTATCCTTACAAGAACAGTGACCTAATTTCAAACTATTAATAGAAGTAAAGTTGACTGCATGATATGTACTTAGACATAGGAATTTTAATGCAGTGCATCAAAGGAGTCAGATGACACAGGCAGTATTTTTATATTCTGCACAAAGTTGCACTCTAAGTATTCCAAAATTTAATCAGACCAAGTCTTTAAATATGACTTTTAAAGTATTTATAGTAGCAATCTTTTGTCCTTAGTTACATAGTGCACTGAGTTCCTATACTTATTTAAAGGTTGTTTTAGCATAAGAGTAGAATCTGATCTGAGATAAAAAGAATCAGAAACTTTTCTATTATAAATGACAATGTTTCATGTGAAAACCTGATGATCTAACATGATTTCATGCTCCCTAGTATTACACTAAACTACCCTTTGCTCATCTCTTGCTAGTACAAAACTCCAGGCGAATCAGCTCTGAGCCAGCAAACACTTGCACACTTGATTACCTTTAAATATGTGAACAGTCCTATTGAAGGTTGTGAGTCAGATCCTCAGCTTGTGTAAATCACAGGCCCTATTTCAATCAACAGAGATGTGACAGTTTATATCAGCTGAAGATTTGGCACCAGAGGTGCAAGCCCATGCATAAAGACAAGTACGTGCATACGTCTCTCTCCAGGCCTCTGAAAGCTAAAGAGGTCAGGTAAACTCCACACAAAGAGAGCAGTCACACTGCATTGAACGTTATTGTGTTTAAAACCATTCCAGACTGTTAAACACACATTTATTATAAAGTCAAGATGAAAAATTATGAATTATTTAAGTTTATAGCACCTTAGTTACATTTAAGATGTTGCTGTTCCAAGGCTGGAGGACAGCTGGCTGGTAGTTATTACCACAAGTTACAAATATTTATGATACAAAGCAGAAGACCTTTTAGGGTAATGGAAGCTCGAAAGGCAGCTTTAATGTAGCAATGTGCTAGCTCCATGCTTCTGGTGGTGGCTCCAGAAGCATTTTTTGCAGGAGATATAGACTTCACAGGATCCTTGCAGATCACTAACTTAGAAGATATGGATGATAAAGGAATAGGTAGAGACTGCAGGGAAGCATAACTTTATATGGAATTTTAAGCCAGGCACCTAGCCCTTGTATACTTTTTCCAGCACTAGTGTGCAAATGTTTTTAAGGAAAAACAATGCAAATTTTCGTGGGCATGGGAAAAGGACACGAGCATCGATATTAGGATCTACATGCTCCTATCTACTCCGAGGGCTGAAAAGGCATGTATTCACTTCTGCGTCTTCTGCAGTCACCTTTGACGCAGTATCTCAGCTTCAAACAACGAGGACTTCTGCTTCCCAAGACCCCGTGAAAAAACCCTGCTCCTTGGCTAACACCTTTCGAATTCCCATTCACCCAGAACCGAACCGGATCATTTCTGCATCGCCGCCCTTTGTCCTTGGTTTAAGTGAAAGGCGGCTGATGCTCTCGCCATGGGGCAGCCTCGGGGTCGCTGGCCCTCAACCCCTCACCGGAGAGCTCCCGGGGCGGCGGGGGCGGCGTGAGGGGGGCAGCGAGAGGGGCGGTGTGAGGGCCAGTGCGAGGGGCAGCAAGAGAGGCGGTGTGAGGGGCAGCAAGAAGGGCGGTACGAGAGGCGGGACGAAGGGCGGTACGAGAGGCGGAGGCCGCCCCGCTCCGGCCCGGCCGCGCTTCCTGCGGCGCGGCGCGGCCGCCGCTTCCTGCTCCGCCCCGCGGCGCGTCGGGCGGGCGAGTCCGCCATTGCCGTGCCGGCGGCCCTTTCAAACGCGGCGGGCGGCGGCAGCACGGGGTAACGACTGGGGGAGCCGCCCGCCCCTCCGTCGCTGGGACCGGGCTGGGGGTGAAGCAGGGCGGGCAGCGGCGCCGTACTGGGCCCCGCGCCCTCCGTGCCACGCCGCAGCGCCCGGCAAGCGAGGGGTTCGCTCTTGTCTCTGTTGTTCAGGGCGAAACGAGGCTGTTCTTCTCCCTCCATTCCCACCCCCTCTGCCCGGGGAGAGAACTGCCCGACCCCTGCGAGGGGGTGAGAGGACCGCGGATGCGGGCGGGCACCCCTGGCTAGGCTGGAACGGGACAGCTGGAAGGGACAGGAAGGCGATTGGGAGGGGCACATTCCCGTGGATCTCCCACGGAGCTGATGCCCTTCCCAGGCGGTGGGGGTGACATTTAGCTCTGTTAGCCTTTTCTGTTGAACGCTATCAACATACCTGAAGAAATCGGTGTCGCCCGGGAGAGAATAGGGCTTCGGAGTACGTAAAGTGTGTTTTCATCACGGTCTCGTTTCTGGGCCGACAAGCAGTGATTTGGGGTGGTAGTGTGTCACCAAGCTACAAACACTGCTTTGCTCTCAACTCCCTTCTCCCTCCAAGCCTCCAAAATGAGTGTTCTGGTGTGATAAACTCTGCTGGGGCTGTAGCCATGCAGAAGAGATGTGTGTTTTCCATATCCTTTTGGGAGTGAAGACATCCCGTTTAATGAACCAGGATGGATGCGTTTCTGTGGGGCTGGTTTGGTGGACTGGAGAAAAGGAATAACTGCACATGATGTAACCATCTGTTGCTGCATCAGAAGCAATGTCCCCTGATTTTGGATAATGTCTTCATAGGTGGTTTGAGAGCAGTGGATTGCGGAAAATGCATGACAAGTGTTTGTGTCCTCCCTTTCTTGGGCATGCTTCTGATTCATTTACTTCTGATTCATTATGTTGCAGCATAACACGGTTGTTCCTTTTCCTCAGTGGTACCCTTCGTTACAGGAACAGGCAGGGGATCAGTGCACCTTCTAGTGCTTTGGTTTTTTGATGGTACTTCTGTAAGTAAATCCAGTAGGTGGTGTTACTGGTTCTTACACCTTTTCCTCTGTGATTAGCTTTGGGGACTGTTTTGGTGTATGTGTGTGCCCTGTATGTCTCTCTGTTTCTTTGTGGTTCTAATTTTCCAGTTAGTGCTGGAGGATCCTAAATTGTGTCTGCAACTCCTTCCTCAGGCAGGCCTGACTGGCTTTGTACAGGAAGAGTCCTTGGAAATCTGAACTAGCTTCTCTGAGCAAAAGTGTCTGGGAGTTCTCCAAGGTTTTAATCTCAAGAGGATTACAGTAAGTTGGATTTATATTTGGAAGTACAACTCAGCTGACATATCTCTGCAGGATAAAATACTGGAGAGACAGAAAGATTTCCATGCAAGTCCCTACCATTGGTATGCTTGCCATCTTTCCCCCTTGCTGCTAGCTGTATGCTCACATTTTGACATTTCTTTTCCTTAGAATGTTATTGCAGTGAAGGTGTCTTAAAAACCTGTAGAGACTCTCCTTATAATTATTGAAGTGGCCGTTTTGCTTCTACTAACAATGGTCCAAAATTCCCTTGTCATATGGGATTCATATAGTGCTCTTTTTGTCCTGCTCCAGATGTTTCATGATATAAATGCTAATATTGTTAGACTTCAGAAGTAGCTAAACTGTAAAATGCTATTATTCTTGCTGGGTTATTTGTGACAGAAAAGCAAAGGCTGTAGAGCAAAGTTTGAGGAGCTTCATGCATAGAGGGATCCCTGTTTGTAAGCAATGCGTTGCTTTGGATTAGCTAGAAAAGGGATTCAGAAGTTTCTGTGTGCTTTTCTGCTGAACAGGGCTTGTTGCAGTTACTGAAATGAAATTAATTTCCAAATGTATTTGTGATGGTGGTGGTATTTTGGGTTGTTTGGGTTTTTGTTGGTGTGGTTGTTTTGGATTTTTTTTATCCTGTGCCTTCAAGAAAATCTATTAGGGCTATTTTTGAATCTGAAAATCATTGCTCTACTGATGGAGTTTTAAAAGAGGTGTGTGCTAGTTGGGGAAGTTGGGCAAATGGTGGTGGGGAGTGAAAATTTTTTTAACTAATTACTTTTAAATTGTTATTAAACTTCTCTTTCTGCAAGCAGTTGCTTGTGCCACTGGGATTCACATAAGAAGAAATTTATTTTTAATAGGTTGTGCCTTTGCATGAATAGGGAGATTGAAGAGAATAGCAGTCTCTAAATGAGAATTGGATTGCTCCTTAATATAATAAGGTCTTTAAAACCTCAATCTACTTGTGTTCTGTGTGCAGCCTAGACCTGTTTGGGGAGAGAGACCAGAGAAATTATTATTTTCTTGCTGTGTGTTTTGTGCATACCCATGGTAAGATTCTGCACAGTAAAGGATGAGAGCTACTTGCTCAGTCTTTATTCCTTGTGTGGCCTGACCCCAAACTTCAGTAGCCTTATTTTAATGAGTAGCTGACAGGCAGGGAGAAGTGTACTATTTGCAGCCATCCAAATTGTGGTGTGGAGCTGTGCCTTGGATGCAGAGGATAGAAGTGGTGAGAACAAAATAACTGGTAACAAAACTGATGCCAAACTATTTGGAGAGTGGGCCTAGCAGATATATTTATCTACAATAGCAATGATTTAAATTGTTTCAGCTCTTCTTCACTGGACAGCATAATAGGTCTGTGAATTTCTTTAATTTTTACCTGGAAAGTACTTTTGAAGAACATGCTATAACTGCTGAGTTTTCTGGAGAAGCCAGGCTTTAGTGATGGAAGAGTGTGTTTCAAGCAATGATGCATCACACTGTCATTTGGGACATGAACAAGCAGGCAAGTTTTGATTCCCTTGAACAGAGGATCAAGGGTCTAGTGTGAAGCTTCAGCATTAAGGTTTCAGCCTATCTTACAGAAGCAAAAGATCTACAAATCTGTACACTGACAGATTTGAAATGAAACAGCAGTCAGGAGCTTAAGTATGTGGGCAAGGCCAAGGTTTCCAGGGCCTAGCTCATGTTGCCTGCCATGGAAGTAAAATATTGTTGGTGAGATGAGTAAGAATTGTTTTTCTTAAAGAGCAGCATTGTCAGAAATTAAAAGATTGCTGACAGTGTACATAAAATAAGAAAAGGTGTATTAGCTGATGGTTACTGGCCAGAAGTTTACTAGCTTCAAGTATGAGAAGAGCTGCTGGAGCAGAGCATGTTGAATTTGAATATGACAATTGTCAAGCTGGTGAAATCTTAACCAGAATGACTGGATAACTTGTGCACAATTCTGAATACTGTGTGTTTACTTCCTTCAGCTGATAAGGAAACACCAAGCGCTGTGAACATCTGTGATACATCTGTGATAAGGTGTATCAAAACTGAATACAGATACAGGAAGGAATACCTATTTATACCTGACTGATATAAATAGGTTACTCTTAATTTTTCAGTTGGGTAATTGGCTCTTCCACAGCTGTGGGATTCTTCTGGATTTGGAAGGGACTATCATTTCTTTCCTCAGGGTAGAAACCAAGTCTCACTGGAATATGGAATACTGGAATACGGTTAAGTGGAGCTGGCAGAGAAGGAAGTGTTAAAGGCAGTTTTCCCACTGAGGCTAGTCTATCTGAAAATATAATAGGAGATAAATGGCCAACTTCGCACTGGTTTGATCCCAGCATTCTGTGGGACGGCGCATAAAGCTGTTCCCAGTTCCCTCAACACTTGAGGTAGGTGATTTGGGGGACTGTATCCCCACAGAAGTGGAGCATGGAGCTGGCAGTAGCTTATGGTCAGTGCAGCGGTCAGTGCTCTAGATGCCCCATGTGGACTTAACACTGTTACTTAACAGTGTTTGCCTTTGCCTATTTCTTGAGTCTTCCTGCCTTACTTCAGGGACTGTCTCCAAGCTTTTCTGTATTAGTTATCTCTCATCATTGGTGGCATTTAGACTTGTTTCTTTTTCATCCTCTTCCCTGCCTCCCCCTCTGCAGTGAATCACAGAAGGGCTGTTTTTCTTAGTCATTAAATGTAGGTGTTTACACACCCCAGCACAGGCAGATCAGGAGGAAAATTGCAGACAGCTGTCTGGCAATTTGAAATTAAACAAGAAGTACTTTTGTGGGTTCCAATTAAAAATTATCTTTTGTAAACAAAAAGTATATATGTAGTAGCTATAAGATTCTTTTCTACAAATAGAAAGCACAGTTAGTTTGTTGTATTCATTATGAAAAGGGGAGATCATTATAATTTAGCCCTACCGTGCAGTGGAAGTATGATTTTTTTTTGTTTGTTTGTTTTGGTTTTTTTTGTTTGGGATACCCCATGCTAGATATTTATCTTACGTATGCTTTTTTGGTATTGGCTTTTATTTTCAGCTGTAGAACTCCATTTTGACTTCTGACCACAGCTTGACTGTTCATGGAGAATTACTAAGGAGCTCATCTCCTATTCTGCAAATATGGAGAGTTAGATAGGTCACCAGTACTGGAAGTGCAATTAACTTTAAAAAGTGAGCATTACTCTTGCCATAATCTTACTTAAAGTAATGACACAAATGTTGAGATATTTTGAGACCCTCAGCCACTAGAGGGGGGGAATATTAGTAGAAAAACGGACCTTCCAGATGAGGTTTTCCTTCTACCTGGGCTTCTGGGTAGGCTCCAGAACTTTCATGGTATATGCTGAGTGTTCCAAACTGACAGGGATGTTTAGAGTGGTGTTGCTCAGTAGGGGCAATGCTGACCTCAGGTGAGAGACCATGTATATTGATCTTTTCCTTCTTACTTGCAGTGATCTTAATGGCTGCCCATGAAGAAGCTGGTTAGAGTGTTTAAAAACTGATCACTGTCCTGGAATACCCAGCTAGTTGCATTAGCTGAAAAGAAGCATTAAGTGTCCCAGTGCCTTCAGAAGAGTGGATCAGGGATCAATCTGGCTTGGATGTTACCTAAATTTGGAAATCTTGGTGTTTAATATGTTTTATATCTCCCATTCACACACTGTAGTATGATATAAAAATGGAAACATTCTTTTCATGACTCTGAAGTGATGTGAGTAAATAAGTAATTCAAAATTGTGATAATGGCTGTTCAGGTATAAAGAGCAAAGGAACCCGGAGAGGCAGAGTGGCTGGATGAGTTTGGAGTTGTCTCAGAACTGACAGTGAAAAGGCACCTGGGAAGCTGATAAGGTAATATTTGTCATGTTGTTTGGAGATTGTGTTTTTCTGTGGTAGATGTGCATTCCAGCCAGTCACATTATGGAACAGCACAGAAATGCTGTTACTGACCAAGACTGTAGCTCCAAGAAGGTGTTTTGCAAGTGAGCCAACGGTGCTTTTTGATGTGACCCTCAATACTGCTTCTTCGACTGCAGTGCTGAAAATTGTCACCTAAATTTGTGTGCTGCTTTACAAGGAAAACTTCTGAAAGCCATTAATAACAAGTGTGTTCTAGTGCTTGAACAGAGGCCAGAGTGAAGTTGGATTAAAGGGCGTTTTGCCCTTGAGTTAAATGGCACTTGGGAAAATGCTTATCTGGTATGTATTGTGCAAACATGGAACTTTAAGGTTCCCATTGCAGTGGTAAGGCTGAATCAAAGGTCAAGGTATAAAAATATGAAGAACCATGAAACTGTACCAGATATAGGTAGAATATGCTTCTGAATTTTGTAGTAATTGAAATAAATTGCAAGAGTTTTTTTGCTTTTTAAGTTTTTTAAATTTTGATTTTCTGGCAGATAAAATGTTGAGGATACCTAACATTTTTTAACTAAGACTGCTAAATATGATTATTAAAATTCATGGGCCCAATCACAAAATTTCTGTAAGTGTTTAACTGAAATACAGCTATTGTAGTTATGGATCTTGGGTCAGGAGAAAGTGTGTGCCTCTTTTTTTTTACTTTTGGCAGTTGTTTTATGCACTTTCTATATTCCAAGGAGCAGCTAATTCAAAATAATAGCTCTATGTGTTGCTTGTATGCACAATGAGTCTTTAAATGTAAAAATCTAGCTTAAAATGGACAATTACCTTGTCCTGTCCTATCAAAACCACACATGAGCTCACTTTACTAGATTTCAATTTAGTTTGCTATGCTTTTTAAATGGATGGAGGAAAGACTGGCATACTATATGTAACATCCAATAAAATGAGAGAACCAGTGCCCTTTTTGCTAGAACAACTTTACATACAGGCCAAATAATTACCTCCATGTGAAGAGAAAAGTAGTTTGAGAGGTTATGGTGCTGGTTTGTTTGCTTAGTTGAAAAGATTGTTGAATGTGTGCTTCTGTGGCCTAAATTCTTGGATACTGAGAAAACCAAACTTGCTCTAGAGGAAACTTTTATGATTGCTGAAGACATTATTAGGGCATATTTGACAGTGAGCTGAAGAGAATGCAGCTTCAACCAAATGTTATGTTTCTCTCTTCATTCCTCTGTTTCAGATGTCATCTCTGCCAAGGAGGGTGAAATGTGTAGCCAAAGCCCCTACATCAGAAGATCTACCTTCATTTCTTAATTCGTAAGATCTTTTTTTCCTTAGGATTTTTTAAAGGTTTACGCTAAGCATAAGCAATTGGATAAGAACAATGTTCAGTTTCTGAGAAGTTGATGAAAAAGTTTTCGTGCACAAAACTTCAATTACAAAATGCAAATTGCTTAGGCTTCTTCATTATGATGAAGATATGGTTAAAGTGAGTCACCAGTTGTCCAAAGAGTCATGTGTACAATGTGTGTATACATTTTAAAAGTTGGTCGATTGTTTAAGCCATTAGCTCTGCAGCAGTGTGAAAGACCTGTATCTGAGTCTCTCTACCTTTCTGTTGATTTTTCCTGTTCACTTTTTTTTCATGCCAAAAACCACTCAAGACTAGCTTGGTTATGTATTTTTTTTATTCTTCTCATAAGCGACATTGTTGATTCATTTGTTTTTCAGGACCTCTGAATCAGAGGAGGAAGAGGAGGAATGGGAGCCAAAAAGAAAAATTGCCAGGAGACCTCGTTTGCCAAAGAAAACTGAGGCAGAAACTAAAAAAGCTGCTGCTCCACGGTCAACCGTGGTCAGGAAAATGGTCAAAAAGGTAGCAATAAAAGAGGAAGTGGTGAGTATCTGTAAGCAAGAGACATTTAATTACTGTTCCTGGGAAGTAACGTGAACAGTTTTTCTGACTCTGGTTCAGTTGGTTGCCTGAGTCTCATCAGCTGATACAATTCCATTGTTCCTGTGAATGTTCAGTATGTTGGATAAAGGTGGCTTTGTTTTGCATTTGTCCATGATCTAAGAGTCCTCCTTGAAAATTTTGGCCAATGATAATAGGATGTGATTTTCCTTGGATATCTTTCAACAATGTAAATGAATAAATGCCTCTGTTCTTTCTGTACTATCTCTGGTTTTGGTATTGCACTTTTGTTGTCTTCTACCTTTTCACTGGGTACCACAAAAGAAAAGGCAGCCTGTGCTTACCTTTCCTTGCATGGCTGTTCAACCCGGTAAGGATTGCAGCTTTATTATTGTTAATATAGAACGGCATTATATTGAAAATTAGATACTTCTGTCAACTATTAACTTCTGAGATCACATCATGACAAAAGCCAGTCCTTCTGACTTCTGAGGATGATCTCTACAGCAAGTCAGTAAAGAAGGTGAGGCTTGTCCAAGGTTAAACTGTATCTTGGCAGACCAGATCTCAGTTCCAGTTCCCATGCTGGGAACCTAACACCTCAGAAGAGCTTCCCTGCTGTTCCCTGTTTTGTTGACATGAATGGAGGCAAAGATTGTAGGTCAGTGTCTTCTGAAGGAAGGTCCTATTAAATTATTTGCAGGATAATTTTATTTGATCTAAATCAGAGGTCTGCTCTGTGTGTTTGTATTATTTCCTCCATGCAAGATACATTTCAGGTTACTTGATTTCTGGCTTGGCATTTTGTTGCCAGAGACATTACTTGGGAAGATGACGTGTAGTAGCAAGTGTTTTTAGAGTTTAAATGAAATGTTGAACCACTTTGTAACAGTCAGTGCTTAATATGGTTTTAATGTCTTTTTGGCAGGATGCATCCTTGCCTATTGCACCTGTAGAAGATAATAAAATGCAGCTTCTGAAACCTAAGGAAGAAAATGCAGGCACTAAACCAAAAAGTTTAAATCGAATGCCAGAAGTGCCTAAGAAAATGGAAATCAATTCATTCCAAGGGAAAAACCAAAAGAGTTTAGTGAGTGATGAAAAACCGTCAACAAGTGTTCCTGTAGTGAAACAAGAGAAATGCGAGGAAGAGTTTGCATTTGATGAACCGCCCTCTAAAAAGATTAAGTTGAATGCATGTCCTGAAGGAAAGCCAGTTAAAAATCTGGGAGGCAAGAAAATAAAAGAAGAATTTGAAATGAACTGGGACATTGTACAGGTATGAGATTTTTTCCTTTTCTGAGGTACCAATGAAATTATTTCCTGCATAATTAGCGCTTACAATCTTAACATACAATTTCAGTCCTCTGAAGTTGTCATTTAACCTCTGCTTAAGTTGTCATAAAATGTGTACAAATATAGATGTTGGTTGGTAACTGTTAAAACTTCAAACTTTTACATCATTCTAATATCTGTGACTTTGGATGTCCTTCGAACAGAGCTTGCCCGTAACAGTTTGCATGGTTCTCCTGCATGAGCACGCGGGTTTTTGGTGGATGTACACAACTGAAATTCCCACAGGAAGGCATGCTGACAGATTTGGGATGTTTGTGTGCAGTTTTACAACTTAATATTTAGTCAGTGTGGATCACTTAGTTGCAGAGACCCATCTGAGAATGTTTATCAATATATCTTTCTCTCAGGAAGGAGGTTTGCGTTCCTCATACAACAGTGACAAGAAGGGAGATATCTTTGTTTTTTAACTTTGTTTTTTAACTTTTAGGATTTTAACTTTGAAGCCATTCAGGTGGAGGCAGTTTTAGCATAGCTCTTGTGCTGGAAGCCTGAGTGTGATCATGCAAGATTTTAATATGAATAGAATGGGAATAGATAGGACATATTGTATTCATCATCCTTAGTACAGTCTACTTAAGAAAGCTGTAAAATTTTGTGAGTTTTCTCACATATTCCTGGAAACACATATGGAGAATTTGATCCTTCTGTGTGCTCTAAAAGGAGTGAATATGGTTGTGCAGGTGTTGTTATATTTTTAGGCTTCATAATGAAACTTTTGAAAGGCTTTTGTATCAGCCCTCTATGGTAACTACTGTAGTGAAGCGCAAACAGATCATGATGGTTAAAATGTTACTGAGATAAGCTGCTTGCATAGGGTGTCAGTGATTCTGTATTGATACCCTATATCTTTAGAAAGCTCAGTTTGTACAAAATCATGTTCCTCTCAATTGACAGGCTTGGTTTGTCTTGACACTGTCAGTAGTATTGCTAGTTTCCTGGTTGTGTGAGATTTGGATCAGCTCTGGCTTTGTGGGTTTTGTTTGTTTAGCTGAACCATGAGGTATGTCAATGTTGGCTTTAAAAAAAATTCCAAGTTTTCTGCGTTGCTGTGTACAGTTTATGCTGTATACACATAATAGCATAAACTGCTGTTTCTGCTTTGTTTTATAATTTTGGTTTGTTTTTTCTTCCTTGTTTTTTGTTGTGTTTTTTTTTTTTTTTGTTGTTGTTGTTTTTTTTTCCTTTTTCCCAAGAGGTACTGCTTCCTGCATTTTTTACTGTGGTTAGAAGTATCTGGAAACACTGGTTGCTGCATGTCTTGCTGAAATGCTGGGTGTGGTGGCTGGATGCATGAGGAACCTGACATCCTGTCTTGGGGAGGGCAGTAGTCTCTGCTGGCCAGTGCAACGCTTTGGGAATGGTTTTGGATGTTGAATAAGAGGCTATTTAAAGCAATCTACCATCTCTCTTAAATGTGTTTGGGTTTTTTTCCTCTCAATTGACAGGCCTTGTCAGAAATAACAAATGTTGAACCATGGGTATGTGCAAACTTAATTTGGCTCTTTCAAGAGGAAAACACGATCCCTTTTATTGCTCGGTACCGAAAAGAGCTCATCAATAACCTGGAGGCCGACGCCTTGCGAGAAGTGCAGCATGCATTGGAAGAGCTACGGTAAGTGAGTCAACAGCACCTAAATGGATCTGGGTGGGAAGTGAGTAACAACTGACTGCTGCTCCTGTGTCACTTGTTTTACCTTCTTGTACACACTGCAGCTGTAAAGGAGCTAAGAAAGAAAATAGTTTTCAACTGAGCTAATTATGCTTGATCCCTGTCTGGGGTTTTGTTAGGTTTTTTTGGGAGGCTGGGTTTTTGTTGTTTGTTTGGGTTTTTTTTCCTCTAAGTAACAAGAAATCTAGAATTATTAATTGCCAAAGACAAACTAACATTCTAATTTCTTTGCAGTTTATTAAAACTGCCCAGAAAAACTTGTACTAAAAGAGTAGTTAACAGTTGCTGGAAATACTTAGCATGATGAGATGGAAGCTTCCCTCCTAGAAAAAGAATCACTAAGAACCCCTTGGCTCCCTGGTTGGATCAGGGAAGCTTCTAGTGAAGCGCCCTTCTTAGATTGGAGTGTGCCAGGAGATGAGGTTAAACTATCCCAGATCACTGCAGGAAAGAAATTATCAGCAAAGTTTGTGGCAATGGATGAGACTGCTTTCATTCCATCTTACTTTTGAGTGACCCTGTCTTGAAATAGCAAGTGTACAGACTGGTCAGCTGTTCTGTCAGCTTGGTGTTGTCCTCCTTGTACTCACTGCTAACCTCTACCAAGAGATCCTTTCCAAGGTGGGAGTTCTTGTCTTAACAAGTAATTGAATAATAACCAAATACCTCTGCTGCTTGCGTTTGCCTCCGTGTATCTTACTGAAGACCTAGGAGTTTAAATCTGGTAGCCTGTACTTGATGCTGCAGAACTGTTTTGATGTAAATTGTATCTGTATCTTGTATCATCAGTGTGGATTTATTCTAGGGCCTTTTTATTTGGCTTCCAGGCCAATAGTATTACAAAAATGTGTGGAGCAGCAATTACTATCAGTGTTACTTGATGATTTTTCTTAGAACTACCACAGTAGTGGTATATTGATAGTGATATTTTGATACAGTTTAGAACTACCTGAAGAGAGAGAAAAATGGTTAGAAACTTTTAGATTATCAACTTGGTTTGTTGGAAGGTTAACATGAGATGATTTTCAGGGGTTTCAGAGAGTTTCAGCCATGTAATAGATGAGGTCACAATCAACAGACATTGTAATTCACTGTGAAATGTTACTGTTAACATTAATCTCTTACATTTCAGTACTGTTGCAAAGAAGACACATACGATGATACAGAAGTTGAAGAAAGAAGGAAAGTTATCTAGTTGCCTTTTAAAAGGATTGCTAAATTGTAGAACTTTGGAAGAATTAGACCATGTGGTCAGTACTCTAATCTTTTTCAGATCAACCTTAGTTTAAGTGTAATCTTGCATAACTAAATAGTGTATAATGTCAAGTGCATAGCATGATTGAAATACTTTGCTGCTTTTTAATAACTGGTTTTGTTTTGTTTGTTCTTTTTGTTATAAGTCTGCACCTTATAAAACTGGGAGTAAAGGCACCAAAGCCCAGAGGGCCAAGCAGTTGGGATTAGAACCTGCTGCTCTCTCCCTGCTGCAGAATCCTGTGGAACTCAATCTCTTTTCTTACATTAGACCAAATACCAAAGGTAAGTACTGTGCTTCTTTGAGCAGTAATGTTCTAAATGTCTGAAAATATTTTAAGGGGGAAATTACTTTAATTGTTCTGATGTTGCTGGAAGTTAGGCAACTGCTTGAAATTCAGCAGTGCTTTTTAGGAACATGTGATAACATGTTAACACATTTAATAACTCTTCAATCTTTCCTCTCTCTTTGTATTGCAAACAGTAATAACTATGGTAAAGAAATGGCATAAATCTGGAGACCTTATAGTTGACATCTGTGTTTACTGGTGAGAGAGAGGGAACCACACCACACACCTGAGACCTTTCTATTTTCCTCCTTGTATTCCTGACGATTCAATGCTGATTGTACATGAGGTTTATGCTCGTAGTCTGTACAGAAGGAAATGTCACCCACCAAAGCATATCTTAATGAAAACTGGCCTAGGGGATTGGGAGTGAGCAGGAGAGTTTGTGTCTGAATGACAGTAGGGATTGGAGAAGATGTAATTTCTGTAATTTGAGCAAGAACTTTTAACAGCATGATTGTCACCTATAGATTGCTGAATTGTGTGTCTTTGTGAATGCAGCTATGGGTGGATCTGTAGGGGGCAATCTCTGACAATAAAATGTGAAGATTGCTGTGACCTTCTGTATGATGTTAAAATAGAGATGTACGTCTATTCTTCTCTGTCCCAACACATACTTTTTCAATTTTAGCATAAAGATGCTGAACCTCCTCAGTAAGGCTGGCGCTTAGTTTTCCCACTTCAATTTATTTAAGAATTACTCATAAAATTCTGCTAATTTTGCAATGAAAATCTGTTACCAAATATTCTGGTTATCAAATTACTGCATTTCAGCACACATCATTACTTTATACAGCACTATATTGCAGCCATATATCTGACTATTTTGGCGCAATCTAAAGAGCCAAAAAAAAATCTTCTCTGTGAAGCTTCAGATAAATTATTTAGAGTATATTCAGAAGGAAGTGCTGTTTGTTGCACCATAAACATTAGGTTTTGGAAATCAGTGCACCTATTTTCAATTCTGTGCTGAAAATAGTCCTGCTTAGGTTTATATAATGGTCTGCCTTTGACAGAAATCAGCAGTTATATACATCTATGAACTGGGTCACTTTTATCACTTTGGGAGACAGTTTGACACCTAATATAGAACTTGAGATCAGAGCGTTTTGGTTTTTTTAAAAGGAATGAGCCATTTGCAGTACAGAAAAGTTTTCATCAAATCTTAATATTTTGGTTCTTTTAAATTCTCAGTGTTTTTCAACTTATTCTAAAAATAAACTGAAATAAAAACAGCAGTTCATGTTTCAAGGCCTGACATTGTAAAGTTAAAGAAGCAGGCTAACCAGAAAGCTTTGTTCTTTTTAGTTGTATGCATGGTCAAAAATTTCTCTAATTACACAAGCACATGCTGATGGACGCAGAGTGCCTGTGTGAATGGTGCTTGTTGAATGGGAACTTTCTGATTGTTTCTCAGATTCTGACTCGTTTGGGCCTATGCTATCTCATTGAAATAATCTCCCTGACTGAACACAGTCTGTGTTCAGTATGATGCATGTCTTAATGTCCTTTAGCTTTGTATTCTGACATCACTTCTGCCATAAGAAATAGTAACTCATAGATGTAACGATCCAAAATTTACAACTTCTGATAAGTTCAGGCATTTAATAATGTATTCTTATTCTCACATTTTTTCTTTCTGGCAGGTAAGTTTAGCTTCCTTGTCTTAAAAGGGGGCAAGATATTTTTTCTTATAATGTGTAAATTTATAGCCTAACCAGAAGCAGGGTTCTGGGTTCAATGAATAGGTAAAGCTGTGCAAGCTGTTAAAATGGTGCAAATAAAGCTGTCCATTAGGCAGAAGAGTGAACAGCAGCATGTGTTGTAAGAGACAGTTAATGCTGCACCTGCCAGCTCTAGGATTCTTGCTGTTTGGTCTGAGGCATTCATTACTGACTCTTGCTAGAAGCAGAGCTAGATATGTTGAATTAAAATACAAGATGTCTGTTTTATTTCATTATCTCTGCTTCTGGTCTAATTCAATCCGTTTGCTAAGGAGAATTATGTGCTTCCTCTTTTGGCCATTTGAAGGAAAGAATGGGTTCTGTGTGTTGGAAATTAACTGAATTATTCTGTTACCTCTCCAGAGATATGAAGACATTTATAACTCCATGTCTTTGAAGACATTTTATAACTTCAGTGTTTCATAGGAGAGGTTGATGGTACCCTGACCTCAAAAGTGTTGTTGTGCAAAGTCCTGCTACAATACTGTGGAAATATAAAACTCTTCCACAGAGAAAATACAGGATTACCTGCAAAGAATTTCAGTCAGTTTTCATATCAGTAGCAAAATATCTAGACTTCTGCTGCAGTTGGTCATTTTATTAAAAACTCAAAAATTGTATTTAATTTTTTCAAAAATTATATTTAAATATCCAGTTTTACTATTGTACTATTTACATCACGAATGTCAAGATCTGTTAGCATTCAAGTAAAAATAATTATTTTTCCTCTAATTTTAATATAATTTTGACTTACAATAATGCATTGGTCACTTCAGGCTCATTAAAAATAAAGTTTCAGAGGTTTTGGCAAAGAAGCTTTAGTTGATAAGAGCTTTAATGAATTACATTCTTTGAAGTCTTTGCAAGTAGTCAGATACCTTTAATCAGTTTCCTTTCAGCTTGCATATATTTGCAGTTGTGTAAAGTAATTTTATTAGTTTTTTCTGTAATTATTAACTGTGTATTATAGTGACTGTTTATTCCATAATTATTTTTCTTCTGAGGGCTTGCAAATATCCAGGAAGTAGAGGCTGGAGTGCAGCATATTTTAGCAGACATCTTTGCTAAAGATAAAGATACACTGGATTTTATCAGGAAATTGTGAGTTGCATTCTTACTTTCTAAACTTTCTTGCTTACGTGGTAAAATCCAGTCTCCTAGTGGCAGATGCAGGACTTTTTCTTAATGATGTGAAACCGGTGTTCCTGTGAGATGGATTTAGGGCTATTCCTGTGTGTGTTCATTACTGCACTGACAGCCAGAAGGGCTAGAGATCTGCTGTGAGCATGGTGTGATGCTGTAACTCTGAAAGAATGAAAAACTCTGCTCTGCCCTGTGTATAGCACATCTCTCTTGCAGATAGTGACCCATGAGGGAGTTTTCCCTCTTTGTGCTTTCTTCAAGCTATAGCTCTTCAGAAGTGAGTCTGCTTAAGCTCTTGCTCCAATAGCTGATTTGACACCAGTCAGTGTAACTAGTGTGCAGTGATGGTTGATTTTGGCATTGGTAGCCAATAAGGCAAACAAATATGACTGTTTTTAAAGCAGGACTTACTGATCCTTTAGTTGTGTTAGCTGAATTTAAGTTTTCTTACATTACCTGACTTCAGTGTTGTCATGTCTGGGGAGTTGGTGTGACAGGACAATAGTCACTTATTTCATTTTGTCTGATATGTGCCCTCTGGGGCAGAGAAGAAAGTTATCAGAGAACATGCACCATCTTAGGAACATGCAGAGTTGTTTTGAAACAGCAGTGTGATAATTTCAGTGAAGGGGGTTTTTTTTGTAAGGGATGTCCTGTCATTACCTCGCTGTCACTTTCATTATTTTGACCACTGGAAGTTCCTTAGTTGAATACTCAGTGCTTTACAGATGAATCCTGTTCATCTGAAGTGTGTTGTATATATGAGAATCATGAGGAGCATGCAGGATTAACTGCCATTTTTTTTGCAACTTCCCAAAATTTGTTATGTGAAGTTGAACCCATAACTGAAGTGCAGGTGGTGGCTTTTGAGTTTGCATTCCCTTGAGGAGGAGGGCTGTGAGCAGCTTTTTCTGCTTGCATGTCTTCTCTTGGTATATTACAGTCAGTAGACATTATGTCGCCTCAACATGAAGTTATGTCATCCAGTTCTGCAGGTAATTAGAGTTAACATAACTTGTAATTGAGCAGACTCCAAAATTAATTTATATTTGATCTATGCAGTAATGACTTGTTACAAGTTTCATGCTAAAATACTTTATAAATACCTGATTTTCTTCTATTCAGATGCCAGCAAAGGTACATTTCAATCCAATCAACATTGGCAAAAGTGTCATCCAAAAATGGAAATGAAAAAGATATAGATAAATTCCAACTGTACCATGAGTTTTCTTGTAATATAAAGAATATTCAGCATCATCAGGTAAAACTTGAAATTTTAATGTTTTTTTCTTAGAATTTTAACTGTTGCTTTTTTTTTGAATTGTGTTGCTTAAAACTAATTCTAAAGGTATTTTCTTTTTCTTTACAGTAATCAGAGGTATTAGAGGCTTTCAAATTCTTGAAATGCAGAAATAAGCTCTTGATCTCAGTTTTAAGAAACAGAGCAAAGGACTGCTATTTAGTACCCCAAAAATGGGTTTGTTTTGCAAGTAATTTTTTTTTTTTTTTTTTTCCTTTATGGAGCATCTTCAGTTATCCTAAGCACCAAGATTAGACTTAGATAACTAGATAAAGAAAGGAGAGCTGAAGCAAACTTACCAGCTGATGAGAAGCTGGTGGCTGTACAGCTAGGCTACCCCTGTTACTGAAGTTCAAAGGCAGAAGTGTGATGCACTCAATGCAACTGTCAAGACCTCTTCACTAATTCATAACTAATCACCAAGTGCATTGTCTCTTTTGTTTACAGTCCTTAAAAAAAACCCCGAAAAAAACCCAACAAAAACCAATTAAAAAAAACCAAATGATAATCCTAAACACAAAACAAACCATAATATCACAGAAGACAGACCACTTAGATGCTTTTAACTAGAAATGTCCTTTTCCTTTAGAATGCTCTGATATGCTCTCATTTTTTCTGGGCTTTCTGTTTTAAACCAGTCTATTTTGAATTAATTAAGGATTCATTTCTTACCAAAAAAATCTCACAACATGGATAGGCTAATTTTTAAGCTGTTTTTCCTCTTTCCAATATGAAAGGTGTTAGGTGAAAGACTAAATAGCTACTGTTGATTTCAATGGGCTGTTCTTGCATAGATGTTTAAAGAGGTACCGGTGGTTTTTCTCTCGTAATAACCATGAACATTTACTGTACCTATATTGATAGTTATCTGGTGAAAAGTTGCTTCCAGAGGGTTGGGAAATGTTGATAGAGTAATCTATTGGCTACTGTGGTGACATTGACAAAGATTGGTGGATTCATCATGTTGTGATATATGGGTTCTTTTGTGCCCTTTTTTGTTGAAGAAATACTTGAGCTGGGAAAGGGTGTTTGGTTTTACCTGCTCTCACAGTGGTGAATACCATGATGTTCACTCAGTACATGTTGCATAAGTGTTTCCTGGGATGATGGCATGATTTAGTTCTTGTGCAAGGCATCCTTTTTTTTACTTAAGGAAAACTGTTGCTTAGCTACAGTGAGGGCTCAAAACTGTACTTCCCAAACCTGGTCAGCACTTGGATTATGTGGCTGCACTGTTTTTTATCCAGGATGTGCCCTTAGTTTGTCTGTTTGATGTTATGATTAGCTCAATCTGCTTTGGTTTATTCTTTCCTGTGCCTGCTGCTAATCTGAACACCTGTTTCTGTACCTATTCTGGCTCTTCAGAGAAATAATAAGCGCTGATTTTGCAGCTGGTAGTCCTGTAATCAGAGGGTGGCTTTGCACACTTCTGTGTTGCCTTTTCTGTATATTCTTCTGTATATTTCTGCTATCAGCTATTCTAATACATTGAATATTTCTGTACTGTGAATTGTAGAAGTCTTGAGTTGCTTGTGCTTCAGTGAGGTTTCAAAGATCAAGGTGTGACAGGGTTCTCTGTACTAGTTGAGCAAAAAATGGGTTTTATGACAATTTCTGACATGTAATATTTGCTGTATTATAAATATAGTGCAACTTTTCATGTCTGTTTTTTGTTCTTGGGTGCTTTTTTCAGTTTCTGTCTTTCTTGCTTTTGTATTTTGATAATGAAATAAGAAGAGTTTTTTTTTCTTTATCTGCCATTTCTTCATAAAGCTTAAATCCTGGTATTGTATTTTTGAAAGTCTTTCTCATCATCTTAATTTTCTTTTTTGCTTAACCTTATTCCCCTACTGATGCAAATTGCCATTTTTTGATGTCGTTATTTTACTGGGTTATGACCATCCTTTTCTCAAGACATAAAAGTCTTTATTTTTTCCTTCATCTAAGACTATGGAGAGATAGTTCCTTGTGCATTTAAAAATTGGCAAAAATATATTCTTTAAGAATAGAGTTCAAGATGTCTTCAAGAGGAGGAATTCTCTGGTTTGGCTCGAGATTATGAAAAGAGACTTATACCTTAAAAAGATATAGGAAAGCCTGAACCTCAGAGTGATTTATATAATTTACTAATCCCCAAGAACTTTAGGTTAAATAGGTGTGTTTGAAGAACACTTATAGAGCTTACTGCTTTGAAGACCTTCTCAACTACTATCATGGCTGTATACAGACAAATGTTCTGAATGCCTTTAGGCAGAGGCACAAGTCAGGTTTAAATCACCTCTTTTCAGAGTTCAAACACAAGATTCTGTAAAACACCACACTGAAACTTGTCATCACCTGGGTGTGGAAGTGCAAGTGATCTTAAAGACCTGGGTACAACCCTAACTCTGCTCTGGCTTAGATGTGAGTATGGGGAGTGCACAGTAGTCTGGCATGTTACCTGTAGGAGAACAAGCTGTGCCCTTGTGACCAAAGCCCTGGCAGCTGTGAGTGTGCCTTGCAGCATGTGTTGCAGTGAGTTTAAGTGCTGTGCAGTAAGCTGTGCTGCAGCTTGGTTCTGCTGTAAGTCTGGGTTACTTCCTGTGCCACTGTCATTTTGGCTGCTGAGACATGTCATTTTGTCTTGTTTGAGTCCTGAAGTAATCAGGACTGGTGTGGAGTCAGGTTGTTTGAAGAAGTTAAAATACTAAAACTGTAATGAGAAAAAAAAACTTTGTTTTAGTCAGCTTTAAAAGCTGACTCCAGATTTTGACATGGTCAGATATCCCATGGGTGTTTCCAGCTGGAACATTTTGCTAGTGGGAGGTTCAGTCACAGCTTCTTCCTTTGGCAGCAAGGAGAACCTGACTGGACTCTCTTAGGACATAGCTGAGAAGCAATACCAACACTGTCATAACTAAGGAAAAAAAAAAAATTTCGAGAGTTTGAGTTTTTGACTAATTGCAAACAGTTTAGTGTTTGTGTACGCCTTGGGGTTGCTTTCCTCTATTTGGAGATGACTGAAATAGTGGGAAGAAAAGAATTCATGAATTAATTGTACCATTTGAGGCAGATGCTCTATTTTGAATCTCAGACTTAAAAAGGAATTGGAATTTAAAGTCCTTGGCAAAGTATACAGAACTTATTCCGTGAGTTTAAGTCAATATGCAACATATAAGAGAACTGTGCAAAATGAAGCATATTGTGTTTTTAGGGTAAACAGAATAAGGTTTGATGAATCTTGTGACTGGATCATATTGCTGTTCTTTATTTCTCTGAAAAATGTATGCTGTTTCTAACATCCCTTACCCTGGATCTGTTCCAATCTCATATAAAAACAGCCTTTTTCCAGAAGTGAAGGCTGCTTTGTGACTGGAATAGCCAGATTTTAACCTGTTACTTAAAAAAACCAAACTAAACAAACAGAGCTTTATTATATTAGAGGGAGAAATTGAGTAATTCCATTCTTAACTGAGCATTTATGGGATGGTAATTCTTCTGTAAATGTATCACTTAGAACAGGATAGATTGTTTGAGAATAAAAAATATAAATAATATTAGTGATTGCATTAGCAGCTGTTTTAAGTTCAGGTGACTGACACATTCTGCAGATGTAGTGCCAGGAAACAAAATGTGATGCAAATATTGACCCTGCTGACAGCATGCTGAATGATGACACTATAATTCTATCACATATATTCTCTGTTGTGAGCATCACTTTGATTTCATTTTAACTTGACATTTAGCTTTCTCTCTTTTTAAAAAGTAAAGTCAGAATAAATGTGAAAGCATTTGATTTGTTAAAATGTGTCTTTCTAATTTCTGTGTGAAAACATTTGCTTTGGCAGTCAAGGTACCAGATGCTATAACATTTCACATGCAATCTTTATTATTAGCTTTGTTGTTCAATGATATGTCAGGCCTGGTATGTCACAGGAGCAGTAAGGCTGAGGAATATAAATTGGTACTATGTCCTGGAGTCATTTTAAACCATTGTATTTAACATATGTGACATGTCTGAGTTAGCTAGTGATTGAATTAAAGTTCATGATTGACACAGAATGCTCTGTTGTGACAGTGCTCAGGGCCTGCTACATACAGCAACATGTGTAGTCATACAGGAATGTCAACTTCGAGCAGGTTTCTGATTTTTGGTATTTTTCTACTTTAAAATACTTTGGAAGGAAAAATGAAATCTAAAGATGTGCATTTCATTTGCTTCCGAGTATTATTGTTTCTCAAATCACTGGTCACTGAGTTTTTTCTTAGTGTTAAGGTGAATATTCAGTGTCTCCATAGTGGGATTAGACTAAGAGTTATCCACCAGAATCCTCCGGGATCTACCACTTGTGTTGTGATTCTGGTTTTAAATGTAGAGTCATAGTCTTCCATTTAAAATTGAACTCTGTGTACAGGTAGCATGTATGCAGCCAAATTTAGCTTTAGATCATGACTGTGGAGTTAAGTGCACAACACTCTGTCAGAAATACATGCATATGGTTAGAGGCAGAAGTGTTACTCTAAAGAGAGTGAATGTTTACAACCTTTTCTGCTATTTGTGAATTAGGCATGAATAATTAAATTCATCCTCTTTCGAATTAAGCTGAGCACCTCTGTGACACAAGTTCTGATTCATAACTAATTTAAAATTTGGATTAATAATGGGAAGAAAAATGGAATCTGAAGCATAGAAGTAACTTTTTCTGTTTCTGAGGTCTAGTTCTGATTGGAATCACTCTTAGGTTAATTTCTTGAGTTTTAATTTGGGTTATTAAATAAGATTGTTCCACGACCAAAATTCCTGCTGTCTTGCAGTATAAATGTGTTTAAGATTAAACTGGATCATAAGATTGCAGACTCCAGGAAAAATGTATTATTTGTTATGCCATGGCATGACTTAATCTGTGTTTAAATTGTGGATGTTATCTGTACATGCTAGTACTTTGTGAACTGATTTACTGTACCACCATCCTGATTTGCTACAGAATGTCAAGCAAGTGCGTACACAAATGTTGATAAGTTTATCTTTTGGATATTTTGTGTGTCATCTGTCTCTGCCATTTATGTTTGCACTCAGATTCTGGCCATTAACCGAGGGGAAAATCTGAAGATCCTGACAGTGAAGGTCAACATTCCTGACGGGGTGAAGAATGAATTCTGTTGGTGGTGTGTCAATGAAAGGTCTGCATGGATACATATTCTTACAGAAATCTCTTTTTTCTATAGACAGCTGCATACTGAAGTGTATCTCATATGTCTTGTTACATTAAGAGAAGAAATTAAACAAATATTTATTAGATTAGATGAAATTAGCAAGTGGATAATTCTTACTTTGTATTTCCAACTGCTGTAGCATGCTGGAAAGATCATGCCTTGGGCTATATTTGCAAGTTCTGGCACCATTATTCAAGCAATTGAATTTTTTTAAAACATATGCAAAGGCTGGTGAAATGTGAATATATTTTCAAATTGTAATAAGCATCACATCCTAGCCTTTACTGAAAGGACTTGGTAGAATCCAACAGAGTATACTCCAAACTTCAAAAAATACCTTCATATGCCCAATTGCAATGGTTAAATAGGGCTGTCAGATTTTAGGTCTGTGAAGTACATAACTTCAAGTTTCACAAATGTAAGGAATTATATGTTTAAAAAGAACTTAATGGATTTAACACACAAGCATAAATGTAACTGCCTTCAATGCATTGCTCTCCCATATTGTGTGAACCATCTCTTGCACTTTGATCTCTGTTATTTAGAAAACTGGACTGTAAAAACCAGGTTATTTTCTTCCTCACTGATTTGTTCATATAAGTTGTCTGGAAATTGTAAGCCTGTAGTGAGATGTGTAGTGTTGCATAACTTTTAAGGTCTTCTGCAAAAGTTCAGGTTAACTCTATGGGTTTCGTATCTGTCAGTTTTTTTCTTGGAAACTGTACCTTGGTGTCCTCTGTTGGAGAATATTGTGATCAAAACAGTGCATCTTCCTTGCGTGTATAAAAAATTACTTTCTCAGTTGTTTAAGATATTGGGCATTGCTCTGGTGGTGTCTTAGAAACTCCTTCCTTTGCATTCTAAAAATGAATAACTAAAAGGAGGGAAGAAAAATAGGAAGAAATACACCTTTTAATGTATAAAACTGAATACAGTGGTACTGCTTTAGTGTGTATTTCTTTTTCACAACTCCAATAAATGGATGTGGTAAAAGTGTTCCTTTTCACTGTAGAAATTTAATAGGGCTGTTTCCCTCTCAAAGGAAAGAATAGGGCTCTGAAAATATTAAAAGTATTTTTTGGCCATTTACTGTTACTCTTAGATCATATTATGCTAAGTAACCTTTTTTTGTTTCCAGGAAAGTATCAGGAGTCACAAACATACCTGTTTCTTTCTACTTTTAGTACCTGTAACAGAATTTCTGTCCTCCTCTCAAGATGTATATTCTGTAAGCAGAACATAGCTGTCAGTCTTGCTTTTACTGCATCTATGACAGAATTTGGAAGCACTGTGGACCACAGATAATGGAACAGCTTGTCACTGCTACACAAATAAAAGTGGCATGTAAATTAAGATATTTTTGGTTGGTTACCCTTTTGTGAGTCATCCTGGGATAAGAAGCATATTGACCTTGGAAGTGAATACTTATTAATATTTAGCACTCATAAGGAGTCCTACATGCTTATGGCTTTTTACTGTTTAAGGACACTTTTCCTAATCATTATAAAACTTCTGAAGGAATGGTTTTAATCTTTGTGCATTAACATCGAGGACAGATTCTGATCTTCCTCTTTAGATTGACAACTGTGTTATAAAACTGACAAATAAATGTGTAATCTGCCCTGCAAGCTTTGAAATAGTTGTCTAGGGGTGGAATTTGCATTATTTTCACTGAATTGATTTGCTGGTTAAATCAGAAGGTTAATAATTTTTTTTTGAGTCAATGGTTTAAAAACTTTGCCAAGGTATTAACTAATTTGCTAGAGATCACACACACAATCAATTGCAGAACCAGAAATGCCAGCTTGCTACAGAATTTGGCCAATATTTTAGCCAGAAAACAGTATCACCTACTGCCTAGTGGATTAGTAGCAAATATTCTGAACTTTTTGTGTTCTTCTGAAACAAATTTTTTAACATGAAATACTCCTGCATTAGAAAGTGAGTTTGGAAGACTGGAGTTCCTTATTGCATTGAGCTTTGTGTAGATGCTGTCTAAGAATATTGTACTTTTTTTGCAAGTTCAGAATGTTTATTAACATGCATAAGCATCTGTTTCCTTGCAATTTGCGTTTGTTTAGAAAACTCAGGAATATTCTTATGCCTGGCACTATGGATTGCATTTTTCCCCAGAAAATGGCATCTCTGTGTTTTCACATTGAACCTACTTCCGTCAGCACTAGAACTCTACTGGTCCCAAAGACTTTGTTGTGAAAGTGAACACAGGAAAAAGATCAATGAGAGAGCCAGAGAGGGGCTGCTTAGCTGGCTCTGAGTGTAGAAACAACATGGAGTTGTTCCCAAGTGAGATGGGGTGAGAGTTTTTCCCAAGTGGAATTGAAGCCTTGAAAATGAAATTTGATGTTTGATGATGGTTTTTCAGTTTCCAGTCAAATATCTCAGAGCCTGTGTGAAGTCCATGGTACAGGCCTTAAAAGGCTTGCTTTGTCTGTGGTTACCAACTTGGTGCATGTTTTATTTAATGTCTTGGAGGAACACAAAGCTCTGCTGTTTTTCCTTCAGGTCTAAAAGCCTGGCTGAGCTCTTCCTGGAACAGTTATTAAGATGTACTGGTGGTTCTTAACATGGGCTCTGTTAATTCTGTTTATGTGTAGTTCCACCCTCTGGTGTCTCGGTAGTCTAAGCCATTTATGTTGTGGTCCCTGTTGTGAGCACTAGGACGTGGAGAGCTGATGATCAGAGTAAGATGATACTATTTGTATGGAGCTTTTTTAAGATTTGGCTTCAAAAGCTAGATCTTGATTAAATAATCAAGGAAAATCCGTTCTTAGAGGGAGGCTTAACTGGGCTGTGATGATCTTTAAAAATATACACGCGTGATTTTGCTTTGCTTTTTGCAGCAAAGTGGATTTTTCTCTTCTCTCAAGAAGTATTGAAATTATTAAACTACAGTATTTGCTATGATTGAAGTTGCTGTTTGAATGTTTTCTCATTTGTAGCAATTTCTAACAGAATGTTGCCTAAACTTTTACTTATTTATAGGCAGATAATAAAAATATCTGTTGTGATAACCTATTTACAGAGGAAAAGTTTTGTTAACTGGCTTTAATGGATGGAAGAGAGGCAGAAACAGCTACCAGGTTTTCAAATTCATTCTTATTTGTGCTGAGGATGTTTTCTGGGGTATTCATACCTGAACCTGTAAAATTTATGTTTATAGAATGTGATGGCAATAACAGGATTTAAAGCGTTTCTCAGTTTTATATAGGTATGGAAAGAGTTTCTAGTTACAAATAAGTATGATAGAGCTATTTGCAAAAACTGTTAGCAAAGTGATGATGTCATGTGGCTAAGCACTAAATCACAGCCCTGAATATTATAAAACTGAATGGTGAGCTTAATTCTGCTCCTGTGTTTCTCTGCTCAATGAAGGGTTGACTCAATCACACATTTCTCAGCTATCGTATGCAGCGACACTTAGAAAAACTGTTTCAGGAAGTTGCAGATCCCCTTAGACAACTGAAAAGCTGTTTGGGTAGGAACAATTTAGAGTTCTCAGTATTTATGAGTGGCTGCAAGCAAACAAGGTCAAAAGTAAAATTCAGTTCTGTTTTTGCTGCAGCTGGACACATTATGACCATAATTCTAGCAAGTTTCCTTTTAAAAAATGAAGCTATCCGAACAAAAAACTTAGAAAACTTGCATGGTTTTTTTAAAGTAATAAAAACAGGTGGACTTTAATAGAAAATGTCAATAGTATTTGTTTCTGTTAAGTATAATATATCTGGTTGCTTCTCCTTCGCCTCAGTCCCTTCTCACAGGGTGGACAATCTCAATGAGTCAGTTCTGCTTGCTCAAGGACTCATGCACACACACACCCCAACCCACATCCCGCCATGCCCTCCTTCATGGAACTTCGCCCACAATAAAAAGATCAATTGATGAAATATCTAGGAAGCTTTGAGAGTGAGGTGTATTTTACAGCAGAATTTGAAGTACTTGTTGTTATAGTTATGTAGTTATCATGCACTCTCCCTGGAAAAGGGCTCAAGGCTAAGAAAAAGTTGGAAAACAGTCTTGTTTTTGTTTGTTATTGTTTATTTAATTTTCCCTTTTCCTACATTATTATTTACACTTCAAATATATTAGTAGCAGGTAAAATAGGAAAACAGTTTGTAAGTTTTTTGGCTTTTGTGGTTTAAGAACTGCTGCAAAATGAGTAGGAATTCATTTAGAAGTTGAATAGAGATATTCAGTGCATTCCAAATGAAATTTGAATTGGGTTTCATTCATTAGTTTAGCTCCTTAATCTCCATCTGTGCATGGTTGCCTTTTTTCAGTAATTCTGCAGTGACAATCACAGAGGATGTCTAGTCATTTTTTCTAATGTATTGAGGAATAGCAAACAACGCAACCCTAAAGGTAATATGGAACCAAGTTCTTTGGTCAGTTATAATAAGCTTTGACTTCGCAAAGTGGAGAATGTTTTTTTTTATGTTTTCTTTAAAACATAAACCATAATTGTGTTCTAATACCTAAGGAAAGATAAGCCTCTCTCTTGTGTGATATTAGAACTATGAGCAACTTCATATTTGAATGATATTTTGTATCATTCCTTTCATATTTGACTCATTATTTCCTAATTATTGTAGTAATTCTACAGTTTATAGGATTTAATAATGTAGAAGGCTTTCTGGAAAATTCCTTTTTATCTAGCTGTTTGCATGTGTTCTTAAAATATTTTTTATTTTTCTTCCAATCTTTTGCAGATGGAGACCAAAACAATTTTTAAAACCAGAATTCATGAGGCTACTACGGAGTTCTGTAGAGGATGCATATAAACGCCTTATATATCCTCTCCTCTGTAGGGAATTCAGGTAAGCCTGGAATAAATCTGTACTTTCATATTACTGATTTTATTAACAATTCCTTCCCCAATGTTTTGTTAGATTATTTGTCTATTTGAAAATATCAGCATGTTTCTAATCCTCTGTGCTTACAGAAGAAATGAACTATGTAATCTTGGTTCTATAGATTTAATTTCTGATCCTATCCAGTTTAGGCTACAGTAGAGCAGTGATCCTTCTGTGAAGACATTTTACATGTTTACATACTAGATACTTGTACATTTATCTAATGAAGTACAATTTAGAACTCTATTATCATGATAGTTGTATCTTTATTCTTGTAATAGCATAAACCATGATGTCACTGAATTTTTCAGACATCTCTTCATGTCACAGCAATAATACTGTCAGTGGCACTGTTCTGACTCACTCTCTTTTACCTATCTAATAGAACTCAGCCAAGTATTGTTAAGGTTGGAAGCACCCCTGGTGTTTGCTAGCTGCATTTTGTGGCAAACTAATTAGTCATCAGTGTTAGTCTGATACTATTTTGTGAGTATTGTGATGTCTCTAGAGAAGTCGGTAAACTTTTTACTGGTGATACTGTAGTAATGACATCATTGGATATCATGTCACTTTTTAAGTTCTATAATATTGTTCCAAATTTAAAGGAATTTTTAAACTTAGTATCAAATTAGCATTAATTAAACAGGGTATATTGTGGTGTAGTATTAGAGTTTTCCATAAAGTGGAAATTACTGAATATGTTAATTAAGAGTTTTATCTTCTGATAGCTATCAGTACTTATGGTGTGGTTCTTCAATACCAGAGAAGCTCCTCAAAACATAGCATGCTTCATTCTGGCAAGGTTATCTGATATGTGACCTAAATGTTAATGCTTTTTTTGAGGTAGTTCAACATGAAGTTTATCAAAGAGACCCTGTTTCTTGGACCAGAGATGTTGAAATGACTTGTGTCAAAATGACATGCTATCTAGTACGTAAAATCGGCAACCACATTGTGAAATGTTTCTTCTGTACTTTTCCGAGTGTGCTTTTGTGTTTGAATTGGAGCTGTTTTCTTGACACCTTTTCATGAACATCATTGTAAGAATGATCTGTGTTCTACCTCTGAAAAGAACCATCAGTTCAAGATTTTGACAGCATGTATTTTCGGTGGCTTTTGAGTTTCTTCACTACAGTATGTTGTGTTTGCTTATTGCTTTGCAAGGAAGATTGCTTCACCTCTTTTGATTAGTGAGTCTGGTTTTTTGTTACTTAGAATTTCACAGATTTCTAAAAATACTGAGTTCACTTATTTTGTGACCACAATGCATGTAGCTACTCTAGGGGATGCTCTGTGTCTGTTGTGGTCAACATGGTGAACATCTCATGGTGGAGAGTTCAGTTGGTGGCTTCTGTCACATGGGAGTGAAAAATAGTTGCCATTCCTAGCCATCTCTACAATCAAACTCTTTAAAAATAAAGAAAAAAGACCTACTTTTTAGTGGGGTTTGGTTTTAAGAGAACTAAGCAACTTGACATATAGGGGTGCGTCAAGGCTCTTTTATTGTGTTTTTATTCAGTGGTTTGTACCACAGGACTGTTGTGGCCTGTGTTGTGTGTAGCACTTTGAGGACTGCTGGAGCTGTAGGTTGCTGAAGGTTTTCTGTTCTATTTATCAAAAAGGGAAAAAAAAGCTTTCTTCCCTACTGCTTATTAGATGTAGCTCACAAGTAATTAAGGAGAAGTATCCGAAGTTTGTTGCCAGTTCCTGAGGGAATATCTGCTTAGGTTTTACTCTTTGTGGTTTTGCATGATTGGTGGAGTTTGGATAGGAAAATCTGAAACCTTTCCTATGGAGAGGAACTCAAAGCACCTGACAGTGTTCTGGTCCCTGACCACTTAACCCTTATCCTCCTCCTATTTTCTTTCCGGACACACCAGGACCTGTTTTTTCCGACTCTTGCAAAGGGCTGCTAAAGTATTCAATACCTTCTTTTAGCATTAATATTTCCAACCCACCTCCTGCTGTTCTTTTTTCTTTTTATTATCATTAAATGTTGGAATGGAAATTTTCCAAGAATGTCTTGAAATTGCTGGTGCTTCTAGTGATCAGAAGAAGAATGCAACTTGCCAGAAAGACTATTACCTTATTTATTGTTTAATTTCCTTTCTTCCATTCTGTCAGATATCATTTCTTGTATCTGGTATAATAATGTCCACTGTTGCTTTTGGCTCTTGCAAATACATTTTACCTTGTTGTAGTACTGCATGGAATGATTCCATCAGGGTTTCATGCAAGTGATGTTGCATGGGCATATTTCTTAATGGATAATCCTTTCATAATTTTCCATGCTTTCTTGCAGGGAGTGCTTTCTCTCCTCTGTCTTCAGGGACACAAACATTTTTCTATATATCTTGTTTCACACCTGAAGCTACTTTGCAGATATTTTTCCACAGGAATGATTGCATCTCAGACTGTAATTGGGAGTGGGGAATTTTAAATCTCAGTTTAAAAACTGAATCTTACGACATTGGATATAGAAACTAATAGATCATAATTAGGTTATTTGATTTTATTGCAATACACCTGTTAGTGATACACAGTCTGAGTGCTTTGTAGACTTCAGGGGAGGGGCTTGGAGTCCTGACTGGATTTGTATTTTTTCATAAAGTAGGAACTGAAGAGTTTTGAGGCTTGTTTGGTATTTTTTTTTTCCAAAATAGCCATTTTTTTTAGAGAGGAGGACTACTCCCTGCCTTTTATCTCTGCCATATTAATGTGAACTGTTGTAAATTAGAAAAGCATGAAGCTGGACATCTTGCCGTTTGGATGAAGCCAGTAACACATTGAAAAAGCCAGAAAGGTATTATATTGTTTTGGGTAGCTTGATGGGGTTTTTTTCCAAAGGATCAAATGATTATACCAGGCTTGAAATTAAGGGCCACTGCTTTGGACAGTAGATCATGTAATTGATACAAGTGTTGAGTAAGAGACAGAGAAAAAAGAGATGTCTATATTTGAAATTTAAAGGCACAGGATATTACATAAGAGAGAGGACATTCCCCCTACACACCTGGCAATTTCACTAACATTTCCTGTTGCTGTAAAAAGTTGCTGTATATCCATGCCAATTTTAAACATGATTTCCATAAGGCTAACATAACTAATAACATGTGTTTAGGGGTAATTTTAATTCCTACACAAGTCTCCCTTCTTAGATGGACTGACAGGAATTTGCAGTGTGGGAGGACTTGGCCTTGTGGGCAACTGTATCTTTGGGATAGGTGGAAAGATGGAACTTGGCCTGTCTTTGTACAAAGCCTCTGGTCCAAGGGCATTCCATTCCCTTGTCTGTAAGCCACTTTTAACCTTCATTTGCATGCACGGGTGACTGGTTGATTCTCTTTTGTGTGTGTATAGAAGATCTATAATTCTGTGAGGCTGAGGTGTTTACTTTTGTTTTCTCTGGTCTCTCCTAAGTGGCATCTAATTGTTCTGTCTCTGGACTCTCCCTAGAAGATGCTTGTTCTGTGGTTTAAATTTTTATTTTTTGTTTTAATTAGAGAAGGGAAAAATGAAAGAAGGATGCTGCAAGACTGAATGATTAAGAAATGGAACGGCAACTAAAATACAGTGGAAAATGAGTGTAAAATTGTACTTTCAAGGGGAACTAGTTATCTTTGCATAAGTAAAACTATTATCTTTGAGCTGTCCTGCCACAGAAGAGGCACTTTGGCACTGTGGAAGGCAGCTCCACATGAGTGTTAAGTGCTCAGAAGATGAGATTATTTACTTAAGGAATAAAGACAAAGAATCATTGATTTATGTGGTCTGTATTTGGTATATTGTTGTCCATTTTGGTCCACTCACATGGGGAGGAGGGTAGGAAGTAGGAAAACAATTCACTGGAACTGGAAAAGGCCCAGTGAAGGGGAATGAGGAACGAAATAATTTCTCTGGAAAGAAAAAAAATGGCTACACTATGACTTCAACTTGGAAAAGGGAGGACTTAAAGAAAAATGATGTGTGAAGAGTGGAACAAGATTTCTAGGGATAAATTTTTACTCTCCTCCAGTATAAAGCTTAGCGGAGCATTATAAAAACAATCAGTTTCCAACAAAAAGGTGGCAGCTATTTACACAGTTTGTGATGGATCTGCAAAACTCACTGTCAACAGACTCTGTGGATTAAAGAAATTTATCTGTCTTCAGGAGGACATTGGATAGTTGAGCAAGAGCTCTGTTATGAGCTAGTGAAGAGAAGTCATGTCAAGCCCAGGAAATAGTCTGGAAGCAGTTGTAGGCTAGGACAAGATTGAGAAAGATGCTAGAGCTGCTCTGGCAACTGCTTGGAGACAGACTTGGAGACAGAATACTGGAATAGAGGGACAATTTAGCTGAACTGGTGCAGCCATTCACACCTTCGGTGGTGATACAGAGTGTCTGCTCTTTGCTGAGCGCACATTTGAACTGCTAAGGCGCCTTATAATGCATGTATGCCCTTCACCATCTCTCTTTGAATTGTCTGTGATAATCTCATCTACCTGATAGAGAAACAAAGAGCACGTGGATAAAAGGGAGCCTTTTGCTGTTGCACACTTGCCTAGGAAATGCTCCGTCAGTAATGTGTGAAAGAGGATCTAGACCTCTCTCTGGACTACTTTAAAATTGAGAGATGATGAGGATTTATTAGTTCTTTCTGTACCACTGTGGGATGAGACAGGGCTGAGCTGGTTGACTGGTTGGATCCTGGGCAAATTCAAGTCAGGCTTTTGAATTCTTCCACAACCAAAAACTGCTCAGAACAGCTTCGTCTTCCATCATGTCAAATAGCCCTTCTGAGGGTTCTCTTTGAACTATTTGTAGCATACTTGTGCCATGCACTGATTGACCTAAACAACTTGAGTAATTTTTCCTGTCCCATTCTGATAGGGTTAGTTAACTGTAATGCAGTTGTTTCCATTCTGTAGAAATAAACCAAGATAGTAGGGTTTTTCCAGTGATAGGTAAAAAAAAAAAAAAAAAAAAGGAGAATAAGGGCACTGGCTACATTTAAAGGAAGGTTTTACTGGATTTCTTTTGACTCCCTAATTATTGGAGTTACTGACAATGTAATGCATAGGCAAGTGATAATGAGTACCTGCAAAAGAAAAAGAAATCAGAGTGGTGATGAATATTTTTGTACCCATTACTCTTTCAGTTTTATTTCTTTTTTTTTTTTTTAAGTGCCATACCAAGATGAAAATACTTGTACTTGTCAGTCATTGTCTTGCTGGCCACATCTGACAAGTAAGACATTGTGACTTTTCTACATCTTCACTCAACAAGACTAATTTGTTTCTTGTGACACTCTGCAGTAAGTGTTTGTGCTTCAAGTCGTCAATCCTTACTGCACTACCTTACTTCTTTCTGTTGAAGAACATAACTTGGAAAAGAAAGGGAACACTGTGGCCCCAGCAACTTTACAGTTTGTTGTGAGGAATCAGAATACCCTCCTAGAAAAAGCTCAAGTCTTCATACTTCTTTGATGTCTGTTAGATGAAGCAATCCAAAGACAAAATTAAATGCCTCAGGAGTCGTGGTGTGTTAGCAATTAATTGGAGGGACCCTTCCAGTTTCTCTCTGATATCTCTCAGTGTAAACCACCATCCTTTTGCTGGATTGTGATTTTTCTCTAGAGCTGTAAAATTATGATGAATTTGATCCATGCCTCCTTCAAATCCACTTTTCTTTACAATTAGTATCAGCTTTGAAAGGAAGCTGTTCTTTGCTCAAGATTATGAGTTCATGTTTGAATGGTAGTTGGTGGGTGTATGTTCTTAAAAGTGTTTCTCTTGTACTTTTTATATTGACTGACTTTCTTAGAACAAGAATGAGATGATATATAGCTGATCCTTTTGAAAAAGGTGTCAACAACTTCATTTGAATTGTAACATTTAATTAAAGATGTTGGAAACATGACTGGAAAAAGCCTTTCAACTTTGGAACAACTAATAAGTGTATTTGAAAGTTAATTGAAACAAAATATTTTGCATTTTTTTTCTTTTATCTCTATTCTTCTAAGATCCAAGTTGACATCTGATGCAGAGAAAGAGTCTGTGATGATGTTTGGGAGAAATCTCCGTCAGCTGCTTCTCACCAGCCCTGTGAGGGGCCGTGCTTTGATGGGAGTAGATCCTGGCTACAAACATGGCTGCAAGTTGGCAATTATTTCACCAACCAGTAAGTTTCAATTCCAAACATTTCTGGAAGGATTGATAAAAATACATTCATTTAGAGTAAAGATAAATTTATAGAAAAGTCCGTTTTGAAACTTTTTTTTGGTAAATCTTTTAGTGCTTTCTACACATCCTGTTGTATAAATTCCTTTCTTCAGCTAGCTTAAGTTTCTGGCATCTGGATTCCAGTGACTTCTTTGGTGTTATTACTGCTCTCTTAAATAGAATTTAAAATGCCTTCTGCCTTCCTGAATGCTGGTTGAAATGATTGTGCCCCTCAGTAGTCAGCAAAGAGAACACCTGGCATTTTTATTGTTTAACAAAGAATTTGAATTTAAATACTCTGTATAATATTGCTTTTTTTCATGGCTAGTGTCTTGGACATCTGGACACTTTTTCAGCCCTTTTTGTTTAGCAGTGTGTGTGTTTGATGTAAGAGGTCAGAAACATTGTTTTTGCAAAACTTCTTAGTTCACATGTAGAACAGAGCCTTTCCACTTCATCCTTGTCTATTCAGCTGATACACACCTCTTTTAGGCCTATGCAAAAACTGTTTTCCTTTTATTTTGTTGTTGCTTGAGAATGTATCCACCCCAGAAGAATGTAAAGAAAGGTGTGTTCTTTAGAAGGCAATAAAGGTGAGGTAAATGTTTGAGCTTTCATTGCACCATTAGCTATCAGTACTGGTTAATACAGTTTTTTCCAAATGTGATAGATGGGATGATGACAAGAGCTAGCATTGGAATTCTAGAACTCATGTACTGCAAGTCCTTAGACTTTCTAATTTTCATTACTCTTTACTGGATTTCTAAATTCTACTACACTAGAACAATAAATATTTTATAGTAAATTGCTCTTTTTCTCTGTGATATAATACATTATATTTGCTAATAGTTTTAGATGTTCATTACTTGTTATGTGAATATGTCTGCAGGGAACTGCAAAATATATTAGCTTGTTTTTCTTTGCCAGCCAAAGCATCTTGTCCTGTGCCAACCATACATTTCTTCTAAATGGATATAATGATCAAAGGGAAAGATGTCTGATTAAGAAGCTTTCTTTGTGAATCATCAAATTAACTTCAGTAGTTCTGCAGGATATAGCGTTTGGACCTTTGTGGATTTAATCAAATGGCTTTGTCTTTCGTTCTAGGTCAGATACTCCATACTGATGTAGTTTACTTGCATTCTGGTCAAGGATTTCGTGAAGCTGAGAAGATAAAGAGGCTTCTGCTACAGTACAAGTATGCTTAAGAAACTTCCATTTATTACTCTTTCTTACCAAACAAAATGAGTATCTTTGCTATAGAAATACTTGATTTTGAGTGCAATAAGAAATATGCTGATTTAACTGGAGGTTTATTTTCTTAAGTCTAGTTCAGAGCTTCCTTTTTCTTTTGTGTTCATGCTTTTGAAGAACATATATGTTAGAAAACATCAAATCAAGCCATGGCTATGAGCAAGGCTGTGTGCTATGAATGTATAAAACTGTTAATCCATTTATTTTTGGGAATAGAAATTATCACGCAGCTAAGAAATAAGTTTAGCCTTCCTTTTCCTAGCCCTCGCAACCCCCAAATCACTCATCAGTCGTTCTCTGTTTCAAAAGCCACATTAGGTTTCAGTAGAGTTTTGTCAAGCAAAGGAAATCCTGCAAAGGTAGCTCTCCAGATGAAATTACAAAGAGGGAGCATGATTAAAAGTTTGTGTCCAACTATGTCTGTGGACAGACATCTGGTCTACTGAGTCAGCTGCTGAATTGCCACAGCATACAGTCCAGTTTGTCTATAAGCATTAGATTGGCTTTAAAGAAGGTGATTTGGTGGCTGACTGGCTGTGGTGTGGGCAGTCAGATGGAATGACCTTGCAAGCTGTTGGAAACTATGATATTCCCATTAAGGAATTAAGATGCTGATTGCTTTGGCTTCTGCTCTTTTTCATGACTCATACCAGATGAAAGTATTTGAGGACTATAAATAATATTCCATTTATTAATATGAAATATAATTTTTGGATTTTCTGCTTATATTGCCACTGTACAATCCCATTACAAATAAGTGAAAATTTTTGAGTCGTCTCATGAACTGTCACATTGAAAACCTGTTAAACACAACGTGATGCTTCTAGGAATGTTTTCTCATTACATCTGGGCCTTGTGTTGTCTAAAATCAGATGTATTGATCGCTGTGGTGGATTGAATACTATGCATGAAGAGGTATAAAATAATATTTGAGAGTAACTGTTTGGTTTTTTAACCCACACAAAGCTGCAGCACTGTTGTGATTGGCAATGGCACAGCCTGCAGAGAAACAGAAGCTTACTTTGCTGACTTAATTATGAAGAAATATTTTGCACCGCTGGATGTTGTTTACTGGTAAGATCCCTTTGCTGGGATATTATTCATTTGTTCAGCATATTTTAACCTAACAGGTAATTTTAGATGTAATTTTTGAAGTATTTCTTTTTGCTGCCTTGTCTATATTTGAGTCAAGCTTGACCCAACTTTCTAGCCAAGGAAAACTAGCTGTAGGTCTTTGGAGCATGACAGTAGTTATCCTGAGTCAGAGAGACTCGCTGAAGCATTTTATTTTTTCTTCCTGAGGTTCACTCTCTTGCTATTATCATTGTAACAAAGTATGTGAGAATAGCAGCAGTAACAGCTAAGGACCCGTTTGGCATTGTGCATTTATTTCTTGATAAATGAAGTTTAACTGCACATGATAAAGCTTCTGTTGTCTGACTGCAGTATGGAATGCTTGGTAATCCATGGGAATTAAATGATCTGGACGTAAATACTGAGTTAATACCAAGTGGAGAGTAGTAAATATATTTATCCTTTTCAGACTTCAAATTTTATCCATTAGTTTGTTGAATTTGAACTAAAGTATTCTTCTGTTACTTGGGATCGAAATTGTATTATATCACTTGCTTTTCTACCATGCAGTACTCCTCTCTTTTTTTTTAATTCCCACCTTTATTTTTTTCTGAAGCATTTTTTGTAATTTACATTGGATTATCTTTTGTGCCAACATTTAACAGTAGTATTTAGTTTTCACTGTCTTAGCAGACTAAGTTTTCTGTATTTTTAAAGAAAATTATGCCCTTTTGATGTTCAAACTCTTCTATACATTTAAAGGTGCCATTTTTTCATAAATTAGGAAGTGGCCTTACAGATATGTTTAACAAATGTGCTGGTTCTACTAACTTATGGTGCGATTGCACTTCTTTGTTTCCAAGATTCCCAAGTAAATTTGTACAAGATTAAATCACTCTTTTATTCCAAGAGATGTAGTAAATGTCTTCTAATTGTAATTGTTTGCAAAGGGAAGAGGCTATTCAAGCTTCTGAAAAATTAGGCATCCTCTTTACTGAGTCCAGCACAAAAAAAACAGTGAATGTTTTACGACTGTAGAGAGTGCAAAACACTTCATCCTGTGTGGATTTTGGCAAATGCTTAATTTCACTATTGTTTACTTAATATAGATTAAAAATCCATTATTATAGCAATAAGCATTTCATCTGAAATAGTGGTTTTGTTTATTTATTTATCATATACTAGCTTACACAGAAAAGTTTATTTATATAATACTGTGATTGTTTTTCTCACTGTTTACCTCTTCTGATTTCATATTTTCTCCCTGTTTATAGTTCAAGATGACAAAATTTTCAAGTAGTACTTTAAGTTACCAAGTTCTTAGAACTGGTAAAAGCTCTGTGTAATAGGAATTAGTATAAATGCTGTATGGCAGAAGTCAGGTTAACAAGTCTGTTGCTTTCTCTAATAGTGACTGATAATTTTTTAACCTTTCACTTTCTCCAAAACTGGCATTTATAGCCAAAATCTATAACTGCAGTTGTTTAACTTGACATGTAATATCCTGAAAATTAACATGATCAGAAATATTTTTTTTTTTAATTTATACATTTATGTTGTTAGTGGTTTTCTTATGTTGGCCTCATATGGCAGAGCTAGTTGATGCTTCAGAATTTGTGTGCAGAGCCGTGAGGTGCTTCATGTTAAAGGAAAGTGGTTTTTTTGTACTTCTTGCTATTGGTGACATCTGGGGCTCTTGAACTTTGTAAACTGCTGTCTGTGTGTGAATTTATGTATGTGAGTTTACAGACAGGCTGCATTTGCAGAGCTTGTCACTCTTTGCATTTTGTTAGTCTGTACTGAGTTTTTTCATGAGGATCAGGATTCCCATATATCCCCTTCTGATAAACTAGTTTCATGTACATCCCATTACTTTATCCAGTGGTAGGGTTTACAAGCCATGCTGCTGAACCCTGGAAGGCAGCTACTTTTTCCTTTCCAGCTCCAGAAAGCATTAATCTCCTTGGTATTTCTTAGTAACAGAAAGGAACGATGAGTCCAGCCATCCAACCCCCACTTGTGATAATCCAGTGAAATGCCTGGAATTTCTATCAGTCCAAGTTTAAAATGTGGTGCTTGCTAAATGCGGAGCAATTAGCGCAGTGTTATTGTTTGAGCAATAGAAGACAGTAGGTGTACATTGGGATAACTGCTATACCTTTTGAGGGAAACTATGAAAGGTGACTTGGAAGAATATGCTCTGCTGATCCTCTTCTTTTTAAATAGTAAAGTCCTCTAGAGTATGTGCTTTCAGATCACAAACAGCTTTTCTTCTTCCATGTTCAAAGTCTTCCCTGGATTATGTTGTTTTCTCATGACAAGCTTTTTTTAAAAGTATGAGGACTTTGTTTGTACATAGGCTGAATACATATCTCTCATCAGTTCTGTGGAAACCTGTATGTGCTTTTGGATGAAGTGATTAATTGTTTCTAGTTAAAATCTGTAAGAAATAATTTCAGCCATTGTTGGGGAACAGTTAATTCTTAAAGAAGGCCTGCTTCAGCAGGTTGCAGTTGTAAATAAAGAATGGATTTGCTAATCAACATAGTTTTTGAACTGTGAGGAAAACAAAGAAACAAAGAACCCCAAACAAAACAAAACTACTTAAACCCCCTAGAACAAAAATCCCCATCCAGTATTTGAACTGTAACAGAATGAGTCAGTTGCATCTAACATGATACCATTTCCCAAGCTTTCAGTTTCTCACAGGGATGCACTGAGCTGCATCAAGGTGGAAATCATTGCCCAGAAAAACAGACCTCAGCTAATTTTTGTATGCAAGTTTTAGAGAATTAGTAATTGTATCTGTGTTGAAATTTTTGTTCCTTAAAGGAGTCAAAATGTAAAGGGGCTTGGCATATTAGGTTGGACACTCACCATAAGCTGTTCTTCAGAAAGGTGAATGTTGGGGAGGTACTACAGACTTCAACTTCCTCAGGAAATATTAGCAGTAGAGAATAGGATCAGGAATGATTATTAAAAAATTTAAATCTGTTCATACATTTCTGTCCAGTTCATCATATAGAGCTTGGAATCATACATTTCCAGGGAAGTGAGGCAATAATAGAAGATGCAATTTCAGAAAGGTGTGTGCAGTTGGTGCACGCACAAATAATGAAGGCTAAAGATAATATATGAAAAGCAAGTGATTAAAGTTAAAAATACTTAGCAATGGCAAATATAAACTGCATAGAGTTTTACTGACAAAGAGAAGACAAATCAGTGAAGACAGTAGTAGGAAATGAGGCATATGGCATTATTTTTTGTGTGGCTTTAAAACCTGTCTGGACTCAGCTTGACAGTTTTTGATTTAAAGAAAATATTTTTCACTATTTTTGTAACTAACATGCTTTCAGATAGCTACATCCAACCTAAATAACTACAGGACTTTATTTTCCTTTTTTTTTTTTTTTTTTTTCCTAATGTAGTTTCCCTTTTAGAGCTGTGTTTATTGACTTAGATTAGGATTGGACTAGAGCCAGGGACAGTCATATCTAGTCTTTGGGTTTTTTGTTACAAATCAGTTTTTGTTACAAGGTTCAATAAATATTTTTGATTATTTATGTTAGTTCTATTGTGATTTCTTGCCAAAGATACATTGTATTATAACCAAAACAGATGTTCAAGTTTAGACAAGTGTATTTGTTTTAACGGGACCAGAAATGTAAATGAAACAACATTGTGTTCAGCACTAACATGGCAGATGATGAACTTTCAGGATTTCATTGGCCTTTTTGGATTAAATGAAAATGTTGAAAAAATATTTCAGGAATCTGTTTTTCTTTGATTGCTGTCAGTTTGAGGCATCTTGGAAATGAAAACTATCTGAATGACAGGTCGACTATGCTAAAATAAACAGCTCAATCTTTGTATTTGGCAGAATCAAATCACAATTTGTCTTTCAGCCTCAATGGTTTTGTTGTCACAATACAAGCATTCTTACTGGTCTGACTCTTCTTATGTGCTTGCTGCATTAATGCACACTCAGAGTAAAGTATTTCAGCTTGTATTTAAAAGGAAGTTTGACAAGTGTCAGGAATTGTTAATTGTTTTCAACATGTAGCCTAGAATGCAGTCAGGCAAGTGTATTTTCTGTTGTTGAAATGGGTTGGTGTTTAATTTCTGTCTACTTGGTTTTAAACTTGATGCAAAATCCTTTTCTGCCACTTACAGCAAAATCTTTTCTTACCCTCAAGACTTCATAAGCAATGTAATTAATAATTTACTGCTGTTTGAGTTCCAACACTTCTGTACTGTGACAAATAGGGGAAAGTCTGTAATGTCTTGTAAAGTTCTCACTGGGTTTTCTTTAATGTTTAAATTATCTACTTTAGAATACTTAGAAATTTTCTGCTAAGGTAGAATAGGACTGTAACCTTTTGAAGTTGGACCTTGGTGGCAAGAAATTGATTTAGAATTGTTTGTTCTACAGGACTTTAGGTCCGCTTGTTATTTTATAGGTGTCTGCACATGCTTTAAATATCCTTTTCAATTTAAATGTGTGTTTTATGTTGTTGAATATCTACATTATGCTCTCTCAGCTTTAACAAATGCCACTTTCAAGTTCCATGCCTCTACATTTCTAATGTTACACTAGCTTAATTCCCATTACTTTTCTGCTTCATAGCACTCGCAGTTTGAAAGGGACCTAACATTCGGGTTCACATTATGATAATTAGGTTTCAAAGCAGTGTGGGGGGATTAAGATGTCTGAAGTCTAGTTGCCGAATAAAGTTCAGAACTACTTGTAAAACTTGTTTGAGTGGTTAACAGAAGTGGTTTTATTTATTCAGTGCTCATGCAGCATTAATCCGTATTTCATCAGGTACCCACAGTGCTGTAACTCTAGATATGACCTTGGGACTTAATTTACCCCATCTCAGTTTTCCTTATTAATGTGCCATGAAAGAGGTACATGAAAGATAGCCAACTTCAAAGCACCTTTTCAAATAAAGTGGTTGATATGAATCCTCTGGTATTTAACACTGTCTGTCAAATGTTTCAGCTGGTTTGCATCCTTTTACAAGCTATTGCTTGCTGCATTAATGCAGTTGTTTCAAGTCTGTTGAGAGTTTGAAGGGGGTAGGGATATGGGAAACTTTATTCCTATTTCTTTTTGATGGTGTTTCCTTTAAGCTGTTATTTTTGTCTGTTAAGCTATATAACTCTCTTGATGACACATTTATGTACACACACCTACACACCTTAGGTCATTAGTTGTCTGATCCAGAGGTGGAAAGTAGTTTGGAAGGTTTTGGCTAAAGGAATACATATTTAGCGGAAACAGAGCACACATCTGAAATGTGCACTGAAGAACCTTTGTTTTGCCTTCATCTCTTTCAAGCTGTAGTAGAGTCATAAGACGTCCTAAACAGCAAAGTACTACTTTGAGGAACAAAGAGGTTTAAAATGTGTACGATAAGATATAGTCAATGAAAACATTTTAAATTACGTAGTGATTTCTAGCCAAACTATCTTTCCTCCCTTACTTAAAAGTTATGTTCTGTTGTGATTATTTACCACAACTGAATGATCATGCATACTTCAACTGAAAAATCATTTTGCATGTACTTATATTTAGAGGAGACAGTCCTGTAAGTTGGAACCTCACTCTGCATAGAGATGACTTCCTCCTACTACTCTTGGTTGTTCATAACTTAGTAATTTATCTATTATTTGATACAACATGGACTGGAACAAGTGATTGCATTTAAAACAGGACCCAGTGCTTGTTCCTGGTGTAGCCATAGACTGCTATCTATGTTGAGCTGCATCCATACTATGTTAAAAATTTGAAATTCAGAGGTGATCTTTGCCTTTGAAGCAAGGATTCACCTCTGCCCTGATTGTAGCCACCTCTACCTTCTGTAGCTGTGTTTTTCTGATGGGAGGGGAGGAAATGGGTAAGCAGTGAAGTTGTGGTGGGGCAGGTGAAACAGGAGATGGTAACTTCTGGCTTGCATAGCATAAATTTGAAACTTTATGAAGCAAACTGTATAAATGATACACTTAATAATTATGGAGCTGTCTCTGATATTTCAGAGAAATAATTCATAGTTTTCAGGATGAGAACAGGGACCAATTGGAAGTTTTTCAATGTACTTAGAGAGATTATTTATTAATTCCTTTAAGTTCAGAAAAAGAGTAAGTTGCATATGGAGTCTAGATTCAGCAATGTGAAGGCAAGGGGTCAGGAAGCAAATGTTACTAGTGAAAGAAATCTAAATCTTAAGGAAAGTCTATTTTTCCAGAACACTGGGACATGTCGTTTGACTTGTGTCCAAGGGAATCTGTACTAAAACAGTCTGTGGGGAGAGAGGAAAGTTTGTACAACTTCCCTTCTGTGTTTTCTCTTTCTAAGAGTTTATAAAAGTTATGTATTCTCAATATGTAAATCTCTTCAAGCCTTTAAGGGATACTAAATAAATAGAAGAAAGGGAAGATTTTAGGAGGAAAAGCCATTAAAAGTGTGACAACATGACTAAGGGCAGTAATGCATTCTCTTCAGTTTGAAGATTGTACTGATTAGTACAGTTAGAAATTTACTGATCTCAAATATACTTTTGCAAATCAGATAATTACAGTGAGAAATTGAACATTATAAATTCTTTCCCTCCTTTGTTTTCTCACAGAGAAGCCATTTATATTTAGGATTTCAAAATGAATTCTCTGTTTTCAATTTTATGTGCCCCACTGAGCAGTAATTTGAACACAGGCTGTTTTCTTACAGATCTTTGTTATTTTCAGATTAATGAAACAAGTTTTTTTTAAGATAATCAGCTTGACTTCATCTGGTATTGCAGTACAATAGAAGTCCGGTGAAAAAGGAAAACACTCCAAAAATAATTGCAAACACAAAACAAAAAGTTGTTGGAAAGGTAAAAGGTTATTGAAAAACACCAGAGAAAGAAGATGCTGTGAGCAAGAGCTACCATTTCTGCATGGAATGTGCCCATGAGGTCCCTGGGGGCAGTTTTGGCATGTGTGTATTGCATGAAGTATGTTTGTAGAGCAAAACTACGAGTTTTCCTAAAACTCAGTTAAGACAAAATCAGATTTAGTCTTAATTTAAATGTACAGCACAAGACTAGTAAAACTATACTGTGAGTAGGGGATTTTATCTTTTGGGTGTTTTTGACTTCATTAGTAGAAGTCTAAAACTATTGTCACTTCACATTTTGTGGTAGTCAGTGTTTACAAAGCCATCTCCTTTCTTAAAGGCTTTCTGTGTTAACAGATTCCTCTGGCCTAAATTCTCTTGTTCAAGGCTATTTCCAAAGCCCAGAAATAAAAAAAAGTTTTAATAAATATAAGGAAGATGACTACATCTGAAGTTTCCTAGATTGCTCCAATCAAAGAAGGGCAACAAGGATGGTGAAGGGCCTTGAGAGGAAGCTATATGAAGAGCAGCTGAGGTCACTTGGTCTGTTCAGCCTGGAAGAGACTGAGGGGAGACCTCATTGCAGTTACACCTTCCTCATGAGGGGAAGAGGAGGGTCAGGCACTGATGGCTTCACTCTCATGACCAGTGACAGGACTTGACGAAATGGCCCGAAGCTGAGTTGGGAGGTTTAGGTTGGATATTAGGAAAAGGTTCTTCACCCAGAGGGTGTTTGAGCACTGGAACAGGCTCCCCAGGGAAGTGCTCACAGCACCAAGCCTGACAGAGTTCAAGATGTGTTTGGGCAATACTCTCAAGTACATGGTGTGACCCTTGAGGATGGTGCTGTGCAGAGCTGGGAGTAGGACTTGATGATCCTTTCCAGGTCCCTGTCACCTCAGCTTATTCTGTGAAAGAAATAGTTAGTTTCTGTGTTTGATATTTCTGAGGAGGCAAGTTACATAATAGGACAAAATTAAGCTTTTCGTTTCATATTAAAGAGATTTAGATTATTATTTAATGTACTTACAACTTTTGAAGTTTTGTGTGCTCTTTGGTCAACACTGCAAGGTTCTTACCAGTTTAATATCCTAGAAAGAAAGCTGTTATTTAGCAGAACAAGCATAACACAAGATTATCATATCAAATGCCTACTTGTCCCATAATTGCTGTATTTATTTGGTTCAACATTCTTTTTTCTCTCAAGAGTTACCAAACCACTCTTCATTGCTGTTGACACGCTGTTACCATGTGCAGTATCAGTAGAGATACCAAAGGATGGAACTTTAAAATCACTGTGAAAGGCTGTGTGCAGGTCTCAGCACTGTGTGCCATCTTGTACTTCTTGGCAGGAGAAGGCGAGGAGCCTTTTGTTATGAGGTGTCTGAGTGGTTGCCAGGGTCAAGGGATGGCTCAAGGAATGCAGGAAGCTTGAGGAAGTGGTGCAGAATGAATGAGTGCTGTCAGGGAATAAGGGGCATGGCACATATGCTTGAAGGTGCTTCCTCTAGACAGACACACTGAAGTACAGCCTGTGGGAACTTTGTGCAGCTGTGTCCTCATTTGAGCTGTGTGTTCCTTGCCTGTTCAGTGCAGCAGGTTATGTTAAGAGAAATTTCCCACTCCTGTTCCCAAATCATGAGCATGAATGGGTGGTGTTCAGCCCAACCTTAAAATTGGGGTTTGGAATTCAGCTGAAAAATGTGACCTAATATTGCTTCTCAGACTGAGCATTGGAGAACACTCCTCTAACAGCTGCACATAGGAGTATTTTTTCAATACTATGTTTATGAATTCCTTTTTAATTAATTTATTAATTCCTTTCTAATTCCTGTACTCCAGCTTTTTAAGCTGGAGTAAGCTAAATACCCTTGTTTCATGTATCTCCAGAGTATGTTTGAAAATGCTGTCTATTAATCAGAAGGCATGGAAGGTTAGAATTTGATCTGTTACTGTCAGGTCCCACATGAAGAAAATGAGTGAAGCTTTAATAATCTAAGCCTTAATTGTTCCAGGCTTGGTATTGATACTGATTTCAAACAAACAGAAAAGCTTAGGCTTTCAGGTAAGCTGCTGCTGCAGCTTTTTAAGAGCTTCTAAAATGAGCATGTGTGGTTCTGTAGTTTCAGGTGGCTTTTTTTTCTTTGAAGTGACGTGTGTGGTCAACCTTAGTTTCTGTCGTAATGGAAACGGAATGTAGTCAAATTTGGATGTTACCTGATAGAACAGATTGAGAGAAAGTGACTGAGCTGAATAATGATGGTTCTTTGATGTATTTTTGATTTGCAGATCATTGAAATTTACTGATGGCAATGTAAAAAAATCACTCCAGAGACTGTAGGCCTACTTGCAGTAGGCTGTGCTCTTTCATGTTCTCTTTTAAATGTCCTGGAAGAAGCCTATGAACCACAGGTTGAAAACCATTGGGTTTGGACCTGAAAATAACAGAATGTACAAAGTATTTTAAATAGATTAATTACTCCTTCTCATTTGTATTTGCAGAATTTTAATTATGGGAATTTAATTATGGAAAATTGGGATGTAGTTCTTGTTACCCATGTGTGCATTTTAAGCTGCTGGTCTTCACCCATTGCCTAAATGAAATAGAATTGCTCCACACTAGTATGGTATTGTCATGCTAACAACAAAATCTTTGATACTGGAAGTGAATGTAAATTAAAATCATTAAAATGTTAATTTGTTTTGTGTCAATATGGCCTTTCTAAAATAAATTATGCTTGTGGCATTTGGGATATTACGCTATTATCCTTCTTATACATAAGAGACATCAGAGACACTTTGGGTGTTTTAAGTGACTGTGTCATGAAATAGCTATTGGTAATTGGTAAATTTTCACTAGTAAAGACTGAGAAACTTCATTTAGGCTCCTTACTATATAAAGAAGCTCTGACAGGAGTTATTTGTGAAATCCTGTCAGGAGTTAATTTAAATGGAAGCATGCAAATATCGTGTGATTAATAGTGAGAGCATCCAGATTAAAATTATAAAAGTACAGGATGATTTGTAATGTGCTAAGACTGAGTATTATTGCACAGTCAGAGCTGGTTATATGTTTGGATAGTGTTTTGTCTTCAAGTAGACATTCTCTAAGAACCTAATGGAGAAGTAAGCATTTTTCCATTTGTGTAAGTTTGCCAGTAATGTGTTTTTACTTAAGCTGAGATTCTGCCAAACTTCATACCTATTCATTTGTAAAACCACATTTGCTGTTCTGCATTTCAGCTCTTGCTGGGCATCCTTTATTGTTGTGAGATGTGATATATAGATTTGCTTATTTATTTAAACTTACTGTGCTATTATCTTTGATGCTGATAGCAGAAGCTTAGAATAGGCACTTAGATTACATTCAGCTTCCAAACATTAGATATCTTCATTTCAGTGTCTTCTAGCCATCAGAGGGATGAAATTTTTCATCTTAAGTCATAAATGCTATTATTAGTGAGAAGAAGTTTCTTTATTCTTTGAAGTATCAATACTGTTGAGATCTGCTAAAAATGAAAGTTTGTGGGCAGATCCTAAGTTTAGATAGCAATCTTTCCCCAGAAATAATTTCAGGGATTTTTTAGTAGTAAACGTCAGGAAATCACCTCCTGCTAACTAGTTCCTAACTACGGCTAACAAGTTCCCCCAGTACTAGGAGAGCAACTGGTGCAACCTTTGATTTAAACAAAAAAAACCCCAAAATGCATTGGATTTTAGAAAGATTTGAATATTGCTCATTTATGATCTCTAGGTGTCTGATAGCCCAGAATCTTCCAGGACTGAAAAGCAAATGCAGCTTGTCAGGCAGTAAAGCAAGAACTCTTTCCCTCTGCAGTTAGCTGAAATTGCAGTTTCTCATCCTGATTTCAGGCTATTGGCTCTTGGAGGCTGTTGGCGGTGCAGGAGTGAATGCTGCCCATGTTGCACTTTCCCTCAGAGTAATTTTGTGTGATGCTCAGACTGAGGGTTATGCTTGCCTGAACTCATTTAACTTTTCTCATCAACAAAGTGCATGGCAGTCTTAAGAGCTCCATGAATGACATTGAAAGAAGCCACAGCAACAGGAGATACTTCAGCACACTTCTGCTTTTTTCAGGGCATGAGAGGCAGAGAATATAGACATGCTGTGTATCTCAAAGGGACTTTGAGTAGGTTATTTCAGCTTGAAAAGGGATTAGACTTAGATGACTGCAGTGTCATGTGGTTGTACATGAAGGTGCCTATTGAGGATAATTCCTTTCTATAACTGAGTCCCAGTAGTTTTGGCAATGATGAGTAAGTGGAGAGAGGGACAAATGATCCGTTTGTCATGGTGAGTGATACGGAGGCGAGAAACTGCTCCTGAATGGAGACATCAAAATGCACAAGCTGCATGAGGCATCTTCTTCAGTACCCAGCCCTCCTGCAGCAACAATGAGCAAGTGCAGGGGAGAGGGCGGAGAGGAGAGAGTGATGCTGGCTTTCTTCTTCCTTTTCAGTTTTGCGGGTGGATTGGTGTTGTTTGGGTGACTTCATGCACGGTTGTAAATGTAATCACGTCCATTAGCAGTTCTGCATGCTTAGATATTTTCGTTTTCTTATAATACCTAATGCTCCTGAAAGTAAATTTGTTGCTCATGTAGAAATAAAATTTTTGCTTTAATCTTATTTGCAATTGCAACTAATATTAGTCTCTAATTAAATCAGACTTTTTTTTTTATGTAGCAGCAAATATTATTCAAACAGCTCAGCTGTCTGTGGATGTTTCTAAATCAAAAGCCTGGAGGTGGGGGCGATGATGTCTATAAGCAGTTACAGTTATTGCTTATAAAAAATTGGCTTTTGACATAAAATTTCTCTCTCAAACCTAATTAAATTTATATTTTCTAAAACTTCTTTGGCAGCCAAGGCAACATGCCTACTGCCTGTTCAGTTCTTTTATCGAGTTGAACTAGAACTAACATTTAGATAGAATACATTTTGACATTTGAATTTGATGTAAATGTTTGAGGGAAACATGCATCCTCCATGGGTGATTCTCTTGTCACCATTATGATGTCGTACTGTAAATATACTTTGTAAGTGGGCTTTCAGTAAAATCAGTGATGCATTTATTGCTTGTTCCTGGTCTATTTTTCCTCATAGTATAAAATTACAGCTCCAAGTTACATTTTTCATTTCAATTAAAGTTATTTTCTAAAGTTTGTAATTTTTAAGTAAATCAAACTGGATATTCCTGTGTTACTTCTCAGTGATTATGTCTCTGCAAAAGGAAATGTTAGCTCTAATTTTCTGCTGTAATAGTAAATAGCGACATTGTCAATTTCAATGTTTTAAAATGAAACAATTTTAATATCATGATATGGTATCTTTTTAATATATCCCATTTTTCTAGCAACAAGAACAGTAAAAAGACTTTTAAAGGAATGTTTAACTCCTTTTAAAGGAATGCTTAAGGCTGTCCTATTGACTATTCCTCTTGTTAACCCCTGCTCCTGTAGGGAAATGGCTCTGCCATCATCTTGTTGCTTGTACCTGAGTGTCCACAGGCACTTGGTGCTGCCTTGGTTGTAGCTTTCTCCATGGGGGAGCTGGTTGACGATCTCATGGCTTTTCTGGAGAAGACCCCTCACTCACTGGAAAGTCTGAGCTCATTATTAGCAGATCAAGCTAGAGGAAATTATTTTTCCGCTTACTGGCTTCTCTTTGGTAATGCAGTTATAGTAGATTGTAGGTTACTGGGCTTCTTACACTAACAGGAATAATGTTTTCTGATTGAGACAAGATTTTAAGCCTGGGGTTGTTCTGGTGCTGCGTGAGAAGAAAAAAGTGGTGGCATGTAATTTGAAGCAGATTCTATTCAGTTTTATGGTCTGTAGGAAATTTCTTCCAGGTTTTTATAAAGTAAAGATACAGATGAAATGCTAGTTTGTGTCAATATACTTTATTTAGTATGCAATGCATAAAATGCAAAACTAATTATTTTTGGTTCAACTATAAATATTAGCATTATGAAGCAAAGCTAGTCTCTGGTTCATATTAAGTTGTGATAAAATAAAATCTATAATTAGTACAGTGGACTTCGAGCGAGATGCTTTCTTTGGGTCATCTGAAATACCAGTTCTAGCACTCAGTGGAGGTTGAAGTCTTAGTGATTACAACAGGTCTTGTCAGAATTTTAATGGAGTATGTATGGTTTGAGTTCATGTCCATTCCTTATTTATCAAGTTTTTGTAGGTTAGTTTCCATTGAATTTAATGACACAATGCAAGTTTGGGGTTTGTTTGGTATGTTACACTTAACATATTTAGATCGCATAAATCACATCTTGCATGTGGTGATGGTAATGTTGTGAGCTTTTATGAATTTCAAAGGAAGTCCAAGCTTGGAGCTTGTGAAATGTTTGTTCTAGTTCTCGGGGTTTGATTAAACGCAAATCCAGGACATGTCAATTTGTGGTATTAGTAATCTTAAAGCATTATTTATATTTTTTTTAAGAAAGTATATCAACATCTTGACAATTCTGAACATACCCATCTGTGGCTAATTTTATAAAATAATTTTAAATATATAGTTTAGAAATAATTACATGGCATTTCAGGATTAAATTCTCCTTTATGCAAATTTATATTTAAAAAAAATGTGGAAACTTGATCCTTCATATTAAAATCTACACCAGCCGTTCCTTAATGTAATATGGATCTGAATTTAGCTGATGTTTTGTTTGTGCTTAGACTGGGAAGCCTATCCTTCCATGTGGGGGCAAAGGGGAGTATTTAATGCTTGTGCCTTGTTCTTTTGGTGGAGGAGGAGCCTGTTCCCATCTCTGCAGTGGGTGTAGGAGATCCTGTCAGCCTCATCCCCAGCTGGCCAGTCCAAGCCCCAGGCTGGTCCCACACGGATCTGGGCTGTGATGCCTCACGTGGTGCTGGTGTGCGGACACGAGCCTCGCACCGCTCTGGCTCTGGGCACTCTGAGAGCCCAGCACTGCTGGCCTGGCTCCCAGGGGCAGGCTGAGGACATGGCTTGGCTCTGCCACCTCCTGCAGTAGCCAGCAGAGCTGAGCAGGTGCCCGGGGGCAGGAGATGCTCTGCCCTATTAAAGGGTGCTGCATATCCCACCCTGGCATATGTTCTCCATAACCCCCCGCAGGAGCTGTCTGCATCAGCCAGAGCCCTCCAGGCCTGCACTGCTGTGCTGCCATGGAGTCTCTCTCAGAAAACCTCTGATTCTCATCTGGACAATTATTGTTTTAATATTGTGCTGTCTCTTCCATTGCGCTGATCTCCAAATTGTTGTTTTGTTGGTTTTGTTGTTAATTTTCTTTAAAGTAACAGCTGTTAATTATCAGCTGCAAGAATAGTCTTAACAGTTTAACGTCAGGCAGTGGAAATTGAGTGAGCCTGCTCTGTTCCTGCTGGAATCAGCAGGGCACATATTTCCATTAATTTAATTTTCAAACAATTTCATGTTTTCTTTTTGCTTACAGCATTTGGGGAAGCTGGGATTGTTTAGTGAATTCTCAGTGCAGCACTGTTTTTGAAAACCGAGTTTTGACTACTCTTAAAATCTCCATTTATTTATGCCCCACTCTTCCAGGGCAAGTGTGTGCTTTTCTTAAGTGTATATTTGGTGCTAAATTTTTAACCTGCTATTAAAAAAAACCTTGGAACCTCAGCTTAATACTATCAAAACATCACAGCTACAGAGGATGCAAATATTCTTGTTAATATGTAGTAGGTTTTAGAGTTCCTGCTCATGGAAATATTTGAAACCTGACTGGACACAGCCCTGAGCAAGTTGCTTTGATTCTCCCTGCTTTGAGTAAGAGTGTAGACCAGTCATTCTGCACAGGTGATTGTGACTGTGATTCAACCATTGTGATTCTGAGGCATTCAGCAGTTTCCAAAAGCTGAAAGAATCATTCCAAGACCCTCACTCTTCAGTGGTGGCTTGTCTTGCAGGATCTAGGCATAGGAATAATGAGCAATCATGAGAAGCAGATGTAGGATAGATGCTCATTGCCCGCATGGCAGGGGGAAGAACTGAGCATGAACTTCCTGGTGCAAACTTTGGCATCTGTGAGAGAAAGCAACATAGTTATATTTGAAAAGGATGAGTTGCCCATTTTAGTTTTGTTAGTGCCTTTGTTTAAAATCATGTAACTGACTTATAGCTTCTCAAATGTTTCTAAGAGACTTTCCCATTATATAGTAGGGTGGGGATGACAAAGAGGGGTGATAAGGTTAAAAAAAATATGCATGTTCCAAGATGTTCTTCTGCAAAATATGTGTTGTTGGGCTCACCAGTAATTAGATGTACAGATGTGTTAAGGTACCTTCACACTAATGTAAGGAATTATATTGCTAGAATTCTAGTTGATTATTTAAGTGCTATGTAGCATATCTATGACTGGAGTATAATTTTGAAAATTGTGGTGTAAAAAGTAGGACATAAAATAAGATGTATTTTTGCAATTTAGCAGGTGTAAGGATCTCTTAAAACTAGAAAGCCATATTATCCTATGCTTACATATTTGGATAACTAACAGAACAGAAATACTATAGTTGGGATTTTCTGTGACTGGAGAATAATTTTGAAAATTGTAGTGTAAAAAGTAGGATGCATTTTTGTGATTTAGTAGGTGTATCTCTTAAAAACTAGAAAGTCATCTTATCCTGTGCTTACATATTTGGATAACTAATAAAACAAAAAGACTGTAGTTGGGATTTTCTTTTCAAATCTGTAAGTAATTGGTTAGAATTAAAGCATGAGAAATTTCTGTCCATAATTTTTTTAAAGTGTTTGTAACTGAATGAAAAATGTATTTTAAATGAATTGGTATTTCAGCATATGTTTATGACAGTTCTAGTGATATTACTCAAGGGAAATCTCACGTGTGGATCTGTCACAACCTAAGAGAACAAATTGGTTTGCTGTCTGTAAAAACATGCAATTCATTAATGTATTTCAAGTTTATGGGGATTTGGTCATTACTTTTCTTTGTGGTTTTTTTTCCAGAGGTTGATACATACTTCTGTTTGTAAAACAAAATGAATGAGAAGGTGTCCACTGTTGTAAATGGTTAAAGGATACAAAATTCAGTATACCTTATATTTAGCTCTCTTTCATTTGGAGATATTTTATTCAGATCTCTTACTGCAGATGCCCAGCAGTTACATATGAGAGAAGTAAAATAATATTTAAAACTATGACAATGAGGAGACCAGAGAAGTCATGGACAAGCCATAGAGGCCTAAAAAGAGAAGAATGGGTAATTTAATAACAAGGCACTCAATCTTCTTCTGTTGCTCTACAGGCATTTGAGTACATCTTCCTGGCTTTAAATCTGTCTAAGAAAAGTAACTGAGCTATTAAAAGTGCTTGTTAAGGTAAAATAAGCTTTGATTGATTTTTTTGGGTTTGTTTTAGTTTCACATGAAAAAGTAACTTTTTTCTGAAGACTGAGTAACCTACTCTTTTTTTAACTTTCTTGGGTTTTTTTTTTCCTGTCTGTTGCTATAATCCTTTTTATACTGTAATGCTGCAGTTCCTTCATAAGGATTAATAGATTTTGCTGGAAACACTAAACTAGTACCTCAGTTTTACAACCTTTTTTTTCCAGTGAAGAAAAATATTTTCCTTGATGGGCAGAATGGAACACTTCCTGGTAATTGACAGCTTTGAATAGTTATAAACTAGATCACAGGAAAATATCAAAGGAACTGTGTTGTCCTGTTTAAAAAAAAAAGTAAAAAGGAAACACCCAGCAAATGAATATTTTAGAATTTATAAGTGCACTGTCATTATATAATTTGTAGAAATGGTTTTTGAAAAGTACAAACATATAATTTTGATTGGGTCTGCATGAAGCACTTTAACTTTATGTAACATATGTCTTGAGTACGTTGAGCTGGAGAATAAACTCATTAGGTGAATGCATCTTCTGTAAACCAAAACAGCTTATTTTTTTAGGTGAATTCCAAATGAAAGTAAACTGAAAAATTCCAAATGAAAGTAAACTGAAAAGAAACTACATGTCTAGAAAGATGTGGAAAGAACACTTTTTCTTATTTAATACCTCAAAGAATTTTTCCTGCCAGCATTTATTCTGATTCCAGAACTCTTAATTTACTTTGAGTTTCTCTGTATGGAAAACCTGGATACTTCAGAGTTCAGTAGGCTGTGCCAAGAAGTGTCTCTAGGTTAAAAATATTTAATATGAAGTCTTTGGATACAGCCTCACTGTTAAAAGGCATAGGGAGGGAGCAGAGAGAAGCAGCAGCAGAGGATCTGTGATTCCTTCCCTGTATGCAAAATCTTTCTACATTGCACTGCTCAACCCAAGTAGAAGGGGTATGATTGACTCCACCTTTCCATCCAGGACCTGTGCTGAGGAGAGGGTTGGGCTAGCAAGGAGAGATTGAGCACCAAGATCGGTGCTATTGTAGGAAAGCACAGAGGGGAAACACAATAAAGCCTGTCTCTGGCCAAAGCTACAGTTCAGAATTTTGCATGAATCAGGGCTGTGGAGGCAGCACAGCAGCACTGGCCAAGCTGCCTCCCAATTGCCCAGAGTGAGCATTAAAGAAAGTGACAGTTGCTGGAGGTGCCGTTCTCCAAGAGGCATTTTCCTCCATATGCTGTGGTCTTGTCCAGTTATGCTCCACTCTCGGGACAAAGTCTCCCTGAGAGTTCATGTGACTCCAAGCTCCAGCCTTTGGTCTGGATTAACTAACTGCATTTTAGGCACAGCAGTTGCCACATCTGTGTTGCGCATTTTAAGAGATAAAAATGAGTTGCAAGAGCCATTATAGCACTAGAATGCCTTTTCTTGTAGCCTTTCTCTGTTCTTGTAGCCTTTTTAGGTAATTTCAGACTGACTATTCACATGTGATGCTTCTTAATGCTATGTTATTTGATTAAATCTGAATGCTCAATGAAGTTCACTGACAAATAGATTGGTTGAGATATCTTTATTTACTCAAGAACCTGATGGACTCTCCTTGGTGGAGCATTTGTTTTCTTGAATATCCTGTGTCCCACAGAAGGGTGATGTGGGTATGACAGTGCATGCAATAGGGAAATGTTTTGGCTTAAAAATTAAATAGACTTTAGTCAGACATTTTCCTCTATTTTATAAATTGTCAGTGACAGTACCAAATACAAGTGATACTAGTAAGGTCTAGGTATTTCTCCATAGGCAGGAATTTTTTTTAAGTCTTGTTTGTTTCCATAACCTTGATATTTGGTAATGCTTCAACTTGAGTTACTATGCATGAGCATGAACTACCAGGTTTCAGGGTTTTACCCTTTGTCTCCGCTGTTTCTAAGAACAGCCAGGATAGTTCTTACCTCTTGTAAGATCTTGTATGGCTGTAAATGGATTAGGTTAAACACCAGCTTTTGCCATGTGCTATCACTGCAGGGGTTTCTGCTTGGCTGAGCTGAGAAGAAGCTGCTGGCAGGACAGTGTTCGTGACAGCCTTCTGCTCTGGAACTTGCAGATTCCTTTGGTCTGCTGTGTTTCGTGGTGTTGAGTCAAGCTTGTCATCTTCACCAAGTGCTTGAGAACTGTGAGGGATGTGGGCTAAAAAAGGCTGCTTATTGAGCCCTTCAGTGGGGACAAGTTTTCATAGGCTTTTTGGGGAGCATCATCATCTTTTTGGACTGTGCCACGATTCTAATGTGCTCCTAGGTGATTTCATTTCAAAGATTGTCTGCAAAGGTATGAAATGTGAGTGTTTAACATCACCTACTGTTTCTCTTCTTTTTGAAGCCTGACTGCCAAAATCGTGTTTCTTTTTCTCCCTGTGCTTCCCTCCTGGGTAGGAACAAGTTGAGTAAAATCCTGTCAGTGTTGGGCTACATGTTTTCAGTGCTGTATGTACAGTTTGTTCCCGTGAATTCACTGGGATAATCTAGTTATGCAAAACTGCTGAGCACGGTCATGACTGGTCTTGAAATTATGAAGTATATTCATAAAGAGCATACCCATTTCCATGCCTATTATATTTTAGAAGTGGTCTCTAGGGTTTTCATTTCCTATGTCAGTCCTAAAGCCTTTTTTACTTTCCTTTCTTCTAAAGGTAACTGATGATTGATAGGTAACTTTTGAACGTATTTGAGTACAACCATTTTTCATTTATACTGGTTAGAATTGCTGCTGTTGCATGGTAATCACATAAAATGTGCTTCTTTTGAGTTAAACTTGTCCTTTTGCGTTAAGGTAATGTTGATTCTACAACATCATCCATATTGTCACAATTTCTTTTCCTTGGCATTGCTGCAGCAAGGAGATGAGCAGTAGCTAAATTTTCTCTGAAGTTCCTACTGCACTGCACTGTTTTAAGTAAAAATTAATTACTTGACTGCTTTTTAGTTGGATGGTTAACTTGTAAGTAGATTTTGGACCTGAAGCTCAGATTTTAAAGCTCTGTGCAAGGACAGAAAGCAGCTTCAACTCCAGCTGCTTTATGAGCAATGACAGCACTTGTTTTCTGAAACTGTCAATGAAAGTGGTGGGGGCAGTCACAGGTGACTGTCACCTTCAGTCTTGAGACATGCCACCCTAGGTCTTTCACTTTTCACTGCAGACATGGGACATGTATTTCTTCTGGGGATAAATCCACAGCACCAGTTTTGTTCTGATAACAGCATCTGGCACTAGATTGATTTAACAGGCTCTGAGGTTTGCTCTTTTCAGATATGCGCTTGTACGGCAGCTTCTGTGCATCTCTGACATGGCCACACGCTGCTGTTGTTTTTTCTGCCTCCTAGCACCACGTGTGAAGCTAAAGCTCTTTGACACCTGCCATTTGGACCCTTTTCTTCCTGAAAAATGTCATCGTTTTCAGACAAGATGAAGACAGATATCTGATCATTCTTCCCTTTGCAGGGATGTGCTGAGGGCATGGTTCATACACAGCTGAATAAAGGATTCCCAGACTGGAGCTATACAGTTAGCTTTATTAGTTTAGTGTGGTAACTAGCTCTTGATTTGGGAGTTCATAGAGAGTTTTCCTGTAGACAGGCTTTGAGGAAGTCTTGCATTTTATCTGTTATTGAAAGACTATAATTTGGTATTTTAAACCATTAAATTTTGCATGTTGTTCTTCATCTGAAAGACTGTACTTTGATTCTGTAGGGAAGTTTAGTTTTGCATAAACATATAGAAAAATTGGGAAACACAGTATCATTGTAAGACTAAGCGTTACTTTAAGATAAGTAATTCTTAATTATCTGAAGCAACAATACCAACACTGATTAGAGTATCTTGCTAAAGATGGATTCAAACAGGCCTAATTCTTTCCTCTTGAGTAGGTTCTAAAGATCTACACTAGGAAAACCATCAGCTTAACTGATGCTAAATATAATTTGTGGCTGAACAGGAGAGAAATAATTCCTAATGAAAGGATGATTGCCTTGAACTTCTGTCACTTCAGCAGCTGCCTGATAAGGTGTTTATTTATTGTCCTTGCTGTGGGGTCAGCAAGGTGTTTCAAATCTAGGGCTTGTAACTGAAAGAGGTAGTGCTATTCTGTGTTGTAAAACAGAGTCCCTGGTATGAAATTATGTCATAGTTTTTACTTTACAAAGTAGATTGAGTTGGTCAAGACCAAATTCCTTTCTTTGCATGGCATAGTTTCTAGTAAACTTCATAAAATACAGAACAAATTCATACATGGCTAGAAACACTGACTTTTTGTTGTTGTTCTTTCGGACTTCAAAATGCTAGTTGTAAGCAGAATTTCACCTAATATTTTCTATGGAAACTTATAGAATGCAGCTGAGCAGCTATGTGGCGTCTGTTTCACTGCTTGTCATTCGGTGTGCTCTCTAAAGACTCTTTGTGGAGTTAAATTCTTGTGTGTTTGGGAGCTCTGAAGCAGGAGCTGTACTTTAAGGCTTATGGTGTCCCTCCTGCATCTAATTGAATAACTGCAGCTTTGAGTCACTATGAGCTTTTTTGTAATACTTTTGCTAAAGATGGCTTTAACAGCTTTTGTCTAATTTGACTGATTTTGAAAGATGGACTGTCATATAAGCAACACTTTTATGGCGTGTAAAACTAAAGGTTTTGAGTAAAGCAGTGGGAATTTGAGGAATGTTCCTTTCTCATCCAGCAATGTTTTTAGTATTAAATATATTTTGTAATGAAAATATCTCCTGGGTTCTATATATTGTTCACATTTAAAGCTAGTTCTTTATATTATTTTAAAAACACAGATTAATTGGATGCTTTTTGCCTTGATTTTGTTGAATAATAATGGCTTTCTAGTGTAATCCTTTTTCATGATCCTAACATCTTCATTTGCTCTACCACCACTTTATTGGTGATGGGGAAACACCAGATTATGAATCTTATCTCATGTATCATAATGAACAGGCTTTTGAAAATCTCTTTGACCTTTTTATTTTTTTAATACATTATTCAGTATATACCAAAAGCTTTTAATCTTGAACTTCTGTGATTTATGTTTCTCATATGAAAAAAAGCAATAGCATAGCTGTGTCAGAGCCAGGGTCCATCAGTCCTGGTGTCCTGTTGTTCCTGTTGTGAAGCACGTGTGGCAGCACAAATCACAGCCCAGCCTGTGCTGTGCTGTGGGCTCCAGCTGGCCACAGTAACCACCACAGCAGAAGGAATTGTGCTGTGCACAGCACAGAGGTGCTGGAGCACTCGTGTGCCCAGACATGAGTTGCTAGAAGGGGCAGGTAGCTCTGCCTTTGATCATGGTGAGGAGCTGAAGTTGCTTCTGCCATGTGCAATGTCCTGCTTGACAGGAGCAGAAAGAGCAAGACGAGTCAGAATGCAAATGAGGGTTGTTGCTGTTTCCTGTGAAGAGCTTCTTCAACCTGCCCTAGCTGGTTCTCATTAGTCTGCAAAAATGGGTGTGTAGGGAGACATGTAACAACAGATGCAGGCATCCTATTTCTGTAGTGTAACTCTCAACCCTTTTGGGTGTTAGGCTGTTCAGGAACTATTTATGACTTCTGTGTTTCCGGTAAGGCCCAATGGATTTCTCATTCATGAAGTAGCCCAATCTTCTTTTGAGTATGTGCTTAATTAAGTCTTCCTTGGCCCTTCTTAGTTGGTTTAAATCATAACATCTGTCAACATAATTAAAGCTTGATACATTCCAACTGAGTGTCTAAATGCAGTGTTCTTTCCTAAAGAATATTTTGTCATTTTATTTATTTTTATTTTTCTGTCCCAGGTGATTCATACCCCAATTACTTTAGTAAATAACACTGAATAAACCTTTGACTCTTTTTTTAGTGTTGTACTTTGTGGGAACCTCTGGCTTTTGTAGCCACAAGTTTATGAACAGTATATTTATCAATAAATATGTAAAAAGTTGGGTTAGAGGAATTAGCCACAATTACTAAATCATGATTTTGAAGGGAGTTTTTGTGGCAGATCATCATTTTATGGCCAAATATGAAAATCTCGTCCCATTTTGAGGTTGCTTTTAGAGTGACCAGGATTTTCTTCCAAGTATCTTCCTTGTACACCAGTCTCTTCTTTGTACTGGTATTTTAAAGGATTGAAGTTGTAGATCAGGAATTTGGAAGTTGTAGGAACAGCAAGTTATGTAAAGTTGGATAAAGTTGCCTTTTGCTTCTCTGGTTATTAGTCCAGTGTTACATTTGATTGTAGGGAAATTATCTCAATGTATTGTGGAAGTCTGAAATGTTGGTAAGGTTCTTGAGAATGTCAGGAAGATGCATTCATCTTTAAACCCACAAATGTCTAGAATGATACATCTTTTCTTTATTATACATACATTAAATGTTTTACATAGCTTTGAAAATGTTTACAGTGAAAACTTACTACCTAAGAAACCTGCAAGTTTTAAAAACTGCAATTTAGTTAAACCACTGTTGTTAACTAGCTGGTTATTTGTCATCGTTATGCATTTTGTAGGTATGTAATAGCTTTGAATTTAAAAGAGAGTAAATTGTAAGTGTTCTTATTTTATTATTTTTACCTTTTACAAGAAAGGCTCTTTTTCCTATAAAAATTGGAAGATCAAATAGGCAATGCTTATTTAAGCTGAGTAAGAAAACAAATTGCTTTAGTCAATGTTAAAAGGCTCCTTAAAGTATTTAGAGTATGGGTGGCATGGTCTCTAGCATAAAGCTGAGGGCCCACCAGGTGGTGCTGGTGGAATACATTTAATGTTGCCTTAGCTACTTAAAATGTGTCTTAACAACTGTGAATGATATGGGCGCAGTACAGGAAAACTTAGTTCATATGCAACAAGCCAGTCTGTACAATTGAAAAGAATACACTGCGATATTGTGTAGTGGCTTTGTGATTTGGGTACTTTTAATTTTTAAAAATTGGATATAGATGCTGAGGAAAAACCCCTTACCCATGGGATGGCTGATGTGGGAAGCACAGTATGGAGGCATAGTTCCAGATCCTTTACCTGTTTTTTTGTTAATTCAAAGATAAGTTTATGGAACTTGTTCATTCATGTCCTAGAAGCTTATTGTATCATATCATAACCATGTGCTTATTTGTCTACTGCATATTGACTTTAAAAAGCAAAATATTTTTTCACTAAAGCTGTTTCAAATGTTTCGATTTGGTGAGAATCTTTCCTCCTAAGGAATGCACAGTAATGAGGGTCTCATTATGGGGCCAGTTCTATTGGTTTTGTCTGCTAAGTGACTTAAAAAGTCAAAATAGAAACAGATTCTGAAGATGCACAAGATTTTAATACAATTTCACCAGATCTTATGTAGCTGGGATTTTTTTGACTCTTTTGAGAATTCTATCCATTATAGAAATGGGAAGAGGAGATTGAAGAACAGCATGGACCATAGTAGTTTGGAGTAAATTTGTTTCCTACTCATTTGAGCATATTTGGTTTTCTCTTAATATGCCCTGACATAAAATGTGTATACATTATTTAAAAGACACGATGTGGAGCATTTAGCAACATTAAATTAGCTTAAATTGTCTATAAAGCCATCACCCTTTTCAAGAGAATGATGAGAATGTGGAAAACATACGAAATGTCAGTGAACCAAAGTGACTGTCTCCTGTCTAGTCAAAAAGTAAAAGCCAGAACATCTGCTGACAATCCCTAAAACTTGTGATCTTAATATTTTGACCAAGCTAAATGTTTCAGCATTCTGTGTACCATTGTCATATTAGTAGCCACCTCCCTGTAGCCATATCAAACCATGTGATAGCCACTATTAGTTCTGTAAAAGTTTGGTTGACTGTTGTTGAATGAACCAGAGGATGGTTTCTTTGGAGTGTCTGGCCTTATGCATTTAACCTGGGTAAACGATTTATTTAACGTCTGGGTTTTGCTGTCTTGGGCAGAGGTTCTACGTGAGTGGAAGTTCTTGCTCCCCTTTTCCACGTCTGCTATACCAAATACTTCATAGAATAACTGCATGTGTGTAGTAAACCATCTCAGAGTGGATCTCAAGTATCCAGTGTATGCTGCTTCTGAAAGTGCTTTTTATCTCTTGTTGTCTTTCTTGAAATAATTTTTTACTTGGCTTCCTTCCTTCTCCTCACTGAGTGTATGAATGTTTTTGCTCTTGAGGAAAGGAAATATGCTTTTTTCAAATGTTTCTGTCTCCTATCCTGAGTTTTAATTTTATCTACTCATTTTAGCAAGGAGTTTTTGTACTGCCTACCTTAAAATTTGACACAAGTCACATATTACCATAGAATGGCAGTGTTGGTGCAATCCTTATCCTTCTGCAAATCAGCAGTGTAGTATTAATGAGAAACAGTAAAATATCAAGTGTGTTAAAATTCCCATCAAGTTCACATCTGTTTGTTCACTGCAGAAAATACCAGGAGAGGATCAAGCAATAGACTGTGTTCAGTAGTACAGTTTATAGTACAGCATTGTAAAAATAACTGCAAAACACTGATTTTTTTAAAATCTAAAATTATATTACTTATATATTAATATATAATATATATAATTAATTTTATTAATTGTATTATTAGTGTATTAAATTTTGCATGTGGACTAACATTTGGGATCTGTTGGAATACGAAGATTGAAGAGAGATTAGTGAAAAGCTGTTAGAAGTGTGTGCTTATGTGTGGTTTTTTGGAAGCAATATCCAGAAAGGGAACGCTTGCCAGATGCTGCCTTTACAAGGTGTGAACAGGTTAAGAAATACATTCTGCTGCATTGTTCTTTAAATTACTTGTTCATCAGAGAAATCAGTTTTATGAGTCTTCTGTCAACATCTTTATGTTCAGCAGTTAGGTTTGTGTGATACGATCTTACTTCTGAGCGCTGTGATGGGAATGTTTTATGAATGTCATTTATAGTGAAGGAGTGCTCGTAGTACTGAATCTTTCAAAAAGATCATGAAATAGTTTCATTTTCACTTGCCCTATTCACCTGGTCTGAGGATTTTTTTTTCTCCATTTGAATAGGTCTGGAGTTATATCCATCTTAAAGATAGCCGTATTTTATTCTCTGTATTTATTGAAAGATCCAGTCTGTTTGTACTACTGTGCTTTAGAGTTTTGGGTAACTTTAAAATCTGACTTGTGTGCAGCACTCCACCAAATTGCAGTTTTGATTGGGGAAGAGGGGAATCTGTAAAAAAAAAAAAGAAATTCTTAACTTTTGTATTTGCATTTTATACTGTTTACTGTTACGGTGCTTGGAACATTGAATGGGAATATATTTAACTTCTGAGCTGTTCTCCAGCTTTTTCTAAAGGGAGTGGATTCTAGGTATCAGTTTCTTTATTTAAAAATTTGATCTAATAAATGTTCCTAAAAGGAAAATTTATAGTCCAATTTTAAAACAATATAAAGCAAAGTTACGTTTTTTTGCTGAAAGGTCTGTTTCTTAAGGACTGTGGTTTCTCTCCTTATGGCAAAGATTAGGTTATTTTAAAAGTGGAATAGTAAAAGTAAAAATAGTTCTGAAACTGATAGTATTAATCTCCAGAGCAGTAACTGTATGATGCCATAATTATCAACCTGAAATTCCAGTTCTGTTGAAGTTATTTGAAGAAATATACTGTTGATTCAGTGGTGTCAGAATTTTACAGCTGAAAATAGACTGTGAATATTTGATTGCAGTTTTCTCTTTAGTGGAACTAGAGCACTTGAAGGGTTTTTAATTATGTGTTTGATTTGAATTGCTGAGTTTATCATCATTACTGAATGAGTTTGAGGTGTATGGTAGATAAATGAACTGAAGTTTAAGTTCCTGAAGACAAGCAATCTGTTTTTCTTTGGGGATGGCAGTGAGAGCTGGGAGAAGACGGTATTGAATGCTGCTGAGAACGGAGCTGCAGCTCTGTGCCTCAATCTGCATCAAGTTGGAGCTTTTTGAGTGTTTTAGGGCAGCTGGCTTGAGGCAATGTGTGTGCTTCCTCACGGCTTGGATTCAAGTGATACGTTAGACTTTAGAATCTAGGTGTTTTTAATGAAATTGTCAGGTAGGTTTAATTTTGTTTATGGAAGCCGATTTGCTTATTTACTTCTGGTATCGCTTGTTTCTTGTATTCATTTTCTTTCCTCTTGTAAAGATTGAGACAGGGACTGAGATCATGCACAGTGTATGTTTATAATAAGGCCAGAATTGATAAAGAATGACTGTTGCAGGTCCGGGAGGGGTGGTTTTGCTTAATTGAGGATATTTTCCTTTGTATTGACTTACTTTTGAAAGCATTTAGTTTATTCAAAACCTGAGGCTTTAGAAACACATCTAAATATTCAGTTAAGTCACTTGCAAAGTCTTTCTCATGTGTTTTTCAGCTGTGTGCTGTTTTACATATTTGCAGTTTTATTTTTCAGCATTGTCAGTGAAGCGGGAGCATCCATCTACAGTGTCAGTCCAGAGGCGTCCAAGGAAATGCCAGACCTAGACCCTAACCTAAGAAGTGCAGGTATGAAGAGTATTTAATTTTATCATATTTCAACATGGAGCTCAATTCTCAATTCTCAGCCTGTTTTGTTTATATTCTTAAATAAAATAGCCAAAAGTAGAAAAAAGTTTTGGATATTTTGTTTCTAAACCTTAATTATTCTGTCATTTCACATTTGAAGTCCTAGGCGTGCAAGTGAATGACATCACCTTCTACTAACGCCTGTAATGTAAAGATCCTTGTGGATGTATTCCTTCAACAGGCTGGTACAGGAGAATTTATAGCGATGAATAGAACCAATGAATTGCATGAACTTTCCCAGTTGCACATGTCCATGCACATAGGGGCTTGACTTCCCTCTTCTCCTCCGTGTGTACATAAATATCTAGCAATAATTAAACCATTCAAGGGCTGGAAAAACAGCGTAAAACTAGAGCAGATAATTTAAAAGTGTGCATTTGTTGTGATCACTGGAGTCTTCATGTAGCTGAATACATTTTTCAAGAAATACTGTTTAGGCTTTGTTTTTAAAAAGTTATCTACTTCAGCATAAATGTCACTGAGGTCTAACACAGCAAGTGGAAATGTGCAAGTGTTGCCACTTTATAATTTTAAATGTTTGGTTAAAGAGTAGTCTTTAAAGATCAAATTCCTAGCAGCTCCGTCCGTGTCCAGATTCTACTCATAGATTTGTTTTATTCGGAGACAGCTGTGAGGCCAGGTTTAAGGTTATTTTTGTATTACTTCACTTATGTATTTTTAATTGTGTGTCTTATTGGTTTTTTTTTATCTACCTCATGGGTTTTTTTGGTCTTAGTTTTTCTGCAGTTTGCTGTCATACTCAATCAAATATAGCATATTAGAAAATGCAGCAGCACTTGTATATCGAACTTTTCCAGTCAAAATTATAATGTTCTTAATGTTTTTCTAGCAGGTTACTGGCCTGGAAATCCTTTGAAGGGTATAGATCTGCAGAAAAGAATTCTGACATGGTATTCAGGGGTAAAACTTTATAGAACTCTCCATGTTTCCCTTTCCTCTTATTTCCACAAAGGGGAAAGTGTTAACTTGATGTTTCAAGTGAATGTTTTTACAGGAATGTTCTTGGAATGTCTGTATCAGCGCTTCCATTTGCAGGAGAGGTCTCTAGCTTCTTTTTGCGTGACTCTTTTTTCCCTGCCTGCAAACAGACCCTGTTGTGACTATTTCTTCCCTGGGCCACAGAGGTTTTAAATGTGTCATGGTATGGCCAGAGCAAATACTAGCCATGTGACATTTCTGTATTTGTGACAGAAAACACTAGCTTTCCCCTGGGCCACAGTTTTTTATGGTGCTGATGTATTAAATGTAGGTTTAAAGTTGATGTAAATGAACAAAAACACTGAAAAGGAGGAAATCTAATTATTAACATTATGCCTTTTCAGGTGTACATGTTTCTCATATTCTCAAAATTAATTTTTCAACATTCCAGACACTTTTATTTAGTGTTTTACATCAAATACAGTAAAAGAAATCAAATTTTTAATATATGATCAATTCAAATATTAATTACCCAGAGTTCATAATTGCTCTATTATTACTAGGATTTTCTTCAGCCTTAATTTAAGTGCTCTTGCAGCTGATTTTAAAAGCATCAGCAATTTTACCACGCCGCAGCAGTCCCACTGAGTGGATTGAAATTGAAAAAGAGTAGGGTAGAAATTGAAAAATAATTGCCTAGTTCCATGGATGTTGGCTGTTATGAAACTGACAAGGTATCAAGGATCAATACTGTCAAGGTATTCTAGAAGTTTTAGGCTTTCTTCCTGACTTCTTTTGGTGTCAATTTGTAATTAGCTGTGCTAAAGCTATGAATGTTTTCTTGAAGTTGAATGTAAAAATGGGACATAACATTAGAGGGAAACATTAACTGATGTTTGAGGCTTTTTCAGACTTTTTTCTTGACTATCTTACTTGTATAGTTTCAGTTTTCCTTTAATTTGCAGTATACAGAAAAGTGACATTGTGTCAAAGCTGACTTGCTTTTTATTTTAATTGTTGTCTTACATCATGTCAGATTCTGTGCTTACATGATAGCATTTAGTACATTAAAGGAAGCTGACAGCTGCATGATGAAATGTGACATTTATAGTTAAAATAAAAGGTACAGCTGACGTGAGATATCTGTGATCTTAACACTATTTGCCACTTTAACATTTTTCTCAACAAAACTTTATAGAAGGTTTTAGGCTTTTTGAATGACACAGGCCTATGTTTGTCCATTGGGTACATAAAAGTAAAATATTAATACATGTTATATGACAACTTTCTCATATCTGTAATATTTGAAGTGGTGTTTGGCAATTGCTTGTAGTCAGTTTTTGCTTTATTAAAAAAACCAGAAGTTATCAGTCCTGATGGAAGAATTAACTGCATAGTTTCTCCTTGGCTGAGTGCCCTATACAGGGGGAATGCCAACAACCTTCAGCATTTCTTGGGGGTGCTAATTAAAGGTATTAGTTAATCCAAGGTCTCAGCTGGGGTTGGTTTTTTTTCCCCTTTGAGCTGTCTTTGAAGGTCATGGATGACACGAGTTTGTAATAGATGATTGAGAAATATATCTTTTTAAACTAATGGTGTATATACAAACTGTAGAGAAAAGTCTTTATAAACATCCAAACAGAACTTTTAGCCAAAATTGCAGTTGCTTTAAAAAAAAAAAAATAATAAAGCTCTTTTTTAAAACAAATTTATGTTGTCTGCAGTACAGGGAATTAAGTAGGATCTTTCCAACTTTAGAAGTATCATGAATATTTCATGAAAGTGCAGAAGCTTCTGTACTGCTGCTTCAATTCCTATTAAATCTTGTGGAGTGGGACTCACCTAAGTAGATACTAAAGAGCTTGATGAAACCTAGTTACTTGTGTTTGAGTAGGGTGAGAAGGTATATATCCCCTTCTGACAGTCATTGTAGGATTAATGAGCAGAACAGCTATTTCTCAGCCTCACAGAATTAGGAGATAAGAGGCTTATAGGCCAGAGCAATAAAAGGATTTCCTACTTGATAGGCTGAGGAAGTTCAGCTGCAGCAGATTAGGAGGGTTCTGCCTAGACAGCAAGGCACTGGAGTTCAGTAATGGGGAGTTTTGGATGACCCTGCAGTAGGATTGCAGTCTGACAGAGAAGGGAGTGCAAGGCTTCCTTGAGTTCTTCTTCTCAAAAGCTGTGCCCAAGGACACACTTGAGATTTGGGGTGGGAATTTTTGTAGGGAAGAATGGAGACAATAAAAAGAGTGGTTTGCAAGCTGGCAGTGTTGATCACCTTTGTGAAGTTTATTAGTATGTGCTCTAGCAAGGCTCTGTGACTGCCAGCTCTGAGGCTGCAATGAGGTATTGGTAATGTGGGAGCTGTGAGGCTGGGTGGATGACTTCAGTTCTATTTCTGCCCTGGCATGTGTCCTCTGGCCACCCTCTTGAAGCAGCAGTTAAAATGTTTCATTTGGTGGAGTTTTCATAAAGCTGTGAAATTCACTTTTTTTTTGGTTATTCCATTCATTTGTTGGGATTTTTTGCTTCTTTTTTTAAAAAAAAAGTTATTTATTTCCTGACCTAGCATCATTACACCACTTCATGTTTAGCCTTTAGTTAGTTTTTATTTATGACAGCTTCAGGTAGGAGTTATGCACTTGAACTTGCCTGTAAAATCTCCTGGATTGCTCTGGGTCCCTGTGATTGAGATTTATTTGGGCCTTTGTTCAATGCAAAGCCTGGATGCAGGTTTCCCTTAGAAGCAGTTGTAAGAGTTTACTGGGCATGGTACTTTGCCTTAACTTTAGCAGTACTTCACTTGCCAGGAGTTACCTTTCATTGCCAGAGCACATGAGATGACTTCTTGGTGTGTTATTCTTTGTGGAAGGAAAAAGTTAAACTCAGTAGTAACAGGCATTCCTCCCTTAGAGAGATGAGCTCTGTGACAATCCATGCCAGCCTGGGTTTGGTTACTGTCGCTGGGCCTATGAATCCTGGTATTCAGTGATTTTCCAAAGGTTGATGTCATTCCTTTACTTCCATCCTGTTCCATAGAGTTTTAGCTAAGAGTTTTAGCTTAGGTTTTATTTTGTTGTGCAGAGCCTGTATTCCTAATAAAAGTAAGTTTTATGGGATAAGAAATGAAGGCTGTGAGTACAGGTGTCAACATGTACACTCTTCCAGGCTTTCTTTTTTCTTCTCTCACTGCTTCTCCACTTCTACACCCCTCTGTTGCAAATGCTTGTTGGCTTGAGCAAGTTTGGCCAGACAAAAGGGGAAGACTGAGGAGGAACAGGTGAAGTATATAGAAAGCGTAAGCACATGTAACTCGTGTTGAAGGATTGTCACACACAAATGTGAAATTTATGTATTTTCTGGATGCCTGGGAGCTTTTTAAGTATGGCCAGCTAGTGGAGGTTTTGTTGTCCATAGTATAAGGAGGATAAAGGATGTACCAATTGTTTGGCTTGTGCTCACAAAGAATTTTTTTCTTCTGCTGCCTCTCACCTCTTGGATGCCATAATGAAATCAATGTTGCTTAATAACTAAGAATCAGAGGAAACTGATGCATTCTAATAAAGCAGTGGCCTGATGATAGAGAATGGCCTGATGATAGAGAATTGCTATGAAGCAGGAGTCATGCTGGGATTTTACTCTGGTTTCAATACGCACGCAGTTATATAAATGAGAAATGTCTTCATTTCATTAAATTGATGAATTACCTTTCCTTCTGAGATGACTGCTCTAACAAATAAGCAATTTTTTCTTTCTTTCACTACTTAAAAACTAAAATAAAAGGGGGAGAAAGGGGCTGTTTTTTCCAACACCATATTTGTGTAACCACTTGTTAGAAGAGATCTCATGCTAAACCTCTCTATTTTATTTTCTTACCTTATGCAATCATACACACTTGATTTTTAATTTGTAATTCTGTGTTCAAATGCTGAAAGAAGAGCAGCATCTCTGGGCTTGTCTAATGTAACAGCTCTAAGAAATGTGCATTTTCATCTTGGACATGAAGGACTAGGGCTTTGTCAAGGCCACATAGTTGTGTCACGCAGTTAGGAAAGCACCAAAGGTAGATAAAATATTCCCTACAGCTACTCTTTTTGAAGATTTGGAAAGCTAACAGGGCAAGCATGTGTCATGCTGCATGCACAGGTACGATCCAGTATGGGAACTGTGTTGTTTCTAAGGGGTGTTTTCTGAGGATAAGGAAGAATCTGAGAGAGCCAAAGGTCACACAGCACAGCTTGCCTTAGCATTGTCAAATCCCATCTGCTTGTCTCCTCTCCACAGGGCAGAACACATTGCATTATTGTACACTCAAAGTTCAGCACACTTGCACTTTTCCTTTCAAAAGAAAGCCTTGTAGGCTTTGAGGGCTTGTTAGGACTTTCAGACTGTTATGCTACAGGGTTTCATTCCCTGGGGTCCTGTTAGAGACACAGAGTTCAGAGCTGTCATACTGGCCAGCAAGTACAAGGTAGAGATTGGAAAAAATGTAATTTCTTTTGACTTTATCTTAAGGAAAGTAAAACAATTTGATGATTAGATGTGTGGGACATAGTGCCTGGATGTCTACTTGAGCTAATTTCTTCATCTTCTTAAAAGAGCACTGCTCCCCTTTGGCTAGTCAGGAGAGAAGGTCATTTTTCAAGAACTTTATTGTTTTATTGAAGTCCTACGGTTAAAACGTTCACACTGCTGTCGAAGTGGGAGCTTTCTTCTACAGCTAGTTGGAGAGAATTGGTGGAAGTTCCACAAGCTTTCAGAAGAGAAAGTAAGCACTGAATTCTCATGCATTAAAACATTTTGTCAGCCCAATGTTAAATTGGGTGGTGTGCAATTAGAGCAGTATGAAATGAAATCCTATTTCATCTCTCATCTATTGTGTTCTGTAGCATTTAAAATGAGTTTAATTATACTTTTGAAAGGATGGAGAACAGAGAACCACTCTGTGGTGATGAACATGCAGTGGTTAGAAGTGAAAAGGGTGGTGAACAGCAGTAAGATGTTGAAAATAGAACATGTTAATGATAGTAATATTAATATACTAAAATAAAAGTAACAGCAATAATTAATTCTTAATTAATAATAGTAAAGTAAGTAATTAGTAATAGGAACAAGAGAGTCTTGTTACTTGTCTCCCCATAGGACCCAGTTCCTACTATTGAGCAGAAGCTCATCCCAAGGCGTGGGCTAGGCTCTACAAAAAAAAAAAATTAAACAGAAATTATGGGGACTCTGTGGGCTCTATAGGAAATCCAAAGCCAGTCCCTAACTGCAGATAGTATGGAAATGACTAAGCCTTGCCCAGTTGGTCATGAATATGTACCTACACCAGGATATTGAGAAATAGCAAAATGGTCTTGAATTGCCCCAAACCAGTAGCACAGTCCTGAAAGGGATTTTACACAGATGTGAGAGATGTTTGTAGTCTTGTAGTTTTCTTGTTGTTCTAGACAAGAATCTAATGTTTTCTAACCTCTGTAAACCTCATGGTATGTGGGAGAGGTAGCGTGTAATCATTAACATCCTGCTTACTGGCACTGTATTTCCTGCTTACTGGCACTGTACTTCCTTTGAAGCTGTAGAGCTCAGGAGTGGGCTGGAGTTTGATCTCCTGCTGCCTGCAAGTTTTACGTGCTCTGGTCAAGCTGCTTTCCCCCTTCGCATAAAAGAGCTACAAGAACCATTCACTTCCCTCCTTCTGGTGTAACTCTGTGCATGAGTTGTGTCTGCGTATTTCCTTTTGAAGGCTTTGTTGCTTCCTTGAAACGTGGAGCTAGAGGAATGACCAGTACCAGGATGCTCGTCAATTCAAGGAGTTTTGGTTTCCTTTTGATACTGGGATTTGATGTGTTATTTGCCAAAGCTGATTTTCTTGCTACGGGCATAAGAAAGAACGTTCTGGTCACTTATAAAAGGTTAATATTTGTTGTTGATACAAATGACTAATTCTTCTAAGATACAGATGATTGGCTCTTGTAAGATTAAAACTTCAAGTAATTTTTTACTTTTAGCAGTAACAGTAATCAATGGCATAGTGATGCAGTTACCATTAGCAGTGTGAATGTGAAAAGGATATTGATGATACCTACATTTTAAGCTGAACAGATGGGGAAAAGTTTTTTTGGAGTTTATACCATCTTCTGAGACCAACTCATTTCTGTGACAGAAAAATCCCATGAGGATTCAGTTAAATTCTTATGTGTCCCCTTTCTCCTCTTGGATAAAATGGATACTATTCTGTGATACAGAAATTACTAATGCTTGAGAAAAATGTTTTTGAGAGTGTTCCTAAGAAAAAATATTGACTTTAAAAGACTGCATTGTAATATTCACTTGTCAAAGTTTTTCTTTTTAAACATATTTCTAACTTTATTGTTGTATTCAACCCATCTCTTTTAAAGATTTTTTTCTTGGTAATAAATAGGTAGAATATTGTCATTCATTATTTCATTAATCTTAGGCAAATAATAGATTATCAGTTTTATGGAGTTAAAAGTAAACTAAAATGTAACCTTTTTAAAACAAAAACCTGCTCACTTGCTGCGGAAGAGCTTTGGATGAAATGCAGCTGTTGAACAGTTGCTTAAAATAAATTGCATACTTTAAACCCACCAAGAAGATATATGAGGATTCAAAACTGTGTCACAAATCCTGACCTACTGAGAAAGAATGCTTAATGAAAAGACTACTGTACGTTTCACTGTATCCTTTGCAAGGAGGGTGAAATTCAGGTCAACAGGATAGAAGGCTTCCAGGACTCAGGAAACCTGAACAATCGATCACTGAGTAAACATTATTGCAGATACTTAGGGAGAGTAATTGATCTTGAACACAATAATAGCCTTTATAAAAGGATTTAAAAAGTTGTAATGTTTCCATATCTGCTCTGGTATGATATATTGACAGTAATTACTTATGCATTTGTGAGTCCCTGATTACCTAAAGGTGCTTTTTTTATTTCATTGACATTGAAGTTTCAACCAAGACTTTTGAATTGCAAAGGCTACTTAAAATAGGAGGGTGAGTGAGTTACGTGGGTCTTATAGTAGCATGTCTCAGCAAGAATGAAATATTGAGGTTTTGTAATAAAGATGCAGAATGTTTTCATTTATGACAATATTGGAGTTAAACTCATCATAGCTTAATAACTTGTGGTTGCCATATATTTATTTGTAAAGCATTTATAAAGCTATCTTCACATCTGGAAGCTTCACATTTTTTCAAAGCACAAAACAAATGCTCCCACTCATGTGGGGTGCTAAGCTGTCACAGTTATTGACTCAGACATATTTTTATCTTTATGTGAAGATGTGTTTAAGAGGAGGAATGCCATCATCCTGGACTTTTGACCAAAAATGTTTTTCTTTTTAAAGTGTTAAGCAACATTTAAATGCCACTGTAACTGAAAGAAATGGAAACGTTTTTGTTCTTCTAGTCATAAGCATTCTTCATTTTCATGCTTTCCTTATCTAAGCCTTAAAGCTCTTGCTTTATGGTGTGGCTCTTACATAAAGCAATGCAAAAAGAGAACATTTCTATATGTAGTTGTCTGTATACAGAAGTTGGCAGCCTGCCCCTAAAGTGGGCACAATACTTGAAACATAATAAATTTCATCTAGTTGACAAGATTTCCAGCTGCCCTTCCACCCTAAATAGTGTGCATGTCTGATTTGGGTCTTAATGGTTGCTTTAGACCTGTTCTGTTACTGAAGGTAGGCAGGTAGCCAAAAAAGTTAGCACTAATTCTAGTTTTTTCAGGCTGGCAGCTGACATGGCCCTTGCATAGATACCATACAGAGAAATAGAAAGGCTGCTATGTTGTTTTGGCCCTTCACTGTTGAGTGTGGCAAGTTTTTTCTGTCTTTAGTCTGAAGACTATTATCAGTATTCCTAAGTGAAAACTCTCCTGCGATTTGTGTGGAAAATGCTATTGCTTGCTATAGAAATTACTAGAGAAACAAAGTTATGTGGCGTATGTGTGAAGAAAATAGTCTTGATTTTAAATTTCTTCATTTGAAATTAGGGATTTGGTCTTTAAGACAGGAGTAGCCAGGTAATTAGCATATGTTTGCTAGTTCATGAGGGCATATCTACTTATTAGCCATTAGGAAACAAAACATTTTAATGTAATTCCTCACTTTCTATGAAGATCAGACACAGAGGTTGGCATGAGATGTGCAAGCAACTCTTATGGATGATTTTTTCCACCACAATGGCATCTTCATCACTGACACATTGTCTGCTGGGTTTGTCTTGGCAAATAACCAAAGTATGGAGTGAATTGAGACTTCCAAGAAGTTAAACTGCCTTTTTAATGAAATGGCAGAATATGTCCTATCTAATGACAAGACAGAATTACAGTAAGTATGCTTGCTGTGATTTTCTTTATTTCTCATTACACTTAAATGTGAAGTACATCTACACTGAAGTCAGAGGACCACCTAGACCATTCTGTCTCATCAAGTGTTAAAATTTTACATAAATTTATTGAAAGGCAGCACAGTATGTTACTGCCTTTCCAAGTGTTGCAATAATATTTTCATCCTAATTCTCAACTCCATGCTTTGCATTTATGGGGTGTGCAAGTCTTGTGGTGATTTTCTAATAGAGGGTCATGTCATCCTGATTTTAATACTTTGTTTAATATTGATTGGGGTTTTTTCACATTTTACTTAGACTAGCATATTTTAATAAATCTCTCAAACTTTTCAGGTGTGGCCATGCTGATAACTTTTGAGAAATCTGGTTTTCTCATTTTGCCCTGCATGTCATAATATAATGTAACCTTTTTTGCTTGGGCAAAAGTGAAGAATACCTTTATATATCTACAGAAGTAAGAACACATTATCTGTTCCATTGTTAGTCTTCTAAAAATATGTGGTTTCTAAAATGTACCCGGTGTAAAATAGTTGAAAATGAAAAACAAATTTTGTAGTCTTGATATAGTTTTTAAGAAGAAAATGCCAGACCATCAGGGTTTACTGTCTCTGCTCCATGGTAGTAGACATCTCACTTCTTGCAGAGGCCTTGTGATGTCAGTAGTACTCTACCTGTATTGTGAGAGTCCAGCCACTTGGATCAAATGGCCAGAGTGGAGCTTCATTGCCCCCAGAAAAGATCTTGTGCAGTGTGCAACTACTCCAGCAAAAAAAAATGGGTTTGCCTGTACAAGAGGCAGTAGATGCTAATCTTGACTGAATTTCTGCCTAGAGCGAATGTGGACAACTCTTTCATTTTTCCTACTGTGCTCTCTTTTATTTATTATTTGGAAAAGTTCTGGAGTGAAATTGTGGCTTTAGTGGGAGTTAGGCAGGTCAGCTCTCCTGCTGGTATTGACCATAGGAGCTGCATCCTTAATCTTGGAACTGGCTGTTAGTTGATCTTCCTGCTTGGATATTGTAACTATTAGGCCTGATCCAGGAAAGCACTTAAATGTCTCTGTAACTTTAGGCATGTGAATAGTTTTGCTTGTTCCGGTGGGAATTCTGGCATGCATCTGTGCTGAAGTGCTTTGCTGGATCAGGTCCTACGCCTCCACTGGAGGTCTCCTAGGAATATGACAGCATTGTCAACCAAACTAATATGACAAAAAGAGTCTAAATTTTACTTTTTAATTGAAGGTTCCCAAGAGAAAGCTATGCTTGGAAAATTCCTACATCAACCTATCCATATAGTTGTCTGTTTTTTAGAGATATAATGGAAGGAGATGTGGACAGTGAGAGGTATTTGCTCTCAGCTTATCTAAAATGTAACTTTTGAAATAGTTTTGCCATTAGGCAGAACTAAAAAAAAAATTCTCTAAAACACTGTATGGGTATTAAAGAAGCTGAGTTTAATGATGGTTGCTGAAGGACAAATATAATCTCTATGCTCAGTGCAATCAGAAGAAATACATTGTTGTAAGTGTTTCCTGGTTTGGATCAATACTACTTGCATTGGTGTTTTGTTTCACTTTTGTTTGTCGGGTGGTGGGCGACTAGTGTTTCAAAGTAATTAATATGAATTATTGTTACAGGAAAGCATTTTGGCAGTGAGCTATACTCGTGTAAGTTATAACTGGTGTACTTACACTGATTAACTTTTTGTGGGGTTTTGTTTTTTTTTTTTTTTGACAAGAAGGCATACGTGATTGTCTTTGAATTCAGAACTTCTCTATCAGAGAAGCTGGCATATCACATGTCACCAGCACAGTGCTTTCTGAGCCCAGCTAGCAAACTGTCTTTGTCAGCATGTTAAAATGGATATTAAAGGATATGAAAAGTCTTGCATGACCGAACAGTGAACTTTATGTTAACTGTGCATTTAACAGTGCAAATCTTTAAAAGTGAAGTCTTTAGTGCAGCATTTAATTGATAAGCTTTGCAGTTGTGGTTTGAGGAGCCTGCATATCTCCGGCTACTGTTTTGGCTTCAAGTACAAATGTTTAGTCAAGTCCTTTACTGAAATGCTGTGAAGTCTTTAACATCCTGCAGCAGTGATGCTTGCTAATTAAATTAGGCTGCAAGGATGGTTAAGGACTGGGGCACCTTTCATACAAAGGAAAACGAAGAAAACTGGAAACGCTCAGCCTGGAAGAGGCTCAGGGGGATGTTGAAAAAGGTTTTAGATACCTGATGGGAGGGAATGAAGGAGAGCAGCAGACCCTTCTCAGTAGAGCCCACTGTTAGGATAAGAGGCAATGGGCACAGATTGGAACACAGCAAATTCAATCTGGACACAAGAAATCATTTATCTATTGTTAGAGTGGCTCAACACTGGAATGGATTGACCAGACAGGTTGTGAAGTCTCCACCCAGCTGGACATGATCTGGGACAGCCTGCTGTAGCAAACCTTGTTTCAGCAGGCGTGTTAGAGAAGGCAACCTGTGTTCTCCAGAGGTGTGTCCAACCTAAACACTTCTGTGAATGAATACGCTACTGCTGTGATGCAGTAAAGGGGCTTATAGGTTATTTAATATATATGATAATTATAACCATGTTCATGTTTTCATACACACACGTGTATGTGTGAAATCAGCTGGTGAACACCAGATATATTGCAAGTATTCCTGTTTTAGCATAATACATGTTGTTGACCAAAGCACTGTGCATGTATATATTTTTACTCATGACTCCTTTCTGTTCTTCCTCTAACCCTGTCTTGATTTGCTTAAAATGTATTTAAATGTAAAACACTCTTGAAATGACTGGTGGGGTTGATTCTGTGGGGTTGATTCTGGACATAGCTTTTAAAGGCCCTCAGCTTTCTTTGGTCCCACTTTTCTTATTCTTGCACAAGTGCATGTGGTAGAAAAAACAGCCTTGGCAACAAGGTCAGGCATTGTTATCTTTGTTTTTTTGTTTTTGGAGGGGTTTGTTTTGTTTTTAATTTTTATTGAGTTGGCATATTTTTGTTTTTTTTTTCTTTTGGGTTTTGCTTTTTGTAGGATTCTTACGGTTTAGGGTTTTACTTTTTTGTTTGCCCTTTTTTTAGGATCTTTGGTCCTTATTTGGAAAGATTTTTGGAATCCCTCTAAATACTTTTTTCATTAGTGTTTACTTCACTAAGTAGAATGAATGTTCTAAGAGCTGCTAAGCCAGCTAACCTGTTTTGTCTTAAGCCAGGAGGAAAAAAAGTTTATAGTTGTAATACTGTTAGATAGACCTCCTCTAGTTTTATATATGTGGGAGGGAGCACAACTGCAAATACTGAATACAACCCAATATCTGCAGAATCAGACCAAGTTTATGAATTGATGTTTGGAAATACATTTTTTCTTCTGAGATTTTGGTAAGCAAATGGTTTATCAATAAATACTGTCTTCAAAAATGCAGTCTTGATTCAACATTTGATTTTAGAAGACCAAGGGTTCTTCCCATATGCTCTTAATGGCATCAGAAATGCTGGAAATTGCTTTTGTTTTTCTAAATGGAGTTATAAGGGTGACAGATTGAAAATTGATGTGTTTTGGTGTGCAGCTTAGATTAATAAAATCCAAGAACCATTGTTAAAGTGAACACTGAATTTTATGGTTGAATTAGATAAATATGTAACTATCTGATACATACCTTAGGAAATACTGTATTAGGTAAATAAGTCCGTGAACAGGTACTGTTATTTTTTAAAATGTTTATTTGTTTCTTCATGTCGGTGATTTCAGGTTAAAGGTTCTTACAGTGTTCAATGTTAAATGTTACATATATATTTTGTATGGGTACAAAGGGAAAAATAAAGTGTACACAGTTTTATTTATTAACTCTGTGGCTCAGAAAAACTTTTTAAATGTCATGATTGCAGTTTAGAATGTCCCTAGGTCTTTGCTGGAATTACTCAAAATAAAGTTTGATTAATGTACATGTGATGTCCTTGTCTAGCAATGAAAAAGGATTCTGCATGGTATTGACTATTTCCAGGTTAAAAAAAATTAAATGCATAGAAGATGTAAAAAGACCCAAAACACCTTAGAAAAAGCAATTACATGATTCAGGTTTTTCAGAGAAAAGTGAAAGCTATTTTCTAATTCTGTTTTTCAGTTTCCATAGCTAGACGTGTCCAAGACCCATTAGCTGAGCTAGTGAAAATCGAGCCCAAACACATAGGAGTTGGAATGTATCAGGTAAGATAATACGTATCATTTAATCTGAGTAATCTGTCATGATATAGAGCACCACCAAAATGCTGCTTTGTAATTGTCAACTAGTTATGTCTCCTTTAAAAGACGTTTTCAGTTTTGATGGAGTGGTAGTAAATACTTAGAAGTCATAAACTGCTTTTTTTAATCTCCGCTTTTAATGATTGTGATTGAGACTCTGAAATGGCTGTAGCCAGATGTATAGTCTATTAAAAACATCAAATCAGACAGTAACCTGATCTGTAAACCTTTCTCTTTTTCTGTATTGTCACAGCAATGGGGTTTTAGCTCTTTGTGTGAAATACAATGAGATATTGATCCTCCATTTAAAAGCCATTAATTTGTACTATTAGGTGCATTCCTTTTTAGAAGTTTGTAATAAAAGGGGTTGTTTTGAAGCTTTTCATTTACTCAAGCTGAATTGGAAAATGTTTGACAGTTGTGATTTTTATACATTTTTGTAGATTATTTCTGAGAAGAAACTTTTACTTTCCAAGTTTCTTTACAAAGAGCATTATGTTAGGAAGTGGTACATAAGTTATTGTCATTTTACAGCATTGGCATAGATTCAGGATAGCATTTATGCATGTGCTGAAGTCCCACCAAATAAAGAAACAAAACAAAAAAACCCCCAGAAAATATGGCATATGCTTTTCTCTATATTTTTGAAACTGTAGAACATGAGTAAATTTGAAAGACTACAGCAGAATTCAGAACAGAAAGCATAGAATTGTCTGGATCTGTTCTTTCAGGTCAGCTCATGAGCATTAATGGGATAGAATGCAATTAGCAGCCTAGAATCCCTTGCTGCCACTGCTAAAGGTGGTGTGACAAAGAGAAGGTGTTAAGAAAATCTTCCAACAAATGTATGTCCTGTTTTGTTTTTACAGAACTGAGGTCAGCATTTTTGTTGGTTAAAGTAGAATTCCGAACTGCTTTTGTAAAGTCCTATTTGTATTACCACAGATGATAGAACATATTCATATTGCTGCAAATTTATTGGTAAACCTAACTTAAATAGTCTTTTGGTATCAATTATGCCATACTCTTTGGCAGAAATTGTATTGAACGGCTGAAACACTGTGGATTTCTTCAACATATGTATCCAGATTTCAGTAAAAATGTGCTTTAATGGTGGCAGCTATAAATATGGGTGTGGTCATCAGGCAAAAAGATGAGCTTCAGTCTGCAACGTAGTTGTTTTCCCTACTTGTGGAGACCCAGAGCTTTAATTTATAACAGTAGCAGTCAGAAATAATGGGAAGTGATACAGATTTTTGTTCATCCTTGCTTTAAGGAAAGAAGTATTAAAAAAATAACCTTGAAATACTGTGTCAGCATTTAGAGAAGTTGATTGATTTTTTTTTTTTTTTTAAAAAATAGTTCCAAGATGGAATATTTTACTATTTGCAGTGTACTGTGAATTCTTAAGTACTGGGAGCTTGCATTGCTGTGTCTAGAAGATCCTGATTTAAATGCATACCATCTCTTGTGGCCCATGTGGACATTGTGCAAGCATACATCTAAAGCAAAAAAACATGGAATTGGTGGTGGTCATATGGTTTTGGGATCATGATACTATGAGATGAATGTTGCAGTTAACAATATTGCGGCAGCTCACTGCAATCTCAGGGACTGAAGCTGGTGTCATTTACTTTTCATTCATTGAGAGCAAGGTAAGAACCATGTTCCTGGCCCTTCCAGAGAAGCTTCTTGATCCACTACAGGCGTTGCAAGTAAATGCCCAACTGTGTTATTTGTTATTGTCCAAATTGGTTAGATAAAAAGTTTCAGTGAAATAAATCCTAGAAGCCTAGGGTAGAGGTAGACCTCAAATACTGTTCATTCCCTGCTATATGCTTTTTTAGTTCTTGTCATGCTTTGAATAAATCTGAGGTAGATACACATCCTGTTGGAATTCTTAAGAATCACCACAGAAGCTGTAGCGTGCTTGTTCAAAGATACATAAATTTCTCAAGTGCTGGATCTTAGTGACATGACTGAAAGCAAATTTACACTCTTGAAAACAAAGTCAGAAAGTTTGCTGCCCTCTGGGCATGACAGCTCTCTTGTGGCGCAGGAGGGGGATGGGAGGAGAAGAGGAATTAAGCTTTTCTGCCTTGTCTTCCTTTTAGAGAGACAGCCACTTGCTGGTGTCTCAGAGAACAGGCATGGAAAAAGCTCTTTTGTTGTACAGGGAGTCCCAGAGTAATGGCTGATATAATCCCTCAGATAAAGAGTATTTCAGATATAGAATTTTATAATATCCAAGGCAACTTGAAAGGTTTTATTTCATTTAAATTTGTAATCTAAATGCTGGCTGCAGCTTTTTATTAATTTCTGTGGTGAAATATGCAATGCACGGTCTAGATCAGAAACACAGCAGTCTTTTCACAGAGGTAGTTGCTTTCTCAGCCTATTGTAACTTTAAACCTAGCATTTAAATATGACCTTTCCTTTCTTAAACACCCTGAAATTGATATCTAAGAATCTGACAAATCCAGGTTTTGTCAGTCTTGTCCTGAAAGAGGGATAGTGATTAGTCTGTCAGCAATTAGGGAGAGGCAGGCTGAGACTGTGCTTCTGCCCATGACCATATAGCACAAGCAGCATTGTGGTTTCTCGAGGGATGGTTGCACACTCACTGTGTGTTGATAAAGGAGTGAACTCCCTGAGGGGATGGTCCTGCCTTTTCTGGTACTTCTGCCCAATTGTCCAAATCTTTTTGTGGTGTTTGTAATGGCTACCTGATGTCCTGAGTTGGCATAACGGAGGGGCAGCAGTGCACAGCTTTTGGGGGAGCGGAGATGGGGCAGCTGCCTTCGCAGCAGCCTCACTAGCTTGTGACATGGCCTCTGCCAGTTTAGGATAGCCAGAGGTCCCAAACTACTCTGCTTGAAAGGCAGTGGCAGAGACAATAATTTGTCTTTTCTCAGAGATTGAAGTGAGCAACTGGTGAAGCAGAATCTGCCTGATGAAGGCTGTATCTTTTGCAATGGGACAGTGGTACAGGAGCATTGTGTGTTCAGCTGGGTGACCCCTTTGGGCAGGAGGTGCTCTGCTGCTGTCAACAGTGATAGCAGTGCTACAGGAAAGTGAAGTGCACGTGTGCTGAATCCATTGCTAACAGTATGAGCTTGCCCAAAGTCTGTGGAGAGTGTGCCACACAAAAAAAACTGAGAAGAGGCTGCATCTTCTCCAGTTGCTACTTCCATGGGATTTTGGATCCCTCCCATCTGGTCTCTTGGTATTTAATGTGCACATTTGTGAGAATATTGGTGTTCTCTAAGTTTTCTAATGCAACTTTTCCAACCAAATCTGCTCATCTGTGTATGGATACTTTGGATATGGAATTGCAAGTTTCAAAGTAGCAGGAGATCTGTGTAAATTGAGTCCCATCAGCTGGGATTTGTTTACTTATTTTAGATGGAAAAAAAAGAATTGAAACTTGAACTTGGCCACCTGCTTTTATTCTCATTTCAATTTATGATTCTGAGTTTGTGCACTGCCAAGAAAATCAGGTTTGTCAGAGAAAAATAAACAGGCCCCAGATCTCCTAACAGGTATTTCCTTAAACAAAGAGAAGCACAACCTGATTTATTAGAGCCTCTCTCAGACTAAATTCCAATTGCCTAAAGGTCCTTGTCTTCCTTCATCTTTATCTCATTAGGAAAATTGTTCTTTCCTCCCAGACAGGAACCTAGCTAAAATTAATTTATCACCTTCAGGCCATATTAGTATGATTTCTTCTGTAGTTAAACATGAAGATGATGCCCAGATTATGCCTGATACAGAATATATTTGCCTTGTCACCTCCCCATGCCAGTTCAAAGCTAAATTTCTATTCTGGGAGAAGCAGTTAGTGGCTCAAGACTTTATTATGCTGTACACTGAATTTTAGCAATGAATTACCATTGCAGTTGTAGTGATCTTGGAAGATACAGATAAGAGCTGAGAACAAAGCTGCTTCACAAAGATTGTGGCTAGGGAATTGAATTTCAGAGCAAAGAAAATGAATGAGAAGACAAAAAAAATTTACTCTCAAATAAAACCCCAACTTTTCAGAAGTGAGTGAAGGAGCACTAAGCATAAATCTTCATCATAGTAAAGAGGGGAATTAAATTAATATACTTTTAAAATGTCAAAATCAGAGTCTGTGTTAAAAAGCAGAGAAATGAGAAATAGAGCTAAAGGAATATGTTAAGTTTGGTTGATCTTTTGATGTTCATTTGATGTATAAAATCCCTGGATCCTAAAAAAACTAGTAACCTCTAGAGAAAGAGATGGAGGTCAAACTCATCTGCAGCCTATGAACAAAATATGTGATCTGTATTGTAGGATTAGAAAGTTTGACAAATTCTATGTGATATTAAAAAATGTGCACTATGTCTGATCTTGAAAATGCAGCATTCTATTTGGTCTTTATAATTTTGGGAGTCCAAAAATCTGTTCATACTCTATTTCTGGGTGTAGTAACATCTTCACTGTTGAACATGTTTGGAAAATTAGCATCCTAAAAGGATGTAAAGGATAATATATGTAGTTCTGTGTCCTCTGAAGTGGGAGAATACCTGATTACAGATGTACCTGAAATATTTTGTGTGAAATAAATAAAATCTGTAAACAATATTCTTAAGCAGCATTCTGTCAAGAAAAAAAAATAACATTTAGCTGATTTTTGGTTTGTTTTCTGTATAATGCTGGAAGGTCCTGTTCAAAGGAGTGTTTCATAAAGCCTAATCAGGGTGTCTGATTATAACTGAATCTGGAAATGTCTTTTTATGCCTCCTGTCCGTGTTCCTTTCCATGGTCCTCTAGTTATTGAAGTGCATTGCTTTTGCATTTGATTATTACCTGCAGAAGTTTTATTGTTTCAGCTGCAATTTGATATTCATTCTAGGCTTGAGTTTTTCCCCCAAAGAAGATGGGTGTGTTTTGGTAAATGGCAGTCAACTTTAGAGAATGCTTTTAATCAGATACACTTTCTCTTTAGTTAGACCAGTTTTCTTAATTACAGCATTGCAGATATAAACCACTTGAAAATCCACAGCCAGCTAGTTAATAGTGAGGCATCTCACTGGAGGTTGTGTCTCAGTTGGAAAGGAAGGAGCTTTTTTCTTTCTCCTAGAAGTCAGTGTAGAATGCTGTCTGCTATGGCAGGCCATCCTTGCCTGGGTCCATCCTTCCTTGTCTCAGGGCCAGTGAGGGGCAGCTGATAGACAATGGTGGAGAGATGTTACTGGGCTCTCCTGCATATGCCTGACATTGCACGTGTCCTTCTTGTTTGTTGTGTTCTTTAGTTGTCTTCCTCCCTCCAAAGATGTCTGTGGATGGCATCGTCACTGCTGAGACTTTTTACCTCCAGGTGGTCCCTCTGCCACAGGAGGGCTATTAACCCTCCTGTTGTGAGGGGCGTTATTAACCTCACTTTTGACAGCAGTACTACTTAAAATTTTATTCTTTTGGTGAACACCCATCATGCATATTATTTGCTAGAGACAGTCTCACTGTATATTTGAGGGGATGAAGATATCTGAGAGCTGAACTATATAGAAACATTTTAGAAATACAGGGATCAAAAGGGGAGACCTCAGGGATACCTCTAAGTGTAGGAGTATGACCAGATGTAGTTGGATCAGCCCGATTCAGCTGTGGGCTGAAAAATTCTCTGCATTATTTCTGTTGTCTTTACTGCAACAGAATCTGGCTCATCCCTTGCACTGCAGGTTGCCTGTTCTTACAAAACCCCAGCAAACAGAACTCAGTAGCTTTCTTTGGGTGAAGCAAATCTTGTACTGTTTCTCTAGTAATGAAAACTTGAAAATTTATGTTTAAGTAGAAAGCTTCTAACAGAAAAAAAAGCTGTGAGGTAACTACTACTAGTGATTGCAAATGAGTTGTCAAAATCCAAGCATCAGTCATCACAAAGAATCAGTGTTTAGTTTGAGAAAACCTTTATCTTCTTTTTTCCTTATAATAGACACACAGTTTTAAATGGTGAAATATATGAGACTTTGTATCCTTCTTGGTATCTGATTTTGGTTATATCTTCATGCAGTACACTTTTATTTAATAGCATGAAGCAAAGTACTGCAGCTGATTGTTTACCGGGAGTGTGTTTTTCACTGAATATTTAAGGAGTTTATTCCACCTCTTTCTTTATTTTGGAGGGTTTTCTTGATTGACCCATAGAGTGTATGAGTAGTTAGGTGTGTTCTTGGATAGCATAGGAGAATCACTCATGTATGATGTGAGAGTATGATGACATGACGTGCAAGAATGTCTTTTTTTTAAACCTCTGAGGTGGGATTGTCAAAACAGCCTCAAACTTGAGCTTGCTGTGTTAAGCTTAATAAAACAAGTTTGTGTGGATTCACAACGTAGGTTTTTTGATTAAGAAAATGGAATGTCTTATTAGGTGAGCAGTGCTTTATTCTGTGTGCTTCACAGTGCTTTTTGTGTGCTCCTGTGGAAACACAGTTCAGCAGGAATGTTGTTTGCTGGTCAGAATTCTAGGTTGCAGGTTTCAACATCCAGCTGAACAGCCTGTCTACAAAAGGCTTCAGCATTCCTTCTGTATTACTACACTGAGTATGCACATGCAGTTCTGCAAAGAGCTGAACCTCCTTGGATAACATTAGAATTTCATTACCTTGTTTATGGTTTTCTGTACTTAAATTGAAGTGGTTGCCTACACAGAATTTTTGCTTAAACAAAGCAAAGTCTGAGGGTGAGAATACCAATGCTGAGTTATGTGTATCTTGCAGTACTGAAACAACTTAGTAATAAATGTAAATCACTCCTTTTTGGCAGTGTATTGCAGTTGGCTGGTTAGGAGTGTACCTTAAGATGAAAATCCTAATAAAAGGAGATATGCTAGTGGACTGGAATCTGAAATGAAAGAAACTATCTATACTTATATAAATTTAAAAAATAGCTAAAGGATCTTTGCCATTATTGTAAATTAAAAAAAAAAAAAGTAACTGGACAAATTCTGGGCTGCTTCTGTATTGAATCTCGTCTCTGAATAAACTCACTGGGACTTTAAAGACAGGGACATGCAGGATAGTATTTCACTATGCTCTTAGGTCTGCTCTTCAATAAAGGAAACTTAAACCTCTCCTGTGAACCTGTAGTCTCCTGCAAAGACATTATTGTTGCTGAATGTTTTTGCTGCGTACTGCAAGTGATTGCTTGCCTTGAAATTTGTGGAAAAGGGAAAGTACTCAAGATTTTAAGTTTTTTTTACAAAAACTTTTTGAGGGACAAGGTGTGGTGGCTGTACCTGTAAAATATTAAGAGCAGTCCAAAAACCCATTGTCTTGTCAGTAAGGAAAAAGGTGTATTTATGGCTTTACTTAAGTAGATATGTAGGCTGGTGAATATGTTTGTGCTTAATACAGGATTTTTAGCATTGCACACGTTATGGAAACCTTAATTTTCTTGTAGTAGGGATGAAATATTAGCTCTGTGAGGAAAGCAACCCAAAAAATCACGTGCTCTTTGCCCAACATAATTTTTAGGGTAAATTATGAGCTTTCCATTTTGTAAAGTAAAGCTCTGTGAACAAAGCCATCTGACATCCAATGGGAGCGAAGTCTTTGCAGACAGCTTTGCCAGGGAGAGGTAATAACCCCATAATGTTTTGGATGTTTCCCCACCCCACTGAAGTAGGTGCACAAAACTTAAGAATGCTTTCCAAGTAAGTTGCACCTCTGGCAAGTTTGTGTAATTTAATCTTGAGCAGCAGTTCTGCTGACTGCCAGGATTGGTTTATATATCCTGTAACTTGGCAGTCTCTCTGGTTGCATCTACCTATTCTCTGGCTGGCAAAGAGAAATCAAATGTTCTGCCAGCAAAGCACAATAAACTTTTGCTAGTCTATTACAGCCGTTTGCAACAAAACGAAGGGATACAGAAAGAAATAACTGCTGTGTTATTAGTTATTTTAGCTAGCACACTGTATTTACTGGCATCTCAGAAAAACATACCAGCTCAATGAGGTGAGATGCTGCCCCTTTAAGGAAATGAAGCAAAATGTGTGCATGTGTATTTACAAAGAGTGCAATAGCAAAGTGGTATCACCCCATCTGCACATGTCAGTCATGAAGCTGCCCGTGCACTGCATCTCCTTTTGCTGCTGTCACCAAAAATGCACTGTGGACAGCATTTGAACACTTGTCAGAGATGTGCCTTTGTAAGCAACTTGAACTGCAGGTAAATTTTATACATTGCTGCTAATAATCCTCCTCTCACACTGCTGCTATTTATTGTTAGAGAGTTTGTAGCTGCATATGTGGGCTTTTACAGAGCTGCTGAGGTTGTAGGAAAAGTAGGGAAGCTCCAGAAGTGTTAGTGTACTGAGGTGGGATGATCTAAGGGTGTTGATAGGAAACAGCTGTTGGACAGATTTGCCCTCCCTGTCAGTTTGTTTCTGATTGCTTAATTACCAGTTCTCTTGGCAGAAGTTTGTTAGGAAGTTTTTTGTCACCATATGACAACAGTCTTGTGATTCGTGCTGTAATAGGGTTAAAGTGATATGTGTTGTTGTTCATGGAAAATAGGTGTAAAGGTTGTTTACTTCCAGACCTCCCTAAAAGCAGCACATAGAAAATTGTGAGCAGGATTGCCCAGATGTAGGGTACACTGTGTGCAAACCTGTTTCATATTTTAGTTTGATTTTTTTTTTTCCAGTTTTGTAAATGTACTTGGGCAGAGGTAATTCAAACATAGGCGGGCCACCTGAGTGAAGATCCACCAGGCATATTAAACTTTTTGAAAGACTGTTCTGATGGGGGAGCCAAGTGGCAAGAGGAGCAAAATGGGAATTGTGAAGCTGGGATCCTGCAACTTGGCTTGATATGGCTTCTCTGTGCATTGGATTGGAAAAACTTGTTTTGACTTGGTTGACTAAAAGCTGAAGCAGAAAAGACAATGATGAAGTCTTTGTAAAAGTATTTTGATTGAACAGCTTCTGAAATGTGTGAGATGCTGTTGGGTTTCCTGTTTACATTTCAACTGTTTAATAACTTTAAGTGAAAAGACACAAGTTTAGCACTGAAGAATTGTTCAGCTCCTTTCATCTAGATTCCAGTTATATTTTCTTAACTAAAGTTCTTCGCATTTTTGAGACAGTCTTAAAAATTCTGCAGTAAAAAACAGAGCTGCAGATTACTTATGGAATTACCTGTACCCATTATGAGCTATTTGTGATTGTGAATTTGTGTTCAGGATCAGTTATCTTGTATGTGAAGTAAATTAATTTCTAAGCTGTTTTATTACAAATTGTATTCTAATTTTAATATAAATATTATAATGATAAAATTGTTCAAACCATTACCATAATAAAAACATCTCTTTAGTGTCTGAAGTCAGGTAAAAGTGGCAGTAGGGATGTGAATCACTTGCTTTGAATGTATGTGGGGGCCAGTTTAAACAGCACAAATGTAAATATTATTTGTTGCTGGAATTCCATAGTCACTGCTTGCTGTGCAGTGGTCATCTGTTGCATCTGTTGTTTTGGTTTCATGAATTAACAGTATATTCATTTGACTCATAAGGAAAAATACTAATACTATCATGCTTTTGAGTGATTCCATGTGAGCTTGTAGCACAGCAGCTGTTGATTTGATACCCAGAAATCTGAAATGAGCAATAAATTTGTGCTTTCTTTTAGTAGGAGAACAGAAGTGGCAATTAAAATTCTTATGATACTTTAAAACCATAAATGGTTTGCTAATATATATGGTTTCATTGGTTGCTATTAAATAAAGTATGAACTTGATGTTCTGCAATGAAATTCATAAAATAATTATTTTTATGTAGTTTGAACAGATAGCAAATTATGGAATGCTGGAAGAATTCTATCATATGTTTACTTAGGGTGTTAATTAATTTTTCTCATTAACTGTTTACTATAAAATATAAGTAACTGATAAAATTCCTACAATATGTTAATGTACATATTTATTTTAATATTTGACCTGTGATCAAATTTTTCTTCTCTCTTGAAGAGTAAGAAGATGAACTTAATGTAGGAGGAATTTAAGTTAGTGTTGGTGTTCCTCATGATAATTTTGTGACAGTTATGTCGTTCAACAGACATCACTGAAAACTGTAATCTTTTTTCACTGAGACAATGTAGCATGCAAGATTTCTCTGATGTTTTGTAATTTGTTGCTTTTTAGATTTTTATCTTGCTAATAACACTTATCCTAACAAACAGTTTTGAAAAAATCATTTTAGAAACTAAAATCATGTATTGCTAGACAGTGATTAATATCTGTGACCTTTATTTTTGTATCAGGAACATAAATATACACTTTTTTCTGTGTCAGTCATTGTCTAAGATTTCATCTTTGTTCTGCTTTCCATTACATACCATGAATTATATGAAATTAATTTAATCGCTACTCCAAACAGAAATTAATGTGCCCTAATCCAGAGTTACGTTGTTTGCTTTTACAACTGTAAGTCATAAGTAATTAATTTTCCTTGGAAAATTAATTCACTTACCATTCCCAGTAGCATCATATGTTGACACAGGGTTATAGATAGTTTAATATTTTTGTTCAGCATGTTGGCTTCAACTTTGGAAGACCTTAAAGCAAAACAAATTCAAATTTACTCAACTGTATATAATTCAGGGTTATTTAAAGTGAATGTTGTCTTTATTGCTGTCAACCAGCTGATGGTGATGATTCTAAAATTATATTCAGTCTTCCAGAAAACTGAAGTCTATGGGCATATGTGATTTATTTCTTCAAAAGCAAAAAAAACTGTGTCATATCATACATTTGGATAACAGGGCCACTGGAATCTCATCAGTAGTAGAAAAATTTAGCTCCATGGAGAACATAATATATATTACAAAGCCTTGGGCTAAGAAGCTCTGTTTTTCCACCTGCCTCATGCTGCTTGAGATATTTGTAGGATTCATTACTCCTGTTGCACTCAGAAGTTTCCTAAGTTGCCTTACTTTGGAATGTTGTTTTGTTTTCTATATAGTCATGGACAGAAGGACATCTCTTTGCAGCTCCAAAGGGCATAATGGGCACTTGTGTGGGTGGCCCTGTTGCCCACAGCTGACTGTCCTACATAAATGGCATTGAGTAGCGGGGGCCAGAAGTCTTCCGGAATGAGAGAGGCAGCTTTTAAGTCTAATATTTCAAGTTTGCCAGGAGGACCGCTTTCCTTTTTTTTTTTTTTTTTTTAATTCTGTGCAGCTCCATAAAACATGGTGTTTATTACTTTGGTTTATTTTTATTTATTTAAGTCTCCCAGCTGAAACTCCAGCGATGGCAGTGTTGCAGTTCAAACAAGCAAGGCTTATTTTATAAATGTCCCTTTGTGAGTTGGTGGCTGTCTTTTGCCTGAATGCAGGGGCTTGATATCAGTGACATTTAATTTAAAATTTTAGAGGTTGAAAGCAGAAATTGACATTTAATTCCAGTGTAAAGTTACTGTTAGAACAGGCATAAAAATATTATTGCATTAGCAATCACAGGAAGAAAATAAACTATGAGTACATTAATAATATACAGTCATATGGCAGACTTCTGTAAAATAGAGCAGTAGATAGATGAAAATTTTTCTGATGCTTTTTTCACCAAAATACATTTTATTAAGTAGACAGTGTACAGAAAAAGTATTCAGCTAATATAAATACTAATATAAATATACTAATAGTGCCTAAAGGTAAATTTCTCTGTACACAGTAAAGTTGTGCATAGATAAATTTTATCACACATCTCTTATACATACATGTGTGTATATGCAGCATTGATGAATGTGTTGACAGAAATCTGTAACTGTTGCTTTCAAATTCAATTATCTTGAGTTTCCCTAGCCTAGATGAGATATTTAATGCTGCGTTGTGTATCTGTTAGTGTTACGAGTCTCAGTAACTACTGCTAGCTGTTTCATTATTATGGCTAAACTATTTTTAAAATATTTCACTATGATGCTTAAAAATGCAAAGTGTCCCACAAAAAAAAAAAACAACTGATGAATTGAGTTTGGCCACATACTTCTTGGCAGTCGTGTCTATAAGCGAAGATGTGTCCTACCCACCGCACCAAGCTGTTCTGGTGCTCCTTATCAGGCCTGCCAGCTTGAACAAAGTGCAACTCATGCCAAGCCTGCAATTGTTGTGCATTTCTTCACTTTCACCTACCCTGTGATTGGGTGTACTTCCCATCTCGGGAAAGTGAGAAGCATGAACCGGCTTTATCCTTTTCTTATCCTTCTTGCTGGAGCATTTGCTGATGACAGGTCTGAGAGCAGGATGCTCAGGACACCGACCCCACTGTATCAGCATTCCCTTTAGTTGCCCTTCTGTCCTACTCTTATCTCTAGGTATTTCATGTAGCAATGTGTTGCCTATGAAAAATCTTGTGAGCCAAACAAAAGCCATTGCTGTTCTTACAGATTTCTTGGCAGCGAGAGTTTGTGTTTTTGTTGGGAATATTCTCATTCATTTTATGATGACAGTGATTGTCTAAATTTGTAAGAAAAATTATGATGAAACAATTATTGTTTAAAAAGAATCTGCAGAAACTGTTTCTTCAGGCAAAATTTCTATTTTGAACTAGACTGTAGTTTTGGATTAGATAATTCAGAGTTGGCACTAATTCTGAAAAAAATGTTGAGCTATGGAGTACAATAGCAAAAACCCCAAGAAGCTTGAACAAACGCGTACAGTGTCTCCTAGCGTAAGTGCCTGGCTCTTCGGAGGCCACCAAGAAGTCTGGAGTGATTGACATGCATTCTGGCAAAGCATTTTTTTCTCTTCCTCACACCCCCCCCCGCAACAGTGTTGCAGTCAGTCAAAGTGTATAGACAAAGCTGAGTGAATACCAGTTTCCCCAGTACAGGGGCTATTTTTTCAGGAAGTCTAACTCAAACCAGATGTTTTGCTTAGACCTAGAGTTTGTTGCTGCCAAGCATCTCATCAGAGGTCAGAGTTCTGGGCTCAGGGCCCTGCTAGAATTCTTTCACAAATTGCTATTCGGTGAGGTTTTAATCCTAATGGAAAGAATAATGTGCTTGTAAAATCTGCAGTTATTACAAACACAGTATACATATTGTGGACTTCAAATGACTACATATTTCATTCCCATAAACAGGGAATGCAGATGAATGCAGTGTGTAATAGTTTTAGACATTCAAACTTAAACCAAGTATATAGTTTATACTACTGTTAACCATTTGCATTCTTAACACTCCTGTAAAATGAATAGTAATCTTGACTAACAATTGGCAGCTCGAAGCAAAACAAAATGAAAAAATCTCCAGCATGTTTTGACTTGTAAGCTGTTTCCTGAAGTAAATAGTAAATGCTTTTAAGAATGTTCAAAAACACTCTGCTTGCTAAGGCACTAGGTTTGGCACAGTTTGTTTTTTTCCTTCTTTTATTTCTTCTGTCTCAGTTTTTAAATGGCTTGGTAGCAGCATTTTATGATCAAGTTAATCTTGCTTCAGCTATTTCTTCATATTGCAAATTATTCACCCCAAAACCTGAGTTGAGCGTATATGCTCCAACTTACTTAAAAACAAATGTTGGTGATACCAAGTGATAAGAACAAGATTTAGTGATAAAAAAATCTTGCTGTATTTTTTTGTCTTCTTGCTGGGAGTAGTATTGATAAATTTCTGTTGTGATTCTACTGAAGTGAACTTTGAGTGTAAGGAAAAATTGTAAGGTAACTGTGGTAGTGTGCAGCAGCCTGCAGCTAGAGAAATGCATATCACAGTGGAATATGTATCTATTCAGTGTAATATGAAGATTAAGATTTGGGATATCAGAAATTAATGTATTCTATAGAAAACAGTACTGTCGTGTGAAATTGTATGATGTCACTGATATCTCAGTACAGTGAGGTTATAAGTGATAAGTTGTTTCAGTTTATGTTGTGTGGCATCTTATTTTTCACTGAATGCTGCTGAATATGTTATTTCCATCTTTTCAGAGTCTTACATCTTAAGTATGTTCAATTACATTTAATATAACTGCTGTTTCATCACATCCTCATTTGTGATTTTTATGTAAATGTGTTTTCAGTTTGGTGGAAAGCATAACTTAAGATAAAGGTGTTGTCACTCAAAAGAGTTAACATTTTCTCATTCGTGTGATGACTGATAGTCATGCTGGAAGGAGATAAATACATATAGGCACTATGTCTATGTTAATACTCTGTATCCTGAGACATGCTGAGGTGTTCATCTATGTGCAAATTACTTTTATTACTTGTTAATAATAAGCAAAATGGATAATGATACTACAGTGCAGATTCTCCCTTTTGGAAAGGGGAATCTTATACACTGGTTTTAACTCTTCACTGAATCTCCCTGTTGACTAAATGTGTTTCATGACATTGAATTTGGAAATTTGTGAAACAAATCTCTGCTATATCAGTCCAGTTGTTGAATAAGAAATTGATGAAGCCCATATTGGAAGCCCATCATTTTCAGACATGCTATGCATCTTTCAGATGGTAGAGAAAATGGCTTTGTTCATGCCATATTTTTTATAAAGGAGAATGTGGCCAAAGTGATTTTGGTAAGCTGCTTTTCCATTATTGTGTACACTTGTATAAATCATATTTTTCGATTTATTTATGTTTGTTTGTCCAGAACTGAATTGGAAAACTTGTGTTCTCTCTGTGGGTAGATCCTAAGTTTTGGCTTCGCTATGTTAGAGTCTGCATTTTTATTACCTGAAAGTAGTTCAACTGTTTACTAAACACATAAACCCCCCGAAAGGCTTACACTGCAAATCAGATTATCTTAGTGCAAGCTGCTGCCTCAAGGTAAGAAAGCCAATATTGAACATGCAATGAAATTAATACAACCTAATCATTCAGATACAATGAGAGAAAGTGGAGACAAACTGCAGTCTTATAAGAGAAGCTTTTTCATATTAATGAGTTTCCATTTGCCAATAATTCTGTCATTTGTAACTTGAATCATTCATCACCCCTGCAAATGGTTCTTTCAAGACATTATTTGCAATTTTGTCTTGTGTTTTTGTCCTTGATGTTGTGAAAATGACCGTCTACTGTTACAGGAATGAAAAGAGATCTCATTCAAACATCTTTTGTGTTTCCACTTTCAGTGAAAAATGTTTTTCAAACCTGCAGCTGGTTATTTCTGCAGGAGTTCCCACTTATATTGAGGTTTGATTGACATTTTGAAATGGCAGCTTTTCATGAAAAGCTGTTAACTTGTAGAATTTGGTTATGGTACTAAGACAGACTGACTTTGTTCTACTGTTGGGGCCTGTCCAACCTAAACACAACCCTGCATCTGAATTTAATAGTGCTACTCAGTACAGGGAGTGTGAGCTTTTTTCTTTTTTCATTTTTCTTTTCTGTTTTTTTAACACTGTTGCTTCTGATGTATTTTTGAACTTGACCTGATAAGTACTCATCCTGATAGCTTCACTGTCAGTAATCATCCTGGTAGCTTCACTGTCAGTAATTGGATTAATTGGCATTCCCCTTTCTCGCTCTCCTGGGCTAACTAGGAGAACCTAGGTTGTGTCATAATTTCAGTGATGGAATATATTTTCATTTTACATGATGAAAATAAGTGGAAAATGTTTTTTAATGACTGTACAAATACTACAATGTCTGTCTTTAGATAAAAATTACTAACTGCAGCCTTTATTTTTTTTTGATTTTGGGTATGAAGAAAAGCTTATGATAGAAACAATTTTTCTAAGCATTGATTACTGATGTAATTTCTAGTCAAAAACTGAGAAAGCAGTGCATAACACAAATACTCTGCTGTCAACTTTACTGAGTTGATCTTTAATATTATGCCAGAATATTGAAGGTAGGAAAGAGAGAGACATTATGCAAAATCAGTTTCCCTGTGTGTTTCTTGCCAAGCTTCTAAATAAGGGTATAAAGTACCCATCCACTTTAACTGGGAAGGGAAAGGAGTATTTTTAACTTTGAAAGAGATTACTATTTATGTAAGGGAATTGAAAAAAAGTAGACCTGCAAGCATCCCAGCATCTGCTGCTGGATGGGTGGCTTTATTCCAGTGTGAGAAGTAAAACATGGGAAAATATTTGGGGTTTTCCACAGGTTATTGGTACAGTCCTGTAAGAGTAAATTTGTGTGATTTTATTCGGGAGCATTTAAATGTTATTTTCTAAAGACATGAGTAATAGTGCGATTGATTGCAAGTAATTTTAAATTATTGACCTCTATACCACAGTTAGAATTTCAACTGTTCTTTTAACTGCTTAATTGCTTTTATAAAACCTTCCCTATAGATTTGCACCTGCCCATGGTGATACACAAATTGATACATTCATCCAACCCTGTGCGACTGTAGTTTGTTCAGGGCGCTGAGGTGGTAATGTGAAATATGTCCTGCTATGTCTCCTGGGATGTTTGTGATCTGGCACTGGTACAGCCACATTTTAGTTGATATTAAAAACCATGGGGCTCCATGTGATGAAATAAAATATGATTTGCTTCATCCTTTTCTTTGAAATGATCTAGACTAAGTGAATGTTTTCTCAGGTGCCTGTTCTGTGTTTTCTAAATTTTACAATGAATTTTTGATCCCAACCAGAAGATAAACTTTTTTGATGAACCAGTGTTTACAGTTCTGTTCTGTAATTTGTGCTTGTGAGCTTCATATGAATGTTCAAAATAAAAACATTTTAGTTGCCACCAGCCATTACTGTTAAGAGCTAATACATGCCACCACATTTTCCTGCAAGCAAAGGCAGGATACATGGGTACAAGCTTTTTGGTATACCCTTAAGGTCACTGTGAAATAGTAGATGAATTGAATTAAATGGCGAACTGCCTACTGACTTCAAATGGAGCCAGGATTTTGCCCTTTAACTGAGTCAAGCCCTAAAGGCAAGCAGATTTCATTCTTAAACAGCCCCGGTGTGGCAGTGCTTCAAAGGAAAGTTGAGCTGTTGTGAAGTTGGACCCAAACAGTGCAAAATGCAGAGGGAAGTACTGGGACCTTGAACTCTTCTTGGTGTTACAGGGGCTACAGGTAAATGGCTGCTGTCCCATTGGATGCAGTGGAACATTATTACCCTTTTGAAATGCTGTGTGCCATGTCATTTGCTATAGAAATACGTTGTCTTCATGTATTACTGATGGCAAGTAAACATTGTTCATGTAAAAATAATTAGAATGCAAAGAACAGGCGAGGCTAACCAACATGCTGTTGCTTCACACTATCCCCATGCATAGTAACACAGGTTGGATTTTTCCTCTAACTCCTCAGCAAGAGGACTTAACATTTAAAATTGTTTGGGTTTTTTTTTTTTTAATTACATATTTAATGGTAACTTTTTCTGGTATTCCTTCTGTAGCAATCTGTGGTAAATTTTCAGTAATGTGTATGATCATTTCATGTGACATCTTTTTTTTTTTTTAAAGAGAGGTATGTTAAAACAGAATGTTTATCAAACTAAGGACTGAAACACTAGCGATTTGCAGTTACAGAAATCTTGGCTTTCAAGTTAAAATTTTAATGAAAAACATTAGTTTCAGGCACGTAAGCATGCATTTAGGGCCTTCAGACTCATTTGTTTTACAAGAACAAGTGTTGTTCTTATTTGTAGTAGTTTAAGTACTGTATGTTATTATTATTATTACAGAACAAAATAAAAATTCCTCAGTGAACCTGGACATTTTCCAGGGTTGACACATTTGTCTGGACAGAGGAATTAAGTAGCCCTGTAACACTTTTTTGTTGTTGTTTCTTTCCCTCTAATTAATTAAGTGATGGTACTTCCTTTCAATTTTACTTCCTCAGCTTGTATAGAAGCATGCGGTGAATGAAAATTCTTGTACCTGTTTGCTCCCTTAAGACTAGCATAAATTTTGACATCACAAAACCTCAGAGTAGGTGGTTGATCATCTGGACAGTCTTTGTAAATATTAAACCACTACCCCTCTGTTTGAGTATTTTTTCTCCAGCCTTTATTCCTGCTGTATAATTGTCCATCATTTTATTTTAATTTGTCTGATGGATATTATGAGCTGGAGGGGGGAAGTAAAGGACATGTTATTTTTATGTCCTCTTAAATTTCTGTCTCTTTGGTGAAAGATGTCAGTGACAAATCCATTTATTCCTAAATTATAGATAAAGGCTATCTTTAATCCTAATTAAGGTTGTTCTAAAGCAGTGTTCCTGATCATGCTGTCAGTCTTGTCTTTTTAGAAAGTGTAAGTTGTCAGGGGCCTCTTCCTCTGCCACTGCTTCTCTCTACACTACTGTAGTAAAGCTGTGTTCATGGATATTTTGTATATATGTTATGATGAATGAGTATCTGAGGGATATCTCTGATAAATCTGGCCCTGTCATAGCTTTTCCTTGCTTACCTGAGGGCCATTGTTAGAAGTATTTTATTATGAGTAGTGCTGCTACAGAACCCATGCATTTGGCTGGAAGATCTTATAAGTGTGGATAAGAAAGGTAATGGTGCAGTTATTGGCTTGAACTGTGTGCAAAATAGAATGTCCATGCTCTTTATTTTCATAGCATTCCTTCTCTCTGTGTGCACGTCATTAGAGTGTCTTTCTCTTTTATCACATCCTGAGATCTGATCCAGCATTGCAATTACTAGGTACCATATAATTTCCCAGGTCTATTTAAGAAGGCATTATGCTTCTTCCACAATCTTTTCTAAAAAGCTAGTGTCCCAGGTAAATGGCATATCTTAACATGTTGTTGGGATTCATTTTTCAGGGCTTTGGGAAAAAGTTTGCTACGGGTTCTATTTCTTGGACTGTCTGCATTCTGAGTGAGATACCTTTCAGAATATTTTTTTCACATGAGTGTGTTTTTGCCTGTTTTTGTCCTTTAACTAGGACAGATAGAAAATAGATTAATATATAAACTCTTTGAAGATATGATTGCTTTCTAAAATGATTGAACCAGTTGAAAATAAGAGTAAATTCTAGGCAAATGCAATAGTCTCTTGAAAATGGCAGCATGGATTTCTATGTGTGGCATCTGAAGAGACCATAGGATTGAACTGGACTGTATTACAACACTCTTGTATGTGACAAAGGAATTTCGTTGCTGAAATTTCAGTTTGCTGTGTAATAAGTTTTTCATAGCAAACTTTTTTGTGCTTGTTTTGTATTCGTAGCTATTGAAAATGTTCTGAAGCTGCAGCTCTCCAAGAGAGCTCTTTCACTGACTGTGACTTAAAGACAGGATTTCAGATGAAGAAAATGCATATTTTAGCACAATGAGGTGCAGCATGTGCAGATAGAAAAAGGAAGAAATTAAACTTCCTTGAAAAACCTGATGAGATATCCATTTCTTTTTTGAGGCTTTAGAATTGAATGATGGAGAAGACTGAGAATATGTAAAGAACATATCTGTGCATAAGGCATTATAAAGAACATCAGTTATAGCTTCTTGTTTGTTCCAAAAATAAATTTTAAAATGGCTGCTGCAGCTAGAAGCATTTTGTCTCCTGTTGAGAAACATTTTCAAGAGGATGTAATTATTTCTCTCATTTGATGTGCCGACATCTTTGTGCATCTATGTGCAATTCTCTCTTTCATTTTCCTAACTTACCTGTTTTTCAGTATACTTTGGACCAGTTTTCCAAACCTCATACTTAGAGGTCTTTGCTATGTGCATAACTTGAACCACTCGGATGTTTGTTTTCAGTCCTCTTTTAGATGTATACATGAAATAATAAAAATGTGTTCCTCATAAATCCTACCTAACTTAAAAGGAAAGAAAGAAACCAAAATAAAACAGCAGAAACAGACAAAGAAACAAAAAACCCCACCAACCCCCAAATCAAAGTACAAGCCATTTTTAATTTTTTCACTTGCCTTGTTTTACAAAGACAGTATCTTAGGAATGTATTTGACTGAAACAATGTTGGAGGCATTTGTCCTGTTTGGTTGTACATGTGAGGTGGTCTGGTTGATGTTGCTAGAAGTTAAGAGCAACAGGAGAACTTGGGAATCGGTTTTCGAAAACACTTTTCCCACTGTTAGGATTTGACTGAGTATTAAATAGTTTCATTTTCCAACTTCTTGTCCAGACCTTAAAGTCTGTTAGTCTGAGGGGGCAGCCTAGTTGCATCCAAATCTTGATTCCTACTTGAAAATAACTTATGGAAGAGGGCAGACTAATTTTTATTAAGGAGCTGATGTCATCACTTTTATCCTCTGGAAGAGGATATAACTGATTCCATTACAGCACTTCTTTTACTCCTGCTGTAATAAGACAATGGTTCGATGAGAAATGGTTATTAGCTCAACATATGCTTTACTTTAGAAGCTGTGTTTTAATTGTTTTGTACTGATACATGGACAGCTGAAAGCTAAGACAGAAAAACATTTGTAAGCTGTCCCTAGTCCAGGCAATCAGAAAAAACAGCAATCAGTGCATGAACATCATAAAATATTGGAGAAGCAAAATGTGTCCTGTTCACTTCTGGGTAATGATGGTTGTAGTCAGGAAATGAAGAATTGTGATCCTTTCTGGTTCATTTACTTCTTTTTTAGTTAAGGAGAAATCACTAAGTTCTTGTGGGTTTGATTTGTCGTCTGTGAGACTGGGACTGTTTTCAGGTACCTATACTGAAGTAGTGTGAAGCTTAAAGGTTCTGCAATATGTGACTGTGGCAGGGGAGGTTATTACTATTCTAATTTTAGAATAGCCTAGCAAAACCAGAACTGTTTCTGTAAGCATGTATCTCCCAGAAGTTCTGTCACCTACAGGTCAAAGTAAAGTACACCAAAACCAAAAGTTACCACTTTGTATCTCTGCAGTACCAGCTATGCATTTTCTTCCATTGAAAGTTTGGAAGAAGTTGAGTATTTCTGCTGTTTTATTGAAAGTTTGGAGTTTTTCAGAATGCTCTGTTCTAACATGCAGATTTTCTAGACTCTTAGGAGCTACATTTTCTTCTTCACATTCTTGACCACCTGTGATTTTAAAGAGTGAAAGGCAGAGTGGTTTTCTTAAACTTTTACTCTCATGGGCGTTCATCTTTTTGTTTTCCTTGAACTTTTGTTTGGTTTTGCAATCATATAAACAGCTAATTATTATTCTAAGTCTACTGGTCTATCCACCATAGAAGTGTGTATTTGTGGGATTGCCTTTGGATGCAAGAATTGCCATTGAACCTTGGGTTGTGCATGCCAAATCTTTGTGTGGGCAAGACTTACATCCTCTGTTATATCTCAGTCTTGAGATAAATTTGCAGTTTGGGAATGGCATTACCTGTCCATGTAGCCTCCTTTTGCAGGGGAGGGGTGATGTTGCTTGGGCCAGTTAGTGATGACAAGTCTCCAGACAAGCTGTCTTCTCCATCACAATAGCATTTGAATTAGCTTCACTCTTTGCATCAGCTTACCAGCCATGTGCTTTAGAAATCACTACAAGACTTGCACTTGAGCTTCTTTGCCAATCTTTGTGTGTTCCAGAACAGGAAGATTGGCCATAGCTGATCTAACGTGTCTCAGTTATCTAATTTCCTATCAGAGCGACTGTTAACTTGTGTAAAAATTCATCAAAAGCTTGATGCCTTAATCTGGGTTATTTAGAACAACTGTCCTTCAGTGTTCTTAAAATATAAATTCTCTACAAAAAAAAAGAACACCCAATAAGAATTTATTTTCTCATATTTAAAAATTCTGGATTATTTTAGTGTAACTTATAACTTGCTGAAACTGACACGCATTGAAAAATCCTGTCTAATATATGATTGATCCATCTGCTACCTCATCTCTTAACTCCCAGTGCTGCAAAGCACAGATAAAACTGCAGCTGGACTTCTGCCCTTTATTAATGTAAAGAGACATCAGCCAGTGATTTCAAGGGAGCCTTGATTCTGGAAGTCCTGAGTCATCTGCAAGTGGTGAGAGGCAGACATAAGTGCTGCAAAATCAGAGGTGATTTTAGTTACCCTCTTTCTCAGTGATTTACCAGCCTAGAGTTCTAAATGTTTGTACAAATAGAGAACTCTATTCCCCTTACTTAAAAATGTTATTAAAACTGAGCCAGTAGTTGCTTTTTGGACAAAAAGTTTTTATAATTAGAATTCATAGTGATACCTGATTTTAAAATTGTTTTTCAGAGTTTCTGAAGTATTAGGTCTTAATTTTTCAAGTACTTAATTTTTAAGTTTATTCTTATGTTTTGCCAAACTTGCCTAAAACTTCTAAGTTTTAGATTAATTATAAAATGAAATATTTTTCAAGGGAAATAGAGGTCAGTTTTTAAAATGAATGATGCTGTGATCTGTGATCAGATTACAGATTTGCAATTAATATATTCATATATGCAATAGTTACAAGCTCTGATTTGGTAAGTATCCTGTAAACTTTGTAAGTTGGTAATAGTAATGCTATTATTATTTACAGATTTTACATTAGGGTATGCCTAGCATAAGGTTTTTTATTAAAAAAAAATAATAAAGCCTAAAAACCCATTTTTTCTAAATTAGTTGCACTACAAAATTATGTATTGTTTTGCACATTTGCAAATACTGTGGGGTTTTTTAATGTTTTAAAGAAGCCCACTGAAGCAATTTCCAGATCCTGAATATAAGTAAGGACTATGTTGTAAGGGCACAAATTGCAGTTTCTGTTAGGGATGCTGGTAAAATAAGTGTTCTTTGGCTTGTGTTTTTTCCCCTCTACCTGCTGAGGTCTTACTTATTCAAATAAAAATGTGTCTATTGCAAGAGTACTAAATTGCTTTTTTCATGTATGGGGTAGTACATGTAGTGTTCTTGTTCATGCCATTCTACTGGCTCATTTTGATTCCTCACTTTTTTTATTATGCAAATTGCATTAGCAGTAACAATCATATACTGTCAATGGTGATGGTGGTTCTGAAATGTTGCTTGGTTTTGAGAACGACAGAAATGTTTGTATTCTTATTCACTTGTTAAAATTGTCATTGAGAGCATTTTTGTGCTGACACATTAGCACAACTAATTTAATATTGAGACCTGTCAACTTTTCAACCTCCTATGTGCAAACACTTTGTTAGTGCTATATATGTAATATGAAAAGTGCTAAATACATGTTTTAATGCAAATTTTGCTAAGCTTAGTGCAGAACACATTTCTGAAAAGTCACAAGCTTACTATATCATAGTGATTTTTTTGCCAATTGCTTACTGATTATTTTTCTTTAAATATACCTTGCTGTTACATGTAATGAGTGGTGCTGAAATTGCTTTCATTTATCAAAGATGTGAATGACACAATGGATGCTTATGTACTCTGCCTGTCAAATCCATAACTGCAGCTAACTGGGCTAACTTCTGTTTTTCCACGTTTCCTGGTTTTCTGTCAGCTTTCAGTCTTCCACGGGTCATTCAGCAAACATTACTCTGAGTGACTTTTTTGAGTTGCCATATGTCAATCACACTTATTTTCTCTGCTTTTTGGTAAGCAGAGAAAATAAGCTTCCTTTATTTGGTTTTGGCTGTCTTCTGCAGGGCAGTGTTTTGCATTCTGTTTTATTCCTAGCTCATTTTTGCTTTTAGCTGGGCTATGGAAGAGCTTGAGAGTCAAGGGGGAAGGAGTTTCTGATCAAAGTAAAGGAGGAGCCAAATAGAAGAGAAAGAGATAGCAGCAGGATTTGCAAAAGTTCTTTAAGCATATTCAATTTGAGCTGATCCACTTAAAAAAAGGTGGAGAGCTGGGTGGGAGGTTAAGCAAAGTTGAATTACCTTAAAGCTTTTTTTCAGCAAGCATTTTCAGGAGGTAGTGTCACCTTAAATAAAAACTTTTTTTTCCTCTTCTTAATTGTATCTTGACTATTTCTCAATAGTCACTAATTCTGTGGGGTGTGAGACTAAAAAACTACTGAATGTCATTTTTTGGCATCTACATTTTTTCCTAATGAGGGAACAGATGTGTCATTGTATTAAATATATTCTCAGTGCATTGCTGGTATGAGTAACCTGATGTAACAGTTACTAAGTGTGCATACTAAATTTGAGGAAGCCAGTGAGAACAAGAAGATTCTTATATGAGACATCTAGGGTACAATAAAATATTCATCAGCTATACTAATCTTCCTTTATAGAAAATACCCTTAATTTAAATTTTTTGTTGTAGTTTTTAATAATATTTCAAGTACCACATTCCTCATTAGAGATGAAGGAGAGGAGCCCCAACATGTCTTCAGTAGAGCTGGAAGAAGCATGTGTATTTATGTAGGCTCTTGCCAAGCACCTCACATCCTCTGGGGACTGGCTTTGCTGGAGTAGGGCTGGTGGGAGCTATACCCAGGAACTGCTGTTCCTCACCCACCTGCTGCATCGTCACTGACTTAAGGCTAAACAAAGCCCACAGGTGACCACACTCACCTGGGCTTTGTGACTTCTATCTTCTTTCTCTGTTAGTGCAATCTTTCTTTTTTTTTTCCTTCTCTTATTCTTTAGCAATTTTCAGGAAAATCTTCAGCTAAATTCAGCCATGTGATCTATAAAGCTCCACGCCTGATGGTCCTTGCTTTATCTTTCTGTAGTGTTGCAGGATATACGTATATTTGTGAACCTTTAAGAGCCCCAAAATACACGTCTTGATTGAAAATGAAATGCAAGGCTTTCCACCTGTAGTAATTGGGATTTTTGCCTTTGCTATTTATTGGCAAAAATGTCCCTCTGAAATCTCCAGGAATGATGTAGTTGATTATAATTGAAATTTGTATTGCTGCTCCTTAGTCACATAACAATAAGCATTGGAGAAAACTTGTACCTGCTCTGGAAAGGGGAAGATGTTTTTGGGTATACATAATTTTCTGCTAACTTGTTCATGTCACAGAAGCTAATTTAGAAGTAAGATATGTCAGTGGTGGGACTGAATTTGTGTAACAAGTTTAGCAGTATTACTGTTTCTGTTAGGACACAAGCACAAGTAAATATAAGATGAATTCCAGCAATTTGCAACTGACTCAAAGCATTTACATGATAAACTGGTGCAATTTTGTTTTCTTACTTTTTAAAAATGTTGGAGCTGAAAGACTTGGTTTTGTTTCTTATCATTTTCCTTGAAAATCTAAATCCACTTCTTTCTCCTGGGATATTTCAGTAATAATAATAGGCTGTTAAACAGAATGTGGATTTTTGAAACAAGAAATGAATCAGAGTTAAGTACATAGCATAACAATGTATCCTATAACAATATAACATTTGGAGAAACCACAAATAATCATCAAAAGAAATTCAAAAGAAGTCAGATCCTTTTATCAAACATCAGATGGATAAGCTTGTTTTCTTAGACACTAACTGGAAGGGATTTTCCAGAGGATGTTAGAGATGAAAACCCGAATCCTGAACTTTCCAACTTTTCCACCTGATGTGTAAGGTATATTTTTAATTTTTTTCTAATTCTGGACATGAAAAGGTGCTTCTCCTTAGACTATTTCTGTTACTTTAGTCCTGCTGTACTTAAGGGTTTGTCATTAATGCATTTTACTTTTGTGGTTTAAGAAGCATTTGAAATTAAGCTGATGGTGTATAGGTTACAGCACTAGTAATGTTTTTCCTTTTTTTTTTTTAATTTTGAAACACATTGCCATGGGTTGAATCTCTGTAAAATAATATATTTTTGGACTTTGCTTAGGATGTGTTGTCCCACCTAATTTCTCTTTCAGTAAAAGTAATTCGGTTTGCACAGTTATGCCCTCTTTAAAGAAATAAATAGTATTTTTCAAGAGGCATGTTGACTGGTTGCACATGCCAATATTAAAATTCATGGATACAGAAGTTAATAGTAGGTACCAACAAAATAATGTTTTATGAAGTGTTAGAAGTCTTTCAGGACTCAATCTGACAGAAAAAAAAAAAAAAGATTAAATTGTGTTTACTTAATTGAAGGCTGACTTTTGGATTCAAAGGACAAGTGAGGTATAACTTGATCAAAACCCAAAATAGTTTGTCTGGCACACAGCTCAGTCTTATTTAAACTGAATATTGATCTTGTTATAGTACTGTAATGCTGAGCCTGGGTCAACAACCTGCAGGTTGCTGCCCAGACTTGAGAACTCATCCCCTCCCCACTGCTTTCTAACCAGCATCATTAGGTCATGTCTGCACTGCATTTGTAGGCTCTGCAGGATACAAATAATTCCTGCTTGACTGTGTTGGAAGGTGCCTTGCTTGGCTCTTGGGCGTTTTAAAGTAATAATGAGGCACAGGCTGATTATGTTGATATCTACGAATATTTGTAAATGAGAAACAATTATTTCAGAATTGCTGTGTGTTGCAGTAGAATTTTAAGCTGTTGGAATTTGTCTTTCAGATACATAAGCAATCATACCATCCTTTGTGAAATTATAATTTTATAGGGAACCAGGAAAAGGCTACCAAATGCATTTTAATTATGTGTACTATTTTTAGTGTTGTGTGGAGGTTTAGTATTGCGGGGATTTTTTGGAGTTGCCAAAGGTAAGGAGCTTGGAGTTGTAATTTACCTGCAAGTAAAACTGCCCATTCTAGTCTAGCACTGGTGATATAGTGTTCAGGCCAAGTTAGTGTGCTGATCCTCCATCCATGCTCATGCACATTGGCTAAGTACAGCCCCCAGGCTTCGTGTGAGCACCGGCTCTTTGACGTGATAAATTTGCCAAGCTGATGACAAATGTATTTTTACAGTGTCTGTACTGGTACACTGCTAGAAATAACTGAGCTGAGAGGCTATTGAAAATACTACCTTCCTTTTGTGTGCATCAACAGGTTTCTGAAACTGCAAAAGGGATTTCAGTTACAGTTGAGGGAGCACCATCTCAAGGAACAGATGGGTTTTTAGTAATGTTAATTATTTCCAGTGGGTGTTTGTAACTTTTGAAACTGAGTGAAACAAGAATCCTTGTTCTCTGCTACGTACCATATGGCAAGAAAAGATAGCTAAAGTATTGGGACATACACAACTATCATGTGCATAATAGACAGGTGTTCTTAAACACTATTCTTCAGGAGTAAACATTTTGTGCCATGATTGATGAAATCATATGCAATGAAGTTATATTGATTGTTAGGGTTTTTAGTATGGGTTTACAGAATGGTTGTTTTGAAACATGATATTTTTTTCTGGTAATTTTAACAAGTTTGCCACGGACTAATTTGAGCAGTAATTGTGACCACAGATCTAAATAGCTGCCCTTGATTTTCTTCCATGTTCATGAATGTAAATTATATTTGGGATACTCTATAAAAATATTAGATAAATGTAATGTTTGGATTTCATTTACTGATTGATAGTTCTTTACTGTAGTGGTTTCAATTAATCAAGTAATTTTCTGCGTCTTCTTCCATGGCTCACTTGGTAACTCCTTAGAAAACAAATACTGAAATATGGTTACAGTTCCTGACAGTTCTTAGGACAGATTAATTTCTATAGTCCTCCACACAAAAAGCTCAAACCAAACAAATGTTTATGTTCTTGCTAATACTATTTGTGAAACAAGGTGGCTTTGTTTTCTGGAGAATGATGATAAACAAAAGTTTGCAGTTTTGCACTGGACATCCCTCAGTTTGTGGCAAGCCCTAAGCCCTTTACTTCTGTTGGTATTAGTTTCCATAAATTGGGAGTATCAGTCCTTTTGGAAATCATAATATAAAATTAAGTCTTCTACTTCAGATCTACTATTACACTGAATATTTTAATGGCAGCCATTTCTGAGTATCCTTTTAGTAAAACTTTATATTTGGCCAGTAATTTCAATATGATGTTTGAATGTCACACCAAAGGATGTGCTCCTACTTGTTAGACATAGCTGTGATAGCACCTTGTGTGCTTGGCTCTGAGCTTAAAGGCTGCACTGAACAGTTTTAGCAGGGACACCCTCATTCTTTGGGGTGTATTCAGAGTCAGTGCTATTATGAAAGTGTTTTATTTAGAAGGATTTGCAGGTGATCAGCTGATGCAATGATCAGTGGCATGTGGAGGGGCTGTCAGACTGTGCAGCATCAAGTTCTGCATTACTTCATTTTGAAAGCAGCCTGGCATTTTAGACTTGTGCTTTACTTGTGCAGTTTTTATTCTGATGCACTTAATGCAACAGTTCATCATTCCTGTCTTTGCAAACCTGCTGTAGGGAGTGAGGTGCGAGGTATATGTGTGCTTCTAGTGTCTGACTCATTTGATACCATCCCAGTACATATAAATAGTGCACAGAAGTGTATAGCATCATCTAACCTCTGATATTTGAGAAGATCACTGAAACTGTTGGAAGAGTGGAAAACACACTGTACTTTAAACCTTTCTGAAGTGTAATCTTTGGGCAGTAGGAAGTCTTGGCAGTGGTATTGAGATAATAAAGTTTTTAACTACTTTTAGAAACTAAATGTGTAACACTTCTCTGTGCCTTGTTTTAGTGTAAAGAGGGGTGTAAAAATTCCTTCATTATAGCCAAAGAAAGCCCTGATGGTCAGGAGCTGCATCTTGGGAGGCAGGTTTGCCATCTGGAAGGTTTTCCTGGCTTTTACAACTTAACGTCATTCACTTGCTAAATGGATCTTACTTCAGTGAGATACTGGTAGCTTAGGGATTGTTTTATGCTTATCCGCTTCTGTCACATCTGCCTGTTCACTTTATCTGTGCCTTCTTCACATATGAGCTGTCATGTCCATTCCAAGTCACATGACTCTTATGTGTTGGACCAATAAAGAATAACTTGTGACTGTTGTGTTTTGTTTTTTTTTAATGATGACTGTCACACAGAAAGTTAAGATGCAAGTAATCTTTGAGACCTGAGAACTTTTTGTCTTCTTGGCAAGAGAAAGAGATAGTTAAGTACTATAGTTTTTTTTTCCAAGATATGTGTTTTGTATTTCATGAATTTTACAGAAACTATTGGAATAACAAACTCAGGTCTTTAGATAAATACCAATGGTGCATTTGAAAATGAGGTTTAGTGAGCACTGGCACTTCTTCCATTAGCAGAGATATTTTAGGATGCTTAGCTTTTGATTGTGACAGATCCTTTCCCTGATTTTCGGGGAATATAGTAGACTGAATTCCTATCTTGATTCACTTTCTGCAGGCTGGAAATAAAGCTTCTGCTGAATCAAGTCTCTTCCAAAGAGCTCCTTAGAAAGGTTAGATCAGATTAATGGATTTCCTTCTTTGCTACATCCTATGCTATAAGGCATTGTGGAGGCAGTGACTGTTTTGAATCATGTTGTTCCTATTGAAAGAATCATCATCCTCGTCTTAAGGAATTAATCTGAAATTTGGGGAAGCAACAGTCTCTACACTTCCCTTTGCCACAGACTCTATAATCAGAGCAGTTGTCTAGAACAAGATGTTTTTTCCGAGGTGACGAAGAACTGCTGCATTTAATAGAATTTGTTAATGTAACTTGTGAAATTATATCATAATCAACTTGCAAGTACTTTAGATTCAGTAGCCTTCCCTAAAAGCAGAAGGAAATTGTCTTTTGCATGTTTTTTCTCCTTACGACTTCCTGCATCACAATGAAAAAAAAAATTTAAATTAGAATCTTTATCTTCCAGTGAACCTCAGTGATGTATTTAGTGAAAAACGTAGCCTGGTATTTGGCAGCTGTACTTGGCAAAGAAGAGAAGATGCGGGTGTTGTTTCTGAACATTTAATTTTGGTTCTTGTGCTGTGTTATATAAATGCGTCTCTTGCATGAGTGTGCATGTGAGCTGGAAGCCTCTAGCTCTAGTGTATTATGTGGCTGATGCCAGGAGGAGGAGGAAATATATTCCTCATTAGGAGAAGCTGCATCTTCAGTAAGTCAGAATAAGGAAACATAAGACTTCTTTTAAGGGTATGGTTTTTTTGTTTGTCTCTTTACTCAAAAAAAGAAGCTATTATGTTGCAGTAGCAACACAGTAAGTCGAAACTGATGTTTGATCTGCCAAGTGTACAAGCAAGCTTTGTGGTTATGAGACCAAGGATGTGTGTAAATGCCAGTACTTGTGCATGTACATGGTGTTTTGCATGCAAAATTAATATAGGAAGAGGCATATTGGCAAAATACAAGCTTTGTGTTTGTAAGTAACTTTATTACATATCACATCATGAAAATGCATCCCATTACCATCACCTGAAATAGGGAGCTATGAAATGCATTGCCTGAAGTTTTATGACTGCCTCAGTTATTAACCACTGCTTAATGAACTACCAGTGTTTGTAGATTGGGATTGATGCTATTGGCATGTTAAATTTAACCGTGAAATCTTTAAAAGATCTGAATGGCTTAGAACATAAAACAAAGTAATGGATGAAGTGTTTGGTGCCTTGGCTTGGATCCAGCTTGATGTCCTAAATGAATGCATCGTGAAACCACAACAGATCAACCCAGATTTACATGAGTGATGTAGAAGAGCCCTGAAGCTAAGCCAACATAGTGATTGAATTAGCTTCTGCATTTAGAGAGGCTTCTCCCTCCAGGTCAGACTTCTAAGCACTGATGGGCTTGTGTGGGGAGCTCGCAGTTACAGACTAAAGTATGCTTACATTTGGGAGGAAAAGAAGTCTTAGAGTTTGAGAACTTTTAACTTTGACAAGTGTGACTGATTTTTGTTTTAGGGGGGAAAGGGGGAAACACTGTGAACATTTCCATTAGTGGTGCTTTGGTCAAGGACCTGCCAATCTTCCCAGAAATATCTGTTCAAAATTTGAAACATTTTGTTGCCATGGGGTTGATAAGTACCTTATGCATTGCCCACCTTCATACGGTGTGTGGCTTTTTCTTTTAGTAAATAATAACTCTACTGTAGTGTGATGCTAATAAATGGGACTATTTTGCAAATGTCTGTGTGTATTGGTGCAAAAGTACAGCATTTGTGATCTCTTCTCTACTTTATTTTTAATAAACTGATTTTGTAGATAGGTCAGATTAAAGACAAGACATGGTGGATGACCAGAAGCATTACTCTTTTTGAGTAATCATTTTTAATAAAGTTTTGTTTTTACAAGATGTAGGGAAGTAGTTATTAAAGAGCAATACCAGGATGTGAAGTGTGTCTTTATTTTAGAGATTTGTATCATGGCAAAGATGTTTCAAAGAGATATTGGGGACATTTTAAAAAATATATTCTACCATTCATATTTTTAACTGGTACCCTCATATAAGATATTGTTAAGTTCCAGCAGCTATTTTATTGATGTTAGTGCTATATGCAGTTCCTGTTTATGTATACTTTGATATTACCAAACATCTCTATTTTTGTTTCTCAGCATGATGTATCACAGACTTTGCTCAAAGCAACTCTGGACAGTGTGGTTGAAGAGTGTGTCAGCTTTGTAGGTGTTGATATTAACATCTGCTCAGAAATACTATTAAGGTGAGTGAAACGTTTTCCTATGCCAGTAATTACATGGCTCTGGATCACAGAGTCTCTGTTTAGTCTGCCATCTGACTCAAGCTCAGCTGGAGCAAATGGCTCTTGTGTTAAACTTCGAATTACATAAAAATGACACAGTAAGACAGTATTTCACTGAATCATTAAGAGTCAGGTTTTAAGGATATGTGTGATTCTCCAGGGTAAAACTATGCTTCAGAGAAAAACAGATATTTAAAAATTTTGAGCCAACACGCAATTTTAGAAAAATGTGATATAAGTAATATGTATTTTTACATGGAGAAAGGTATTTTGAAATGTACTTTGTCTCTTAGAAGGTATTTTTATAGGTACTTCTAAGTGGAACAGGCTGTAAAACTTGGGCGAGGAAAGGAGAAATGGAAAGATTTAAAGGGAAACTTGAAAAATGTATCCCTTTTTACTGTTTGTTTTTTTGTTAAGTATTTGTGCCATGTTTACTTGAAGAATGTTCTGGACTTTATTTTTCAGTGTTAGAAACTAAAAGCTCATTCTCTCTTTAGTGTGTAGAATTCAGTATTGTTTAGGTGACAAAGTCTCAGAAGAGCAAAAGTGCTGTTGTCATCCTCTGTAGCAGGAAGGGAAGGAAAAGAATGTCCATAATGTTCTGTCCATATTCTTCCCGAATATTGCTGTCCATAATCAGTAATGAAAATTATATTAGGTATGAAAGTTAGGAAAAATGTATTCTTGCTAGCTCTATTTTTTAATTTTTTAGCCCCTTAGAATCTTTGTTAAAAACATCTTTCCATATTTTGGAAGAGGCTCTCTTTCTATTCTTTTTGGTTTTCCACTTCCATGTTCTTTCTCTGCGTGTCCAGCCCCTGCCCAATGCCTGATTTCTTCTGTCTTACATGCTTTTGGGTTTAGATCAGCTTTTAGGAAGAAAGGTACCTAAATGACAAATGACCCTTTCATTCATAGAATCAACAGAACAGAATCATAGAATAACCTGAGTCTGAAGGAACAGCTCTATTGTCCACTTCAGCAGGAACCATCATCCTGAGATGTTACTGTGCCTCCACAAAACTGAATGTGGGGTAACCCTGTCCAGACAGGGTTACAGGTGGTAACCACATAGTGCAAATATTTTGTGTGGTGTAATTAACCTGGCTTACAATTGTTCAAGTCTGCTGTTCTGTGTAGATGCAGTCTTAAGTTTCCTTCAGACATCCAGTTCACGAGATTGCCACCCTAGCTAGATTGCAGCCTGAGCAGAGATTTCTGTTTGTGGTTTCTAATGCATCAATACACTTCTTGACACATAGTGCACGGGGAGGGGATGACAGTGCTACAGTATTTGAGTATTGTGCTTGAAAGACTTGAGATCGTCAGTGGAAAATTCTGTCAACTGTGAAATTCCTTTGTCAGTGTAAATAAGCTGGATTTCTCAATGTTTCTAACAAATTTTTGAAGAAAATTCCATTCCTAATGATTAATATTCTGTCTGTGGTTAAAGATGTGTCCCTCTAATTTCAGTCTGAGCTTTCATCAACTTTGGACTATTTTTTTAACTTTTGCTTTAGCATGAGAATAATGGAAAGATTTTTTCTTTTTTCCTCTGAGATTTCATGACTCTTGCTGGGTTTGTTGGTGGTGTTTCTCTAGAATCAGTTCATGCCATTCCACAAACAGGTCACTGCTGCTGCTGACTTAAAGCAATGGCATCAGATAGATAGATAGATAAAGCCTGTGGGTACATTTCCTTCACTAGTGCCATGAGTAACTCCCCATGAGAGCTTTTTCCTCTCCTTTTATGATTAACATACTCCACACTCAGAAAGTTTTATTCACATTACATACAGAAAATGTGCTACAAACCCACTGCTTCCTGAAGGAACCTGGCTAATCACTGTTGCACTTCACAGGTAAGTTCTTGGCCAGGTCCAAGTTGCCCTCAGAACAAGTCATGCAGCCTGTTCCCAGCTGCTTTTTATTTCAAGACGAGCTCAGAGAAAATAAACAAGCTTTGTGGATCAGTTCATCATTTGAGAAGGCAAGCTGCTGCCTTCCACTCTCTTCTGGGTAACAGACATGAGCCCTTCATGTGCAAGGCAAGGTGTTTCAGTACCATTGGAAGGGCTGAGAGGCGGCGGTTCTTACAGGAACAATTTATCTGTTCTGAACCCTCCTCCCACACTGTTTCCTGAAGAGGGCAGCTGGGGGCAGGCCATAAGACATCACAAATTGAATTGGCGTTAAGGAAATAGCCAACAGATCATAAATTACACATCCCTGGCTTACTAGTTAGGCATGTACAGAACCGGATTGCTGTACTAAGTTTTCTTGACTTGTGTGGATTCCTTCCACAGAACTAAGAGAAGGGAAGGGATCCTTTTTCAGACAATGCCTTTGGTGTGGGAGTCAATTTGCTAATTTCTTAGCAGTTTTGAAGTTTTATAAACCAGATTTTCTATAGGAATGTGTATCCTTGTAATGGGTAGCACTTGCAATAGTGACTGTTCAATGGTAATAAAAGTATTTTGTAAATTTTCTCTTAGACACATTGCAGGACTGAATACTAACAGGGCTAAAAATATAATTGAATGGCGAGAGAAGAATGGACCATTTATAAACCGAGAACAGCTCAAAGAAGTTAAAGGTTTGGGTCCCAAAACCTTCCAACAATGTGCTGGCTTCATAAGATTCAATCAAGAATATATAAAGACTTTTTGCAGGTAATAGAGATTTTAACTGTTCTGAATAAATTATCTAAAATAGAATGAGAAGACTTCCCCCTTTTCTGCTTTGTATTCATGCTTGAGACTCAAGGAATCCTAGACCACTGTGCTCTGAAAGACAACAAATTAATTTGTTCAAGTCAATGGTTGAAGACAGTTCTTCCCTTGAATAGTCATGGACTTATAGTCATAGACTAGGCTTGTTAGCCTAGTCCTCTAAGTCAGGGTTTTGATAAATATGTAAGTTTAATTAAAAATTTTGCCACCGAATTGGTAAAAAAAATTGTCATGCAGCAGTGGTGTGATTTGAGATATTAAAACTTAAATCTTGTTTTTCAGGCATGACACAGATCTGTAAATATAGTAATTTAATATGGTAAAGATTATTCTGCAGAAATTAACGGTTGTAAACTAGTGCGGATTTTTGGAGTTTCCATTTCATTACCTGGAGAGAAGAAGTTGAGTAGCTGCCCAGTTTAAACTATGTCTATGTTATACTCCTGTGCCTAGCAAGTGTGATGTGATTCTCTTCTGTCTGAAATATGTGAGGCCTTTTCCCAAGTCCAGTTTGTCAACAGTACATTATCCTCTTCTCTGTCATCTCATTCCCTGATTCTGTACCAAGTCTTCTACTCTTTCAACCATTCATAGTGCTCCTCTTGACCTTTCTGCAACTGAAAATGTCCTTTCTAGCACAATGTCTCTTCTCCTGTCTTTTCTCATTTCTCTTTCCAAAATAAAGAACTAAGAAAGGGCATGGCAGTAGCTCCATCACCACACTTTTGCCATTGGCTCGTTTCGAAAAAATATTTTCCTGGGAAGCACACGCTATGTTTTAGCCAGCGCAGTGCTCAGAAGCAAGACTGTATTCCCAGTTGCTGCTGGCTGAACAGCACACGTGTAACTTCCAGGCAGGACGTGGGCACATGGGGGCTGGCTTTCTGCCCAGGTGGAAGGTGTACAGATTGGTTGCCCATCTGGCAGGGAGGCATAGGCTGCAGGCCAAATGGTGCTCGCTGTAAGCTCCAGAAAACCAAAGAAATTGCTTCCAAAGCTCTCTATGATTGATAGGTCTTACCTTGTACAGATCTATTCTAGTTTCTCTAGTTTATGCTGCAATACAACCAATGAAAAAAGGTTGATGGCTTCCCCCACAATGTTCACTGGAGAAATGTGAACATTGTTTTGGGGATTTTTTTTAACCTTCCTGGAACACGATTCTGATGTTAGATTCCATAAAACTTGGGAACACTGTATAACCTGAGAAATGTGTTTTAAGGCCAAAGTAAAGCTCTAACACTACTGCCTCCACAACACTTCTTGTGGGTCCAGGTGACATAACCAGATGCTTTTGAAATGAACTTTGAGGTTTCATTTTTATCCCTTCTAATAATTTTCATGACTTTAGATTGCTATGTGATATAATTTTTGTGCTTTTTATGTGAAATTTAACAAATAGTGGTTATTTTAAAAATTGATAAGGAAAGAGGAAAGTGTGCCTGCATTTCTGCCAACAGATGATGAGTGGAGCCCAAAATCCCAGTGCTAGTTTCAGGTCCTTCAATGCGTTCTCTTTTGTCCTCCAAAAGCAGGAACCACTTGTGATTTAGAAAAAAAAAAAAAAAAACCAGAGAGGCATGAAAGGGGCGTTTGCAGTAGGAGTCATTTTGATGCCTTTAATGTGTTCTTATAATTCTTTTTGTTTGAGAACTTCAGGGGAAAAAAATTTATTGGGCCAGGATCATCTTCATTGAAAATGACATGTCCATTTTTGATTTCTGGCAGTAATAAGAAAAATGAACTTGGAAGTCGTGCACTTTTGACTAAAGCAGGTGCACTGGGTAAAAAGAAGAGTAAACTAACATCATGTGCCTCACAGCAGCCCAATCCTTTGGACCAAACTTGCATTCATCCAGAGTCTTACAACATTGCAATGAGGTAAGTGGTGGAAAGCTATTGAACAATTGACACACAATATTTAAAATGAAAATGCTGATTTTTCTGACTTGTATGCTTCAGATATATGTGAGCATATGTCATTACTATGGACCTGTAAAATTAAATGTTGATATTGTAAGATCTAATTAAGATGTATGTATAAGTTCCCAAATACACAAATAGTGTGATTGTTTTACTCAGTGGCTAAAATAAGAGAATGGTTTTTGTGTATGTCAGAAAAAAGTAATTAGGAATCCATGTGTGCCTCTGAAATACTGCTATAAGCTGTGATCTTTTCCATCAGCAGCCCTGGTTGAAATTGGACTCTGCTTTTCAAAAAACATCTCCTACCATAAGTGGGCACATATTTACTTTTCAACTGAATTTTACTGAACAGGTTCTTTTCTTAAAAAGTACTGAAGCTGATTTCACAAGTAGCCTGTTGCTTTAAGGTTCTTATTATCTCTGTTGAGAATATTATGCCTGGGCAAACAAACTTGTGCTTCCTGTTTTATAAACAAAACCATCTTTAAACCTCAAAGAAAGATGCAGAATGTCTGACTTCACAAAGCTTGACTTTCTTATCTAAAAAGTCATACAGGACATTGCATTTTTAGGACACCTTCCCTTTAGTATGTACTCTGTTCTCTCTTCCTATCCATAGGTCTCCATGTTTTCCTTCTGCTAGGCATGCAGAGAACTTTTGTTTCCATCCTCTCCCTGCCACAGTTCATTCTTCTTTATGCTTGATTCTAGGACCCACTGTTCAATTTCCTGGTAGAGTCTGTTGCGGTTGTGCAGTGTGTAGATAATTTGGTTTCTCCTTTACCATGACCATTTCCCTTTTTTCCTTATGCATCAACATTTGTTGCAAATTCCCTGCCCTGTGTAGCTGTGGGAAAAAAAAACAGCAGTCAGGGTCCTCATCCTAAAGATCTCTTGTTTGGTTGGTGGTTTTTAGGGTGTACTGAACATGATTCAATGTAAGTCTTTCAATGTGAAAAACAAAAATAAATTGGTTATTCAAAAATAATTTTGATTTTCAATATTGAATTTCATTTAATTTAAATTTCATGTACTTGGATTTTACTTTTTATCTTTCCAGCCTTGGTACACTAATAACATTGTTAGTAAAGTGGTCACAATGCTACCTACCAGCTTTGCTTAAAGCCTGATGTGGACAGATTACTTTAGAGAGCAGAGAAGTATGTGCAGTTAATGGTGGAATACTACAGTAATTTCCCTACCTACAATATTTTCACAAGGGTTGGTCAGAAAATAAAGAATTGTAACTTTGTTTCCAAAGCAGCATACGTGACTTTTATATATGAAGTGGTGAGTGGGATTATAACTGCATAGAGTAGAACAGATATTCACATACAGCTGAAATTGTATAATATTGGTAGGTATCACAGGTCATATAAATGCGGTTTGATATTTGACTGCGAACCCATCACTAGCACTATTTAACAAAAAACAGAATAAAAAAATTAATGAGCACAATTTTTAGATCTCAGCCAAGACAGTGGTTTGGGTCCTAGGCTTGTGGATGTTTCAGCAAGGGGGCTGGTACCTATTGCACAGCCAGAAGGTACCTTGCTGAGTCTTAAAATGTGCACAGCTTCAGACTCAGATTTCGATTGCTTCTAAGCCAGTGCAGAAGTGTTAAATGGCTGTAGACTAGTGTTAATCTATCTCATCATCTCTCTTTGGATAATGCAAGTATTTTACAGCAGATATCCAGCAGTGCCATTTTTTATTCTCTATTTCTCACCAAAAACTTTGTTGTCCTAGACAGAATTTTCAGATGAAGTATTTAGGTCCAAATGCATGTCATAGATAATGTACCATACAGGATTTTGTTGTGGAGTTTTTGTTTAGTTGTGGTTTTTTGTTTTGTTTTTTTTTTATGCAAAAGAGTATAAATTGATTACAAAGCAAATATAAAACAACAATTACAGTATCTGCTAATGAAACACCAAAATTAATAAGCATAGCATCTTTCTCTGTACTAATTGTATCAGTCTTTTCTTCATGCTTTTGGCTTTCTCTGTCGTCTTACTTTTTACAGTTTAGTACCTCTACACATAGTTTGATGTGGGTAAAATAGGTCTCCAAGTGCTTTCTGTGAATATACTTTATGGACAAAAGTATTTGTCTTTTTCTCTTGTTTCCTTGAAAGCGTGTTAAATATGAAGGTGATAAGTTTCATGGTATAGATTGTATGACTGCAGCAACTCGATATCACAAAACAGTGTGGGGAAGGGGGCAAATATCTTTAATGTTTTTTCATGGCAAATAGCTGTTTTGAGAAAAGAAAATACAGTTCTGCAGCAAACTGACAAAAGCCAAGATGTGTAGTAATAAAAATTGACACTGGTGACATAAGGGCTAAATATAAACCAGACATCCTCCCCTCAAGCAACTAATGCTATAATTTAGCAATGACTATATATTTAAAATGACTTTTCAAAAAAAGCAAATGAGCTGCTAAGTTTCTCAGAACTTATGAAAACAGCTTTCCAAACCTTTTTTTCTCCATTATTATGAATTAGGAAAAAAAATTTACCAGGAATTCAGACTGCGTGAAAGATTCAGTCCAAAGCTTATCAGGGCTGTTGGTGAGTTTTGCTGACAGGCAGTGGATGGGACTGGGCTTGTGATTCCCTTTTGCTGAGCCTAAGTTCATGAGAAAGCTTTTGAGAGCCTGAAGATCAAATCATGTTCATGGTGTTGGTTGGAGGTATCTTATGGAAATTGGCCAATGTCTGCCAATATCTGAAAGTCTTTCTAGAATGCTAGAATTAAACTAGTTTAAAACCTAATTGGTAATTCTTATAACTTAAAATGCTTGAGAAAAATTGAGACTCTTAGATGTAGGTTAGAATTAGCATTTAATAATAAAGTTGTTTAAATAATACATCTTAATGAGTTCTGTGGCTCTAGTGCTATCAGAGTATTTATTCTTTTTCTGTGCTGACACTGAACTGTCAGGGAGTGTGTCAAGTTCACAGGTGGATCTGTGCTGCCAAAGGGCAGAATTGTCTGGAATATGACCAGATTTGATCAAAAATCCAGTATTACATACCTCTTACCATGAAAATTAAAATGTATGGAATAGCTGCTGCATAAGTGAATCATAAAGGCTTCCTCATGCAATGCCTACCACATCTTGCTATAGAGAGTAGTTTCTGAAAGTTTTATTGGATTAAAAGTTTTCATGGAAAATTTGATTTATTTTTAAATTAAATAAGATGGTGATTTTTATCCACTGCTTATAGCCAAATTACCCAAAGGCAGCAGTCTACATTGCAGATTTATGACATGCAAAATTATCAGGTTTTAAAACAATGTTTTTGAGGGATAGAAATTTACCAAAATTTGAAACCACTAATTTTCTTTTTCAGGACTATTTTGTAGCTTGAAAAGCCAATCCATTAAAGAAAAATATGGTTAAAAGGATTACTCCCAAGTGGTGACTTTGGTTGCCAAACTTCAGCCTGGAGCCAATTTTTAGGGCTGATTTAGAAAAATAAGGTTTTTATAATGGAAACACTGATGTAATCTTTACTACAGTGGCACAAATGGTGCTGGTATGACTGATTTATGACATTAAGCATCTTAACTTAAAATCTGTGCAATTTCTGTAAAATAATTGGAAAATATCCTACTAGTGATTTAACACACTCTGCAGAAGACCAAAGCATTTTTGTTCATGGTTTCCACACTGTCAAAGTTTGGCTTTGTCGTGTGCAGCGATCATACTTACGAACACCTCTAAATATTATGATTCGGAATTTCCAAAAAGCTAAAGAAAAACCTCAAAATTTTATAGACCATTTTCCTGCAAAGCAGAACCATGTTTTATGTTTTTGAAAAGTCTGTATGTGAAAACCAGTTTATAGTGGCAGAATCTTATACATACAATTAATACAATATGTAGAGCATATCCAATTTCTTGTTATGTATTGTTAAAGAATTGGTAGGAAAACCAAGGAAACATTTAGGAAGTCCCCAGAAGTTACAACCAGGTTATGCTTATAAACCAAAATGTTGGAAAGAAAATGCAGTGTTTTTTCTTTGTTCTATCAGTCTGCTGGGTGCAGTTGGTTTCATGTGACTGAATTTTAACATTTGCTGACTTTTTTATTTAAATCTCATTAAAATGCTTCTTGCAGAAGGTTAGCACTCAAAATGTGTATTTGCTGCTCACAGATTGCAGCATCTGGCAGACAGGTTGTATTTTCGTGTGACCTAGGAATAGAAATTTTTGCCAATGTAAAAGATCTAAAGCTGTGACTTAGAATAACAGAAGTGAGGATCTTCCTTGGCTAATTACCCAGATTTAGGACCTTGCCTGGTAGAGTCCAGTCCTGCTTACTGTGGTTGATTATGCCTTAAGAGAAGTTTTTGACATACTGGGCAGAGTCACTTGGAGTGAAGATTCATACATTTCATGTATTACCGTTCTTTGTGTATTGATAATGGTGCTTGATATCTTCAACAGGAATTCAGAGTCCCAAAGGAATTCAGCAAGCACTCATTCATGGACTTTTTTCCTTCACTGAAACAAAACACTTCAATTTGGTGCTCATTTCAGCAAGGTGTTTATAACTATTTGATAACCAGTGTTGATAACTGTTTATATTCCATTATAGGCCAATCAGTCATATTTCCAATATCCCTGGTGTTTCTTGTACTCCACATGGATGGATGTAACAGCTGACCCATAGTATCTCATTTGCTGTGCTGATAAACTGTATTTGCTGGCTTTGAAGGCACGTACTGGCACATAAGAAAATGCAGAAGAAAAACTGTTGACGAGGCCACCAAAAGAAAGACTTTCCTCTTCTGCCCTTTATGCAACTGGAATCTTGTCCTTTGATAGCATTTCCAGCTCGCTGGCAGGCTGACTTGCCTCTGTCCAGATCCCCTAGTTGTGCTGGAACAACTGAGGCGATGCTTAAGGGAGTAGAAATCAGGGAGGCAATTATTACTTAGTATGGTATTTGAGCAATGAAAACTAGTTGTGTTCTATTTAATAATGTAGTCTACATCGGAATATTTTTAGAGAGGATAGGAGTTGTTACTGTGGTAGGAGGCCTTTCTTACAAAGACATCAGAAATATCTTTTGTCCACTTGAATGAGACTGTACTTGCATGTACACACATGTGGGTGTTCAAGTTGTTTAATGTGCAGACTAATACTTTAAAAAGTCTTACTTTTGGGGGCTTTTTAGAAGTAACTTTGAAGAGTTAAACTCAGTCAATTAATGAAACTTTATGACTATTTCCAATAGCCAATGTACAGCCCTAATTATGGAGAACACTTACGGAATTGTGGCCATTAAGTATTATAAATAACTGTTCATATTAATCACTTTAAAAAGCCAATTCATTCACAGGTTTTACTACTAACTTAGCTGGATTTTCAGAGGCCGTATTTTTGAAAGTTATCTTGTCAGTAAACAGAAGACCAGAAAAAGCTTTCACTGCCAACTGCCATCCAATAAAGACATTTTAAAACTTCGCATTGTAAAATACAGTTAACAAGAATGATTAGAAGAACTTGGAAATAATGGAGAAATAGGTTCCATTAACGCTGTAAATAGTAGATCCATAAATGAAATGGTATTTTTAATTTGTTGAAATTGTTGGGACTTACATAACTTTCCACTAGTTGCATTTAGAAAAAAATATTGGGCAAAACCCCCCACAAGACCTTTTTAATGGAATATTCTCCTTTAAGTGTAGTATACTAGTTCTTTGTGGATAACTAATCATGTTTCACTATTTTGTATCTCGGGTTGCACTCCAGTTACGTGATATATCAGTAGTCATGAGAGCAGCCAACAGCAGCGTGACTAATGGTATGGGAGCAAAGTGGCTATGCTGCAGTGGAACTGTGTCTGAATTTCTTTTCTCATTTAGAAACTCACTGTTTCTTCAAATTTGTAAGTTCAAAATGTCATAGACTGAGTGCATTCTGCATGCAGTCAAATAATCTACATTATTTAGAATTTATGCATTTGAAGAAAAACATGCTGTTTAGGCAGCTTTGTCTGGAACCACATAAGTAGTTTTAGATATATTTGAATCTTTAGTTCTCTGTGTCCAGCAACGAGTTACAGAGCATAATGCACAAATACTGTTTGATACATAGTCTTCATTGGTAATCAAAAATTGAGAATCTGTATCACTGGTGGGAACAAGAGTAGTCAACATCTGTGTTATACAAATACTGCTTTTGCACTTCAAAACATTACTAAAACATAAATGTCTGTATAATTTAAGTTTGTTACTGTCATAAATGTATGTTTTACCTAACAAAGTGCATGCTAATGCAGAGTTGTTTTGTTTTCAGGGTGATTATGCTGCTTTACCATTAATTCATGTGTGTACTGTGACAAGATGGAATGGTGTATCGTGTTGCTTTAATGTAATGAATCCAGTACTCCCAGCTCTTAAGTTGTGTTGCTGGAAATGATTACATAAAACAGAAGTGACTGTGACTAAAGCCCTTGCAAAGCTTTAGAACTCCTGCATGTTATAAGAAGCTTTCAAGTGAAGCTTTTTCACTAAAAAATTTACTGTAGGCTTCCCTTGGTAAAATTGTACTCTTTTCTAACTATTTTTATATTCTAATGAAATTTACATTATCTTTTAAGCATTGCAAAGGTTTTGCTGTAATTTTGTGCAGATGTGTATGTTAAGTGAACATGATGTGCTTATTTGTTACATTTATGCTACTATTCTTTCTTTCTTTATCTGCATAAGATGGATGAAATTATGTACTAAATAAAAACATCAGTCATTTATCCATGACCATTCTCTGCAGGTCCTGTAAGACTGCAAAGATTGCTTCTAAAGTGAAGGTGATTGCAAAGGTTTCTGAGTATTCTCTAAATCGCAAAACCATAAAAATCAAAATTCTGAACTGTTTAAATTTCACCCTGTTCTTCCTGAGACTCTGGCAGCTTTTATCTGAGGTGACACACCTTGAGCAGGAAGTTCACCATTCATTCATATACACAGCATTTGAAGAAGCAAGGATAATATACCTTAGACGAATGACCTCACTTGAGAAAAAGAGTCTCATCTTCCCCATTTCTGTTAACTTGTCTTTAGGTTTTGTCTTTCTAGTAGATAAACATAGCACTTGAGCTACTGCAATGTATTATTTATTTCACGTATGTAGCCAGGAAAATACTTTAAGGACTTTCATTTTTGCACAGATCATTCAAGTTCTTATGTTGTGCATCTGGAGCTGTTGTTTACAAATTGTGTGAGATACTTCAGGGATTGTAGTGAGATCGTTTAACATTAAGATCAAAATATTTAAATTAAGGGAAACCTCTTTTTTCCCCCATAGCTTTATCTGAGTGTTACTACCAACTACATTTATCTTTTTTTTTTCCTGACTTTGAAATACCTCTTGGAGGGAGCTGTTGGGTTGCTTTTTTAATAAGGAGAAAATTAACTTTTTTCTTAGCAATGACATTTTGCAATAGAAATTATCAATATAATGCACCACTGTTCAGTCAGAGAGTTGTGCTTTTTTAATTGATTTTTTTTAAGTCCAAGTGCCCTCAGGCTATGTTCATTTGAGTAGAAATTATACATTAAATATGCAATTAGATTCAACAGTATTTCTAAAACTATCTGCATCTGCAATGACTGAGAAGTTACTTTAATTTGGAAATACTTTAGTACATGGGTTTTACCAAAGCCTGTTCTAAAATGGTGAGAATTTCCAAAATACAAATACTGTTTCTTATAAAGAGTATTTCTTCTCTGCGTATGTGCATGCTGGGCTTTGTTGCAGTGCTCTGTTTTGCCTGTGATATATAACACATAATTCTGAAATATTCTTAACAAAATGCCTGATTTTTAGAACATTAAAATTCTGTAGAAGTCGGTGGGACTTCTCATGTACTTAGACTTGGGCACATGCATAAGCATCATCTTCAGGTGGAGCCAAAATTTTCCTGGAAGCAGTAACTACAATAAGTTATTTACACAATTGTAATTGATACCATAGGACCCAAACCTACCACCCTTGCCTATGTGAGGAATCCTTTTTAATTTCAGATAAATGCTTTGGGATGTCCAGAGGGAGGCAAGGAAGGATCAGGGGGCAAAACACCTTTAATGAATTGTGCTTGAAGGTTCAGGCACTTGGACTGTGTCCTGTTTGGTTTTCTTTCCAGCCATGTGCATATAACACCATTCTTTCTGATTGCGCTATCCACACATGTGACATCTTTGTGTGTAACAGGGCTTTTTTTAATACATGCTGGTGGCTGGTTTGTGTGGTTGCATTTCTTAGTGGTGAAACCCACCCCGTGATCAATTTATGAAGTCAATGCACTTCTGCGAAATCCTAATGGTGAGAAAATGTTACTTGGACATACTCAAGCTGAGTTTCCATTTGAAGTGAAATAAAGCCAAGTACGTGAATGTCAGCAAACTTGTTTATAGGGGTGGGTGTTAAAGCATACATTATTTAGAAGGTTGAGTCATGAGGCTGGTCGGGTTTGTCATGTTACATCTGGCACGTCAGTCAAAGCTGGGACAGCTGCCGTCTGTCACTAGTGCTCTGGTGGGGCATTGTCCAGTGTTAACAGCCAGCAGCCCCCAGCAGTCTGGGGAGGAACGCTTCACCTGGGCCTGGGCTCATTTTCAGCATTATCATTGCAACCACTTCTGGGGCTCCTTTGCAAAAGAGGGTGGTTTTGTTTCACAGAACATCTGATATTTTTCATATCTCTTATTAGACAAAATATTTGAATAGTAGTGGTGAGGTTTGTTAGTTTACAGAAAAAAAAAATGCACTTTATATTATAAAACATTTTGTATCTGTTTTGCTGTATGCTTTGCTTCCAAACCACCTTAAATTACTTTAAAAAGTGATGTCAAAAGTCAATGTGCAGTCAAAGCAAAATTCCATAAATATGGAGAGCAGCACCATCCACGGTGTTGTTATTAATTTTCATCATACATTGCCACATGAAGGATGTGTATGCAATGAAAAAAATAGTGAAAATTATATTTATCACTACCAAGTCCAAATATTTGTGTTTGAGCTACCAGTACACTTAAGTCACTATGCTTGTAGTTGAATTCAGTAGAGTGGAAGTTCTTACTGCCAATTGTAACAGATGTCCTCCTTCAGCAAAATTAATATACATTTTTAAGTGAAGCTTTGCCCTTATGCTCAAAGATGAATTTTGTGATTTACTGAAAGTCAGATATTCCTTTAATTACGTCTCTTCTATTTATATTTTGTCAAAAATAAATTTAGTTTTGTGTTTCAATCCATATAACTTCCTCTTGCTCACCACCTGAAATAATCTCAGTTGGTTCCTTGGGTTAAAAAGAGGAAACAACAAAACAAAAAGTACTCTGGGTCTCCTGACAAAGAAGTACTAGACTCAGGTTTTTGATAAAAATGCATCCCCTGCATGTATTTTGGCAGGGGAAAGAAGGTTGAGTACCAGGGGCTTTTGCTTTCTTATAGAGCTGGAATGTCTCCCAACAAGTTCAGGGCATGAACCTGCTGGTCAGCTCTTCTTTTGAGACTTCTAGTTTACACTTGTTGTGAAGCAGGATAAGGAGAGGAAAAAATCTCTTTTAGGAATTTGGAAGGAATGTTCAATCAGATTCTGGAGGACAGGAACAATAATTCTACCTGCCTGCTGTGTTGGAGAACATGCCAAAAAATCTTGTGCTTCCTGTCAACAATAAAGGGCATGATAAAGCCAGGTAGACGAGGCTTATTCATGGTGAGATGCGGGTCATGGCAGAGATCGCATGTCAGGACATAATTATATAGAAGTTTTTATTTTTATTTCTTTTCAGCTTTTTCGATACCAGTCCAAATTTCTCTGTCTGCAATATATGTATGTATGTGGCAATAAGGAAAGATAAGGATATTTGACTTCTTTGTGTCGTGTGGCTACTTTGACTTAATGATTACCTAGTGTCTGAAAAATTAATTGTTCTTAATAATGAAGTTCACAGACAAGAGAAGTATCTCATGCAAAGTTTTTCTTAATATTTTGAGTATCTGTTGTTGCTTTACTAAATTGCCATTCATTCTAAGTTGAACAAGAGTGACAATTACAATAACATTGTTATAGGACTCTCACTGATTTCTAGGGAACTTTCATGGTAATAGACATCTTTCAGTAATAAAGAAATTCAGTTTTATTGTGAGATTAAATAATTGGTCTGAGAAGATATTTTAATTGCATTTTATTATTTTTCTTCTAGTTTTTCAGTCCGTTCTAGAAGATACACATATACAGATAGCCTCTAAGTTTCCATTTATATGTCAGATCAGTGGTGAGTTGAGAGGACATGCACTTGAGAAACTTTTCATATATTCTATCAGAAGTTTTGTTCATGCGTCAATGAAAAAATAATAGAGCAAAGGTTCAGTTCCCACTAAAGGATGTTATAAAACTTTCTGTCTTTGTTTGAACTTCGTAGGTTTTTATCTCTCATTGGAGGAAATGCAAATGACATAGGAAAATCAGATATGCAGCAAAAAGTAAATGTAGTGATTCAAAAGGAAGGACTGGAAGGCACAGCCAAAAGGCTCAATACCACTGTGCACACACTGCAGCTGATCATTGATGGTCTCACTCAGCCTGAAGGCTATGACATCCGAACAGGTAAACCTCGGTTTGAAACCTCGGTAATCTCAGTTTGTTTGTCCTACATATTAGCTTTTAAACAGGACATTTTCTTCTTCTAAAATCAGTAGTAGATTTTCATGGACGTGTAACTCCATTTTGTTTCTCAGTCAAGGTAAAGGCTATATCATAGTCAGATGTTTCTGTTTTGTAGGTAAGTGTGAATCCTGTCTTAAATTATGGCATTTTCAGCCATAGGAAGGGTTGTTGCATGGCTGTTAACAAATGAAATAATTTCAATATGTTGACTCTCTACTGATTGAATCTGTTGGCTCTCCATCACAAAGGGGGAATGCTGAGACCAAGGTGAAACAGTAGCAATAAAGTTCTGTGGAGCAGTAGTGTGTAGTTCTGCCCTTTTATTGCCCTGGTTTCTGGGAGACCAGTGTAACTGAAGCACGTGACTTGTGACCTAGCCTGGTTAAAACCTGCAGTGGTACTAAACACTTTGAGGGAGAGGAAAAGAAAGATGAAGTAAAACGTCTGGGGATGCTGTTGTGTAAGGAAACTTAGAGCTGGATTCTCTTACAAAGCATGAGTCCCTTCCATGGAATGAAGTCCTTTAGAAACAGACTTTCATTGTTCCCTAATGAGTTCACAGGTCCTGCCAGAAAACCTGCTCTAGTATGAGTTTGCCACAGGGTCACAGCCTTCTTTCAGGCACCCACCTGTTCTGGTGTAGGGCCTTCCATGAGCTGCAGGGGAATCTCAGCTCTGACTGAGATTCCCCTGGAGATCTGGAGCTCTTCCTCCTCCTTTCTTTGGTGTCTGCAGAGCTGTTTCTGTCACATATGCTCACTTTTCCCTCCCAGGCTGCAATTGCTGTTGCACAGGGATTTTTTTTTTCTTTTAAAAATATTTTATCCCAGAGGCACTTAGCACCATTGTTAATGGGCTCGACCTTGGATAGCAGTGGATCTATTGGACACAGGCAAAGCTACAGAAGCCACCACTCACAGTAGCCCACACACACACCCCTACCAAAACATTGCCATGCAAAGCCAGTGCAGATCCACAGACTGATTAAATTTCAGTACATTTTAGCTATAAACTTGTTCAGGCTGAATTTTATTTCTCAAAAGCAAGCAGAGAGAAATTATTGCAGTACTGGTTTGGTGATGTTCCTTGTGGGAAATCTCAGTCCTTATTATATCTTGGAAAGGTCAAACAGTGATAGGAAAAGACTGTAAGAAAAATTGTTGAGATGACTCAGAAGGGTTTTTTGCAGGAGCAGAAAACAGTAGGGGAAATAAAAGTGTTTTAAAAATCTATCTGTGCCCTTAAATACAGAAGGTGAACATTAATATCCTAATACAATCCCTGCTTATCATCATGCCTGTGTGATTTTCAAGTTGTCAGTGCAAAGCAGTGATGAAGCTCATGTGATGTCATGGTGCAGATGAACAGCAAACCAAAGAAAAGTGCATTGCTGGCTTTTCTTTTAGTATGTGATGAAACTGAGTATCAGTTTCAGTATTCATCTTCTTGTGCATGTGTAGAAATTTCTATAGGAATAGAATTTCATGTATAGTTGATGTAGCTTGAGTCACCTCAAGTGACTCCCTAGATCTGAGAAAATGTAAAGAATATTTCAGTCACTATCTACTATGCAACACGCTTCTGATCCCCTTATGATAGTTTCATAACACAAAATTCAGTATACCTACTCAATAATCGAAGTATTTTCAAGTGATTCACAAAATATAAGAAACAAGTTGTTTACCACAGATGGGTCTTTATTTAAAGATGTACAGAAAGCAGTATTTGGGATCTAAGATCTACCTTGGGATGACTTATTAATTAGGAACAATCATCTGGAAACAACTCTCAGACACCCTTTTTCTCCAGAGTCTCATTTGTGTTTCTTGTTTCCTGTAACAGATTTTGATAAACCTGACTTCAAGAGAAGCATAGTCTGCTTTGAAGACTTAAGTGTTGGTGCTGTTTTGACTGGAAAAGTTGAAAATGCAACGCCATTTGGAGTTTTTGTTGATATTGGTGTGGGAAAAGCAGGTTTGATTCCAGTGCGAAACATAACAGAAGCAAAACTCTCTAAAGTGAAGAAGAGAAGAAGCCTGGGCCTAGGTCCTGGAGAAAGAGTGGAAGTTAAAGTGCTTAATGTTGATATTCCTCGACTGAGGATAACATTGGATCTTATTCGTGTTTTATGAGAAGGGTTTAGGAAACTGAGACTTGACTTTAAAGGATAAGTTATGTCAGCAAGGTTATGGAGAGTCAGGCATTTAATGAACATTGAAAATGAACACATTTTGAAACCTTCAGCACCTTGCTTTTTTTTTTTTTTTTTTTTGTTTAATTTTAGTTTAACAGTTTTACCACATTTCTTGTATCCTTTCTGTTAATAATTGTTGGAACAGTTTTTTGGATTACCTCCAAGCAACCTTGTTATTTTGTCTGCAGAGCAAATGAAGCTCCAGTGGGCTGTCAGACAGATCTCTTATCTGTTGTCTGTGCAAGATTTGCTGTCTTAATCTTCAGTTAGTACTGCACGAGCAGATACATCTATAGTTCCCCTCCCAAAAAACAGCCATTCAGTTTGCCTGTTTTCTGGTTGACAGTCTAAAGGAGGGGTCCTAGTGGCAGGAAAAAATGATCTTTTGAATTTAAGTGGTAATGATGTTGCATCAGAAGTAGACTGAGGAAAAAGTATCTGCTAAAACTATTGATGGCTTAGAAATAGTTATCTTTAATTTATTTGATGTCTGTTTACCTGTATGTATTATTTTTGCTTGTTCAATTATCATGAATTAACACAGTTGGATGTACCTTGTAGTTTGAGGAACTTTGCTCAGAGGTGTCAAAAGACATTTGTGTTCTTCTATACTTGTGCAAAATAAAAACATTTCTGTCCATCTTTTCTCAGTGTACTGGTTCTACAAGTAGTTAACAGTCCTAGTTGTCTTTTATTCCAACACGTGTTTAATCACTAACACTTTGAATGCTCACTGTTTCCTGATAGGAATGCCTAGCACAGGAGGTTTGTTTCTTCTAACTAGAGACTTCTTGGTTTTGTGGTATTTTGGTAGTGTTTCAAAGGACTTACCTCTTGAGTCAAGTTTGCAAAGGACAAGTATACTGGAAGTTTAGTTTCCAGCGACAGCAGATATATATATGTACAGGGAGTTTACAGGTGTATATTACAGGGCATTTTGGTGTGTTGGGCATTTGTTCCTTTGCAGTCATCCAACTTGTCTCTAAGTTGGCAGAAGCTCTGGTCTGCAACAGATGAGCCCAAATACACTATAGCAAATGTCAAAGATCTTTGATGATAAGGTTTCTAACTACAAATGTCCAAGCAGCTGCTGGCACAGGGTCTATGCATGAGTTAGGAAAAGGTGCTCCCAGCTCTGTGCTTTAGTTTTTGAAATGATGAGCCAGCTGTAGACAGTGTATTTTGGTGATTAAAGAATCATTTAGCAGATGAAAAAAAAGGAAGACAGATCTTACTAGCTTCAATGGATTTGTCCACTGAATCCACTGAAATGGATTTGTCCATTTGCTATTATGTTAAAGTCTGCACAGCTTGGAATCGTGTTTTTCAGGCCTTCTGAAATTTTCCTGTAATACTTTTGCAAGGTAGATTTGAAATTAGAAATTAGAAACTGTACGTTATGAAACTGTATGTTATGAAATTAGAAAATGTAGTATCATGTTGCTGTCTTGGAAAACAGAGATGGAAGCAAAGAAGTACAATTTTTTTTTTTTTTCTGCAGGTGATACATTCACTTACAGCAGTATGTCCATCAGTAGAATGATTTGTGTTAAACTTTATATATGATCTCTGCAGTGTCTAAGCACTTAGCAAATTAACTGGATTTGCTTGGCCTTCTCTAAGGAGGCAATAAACTGGATTTCCTGAAGTTCCATTTAGTAAATAATATAAAGAGTATTTTCTCTTTCTGTGGTGTTTTGTTTATTACTGAAATTCATTTTCTTAATCTGTAATATTGTGAGGACTGTTGCATCTTTTGCATTTTTGTGTATATCTCTTGGTTTATCATGAAATTCTCTAAATGCAAGACATCTTGAGACTATTTCTCTCCTGTTAATTCACAGGAAGCATATTGCCTATGCAGAAGACCAACCCACAACTCATTGTACATACTCATAAATAGTTTGCTTTCGCTGTAGTGGACCTCAGCAGCTTATCCTGTGTTATCACAGGGGCTGTAGGAGAATATAGTGTCTATCTCTTCAAATTTTTTTAACCACACCAAAATGGGAAGTTTATGACTTCATGTCATGTGTCTTACATGTCTGCAGCTCTGCAAATGTAATCCCATTATTTGTCAGCTGGTGCAGTGCCTTAACTACTTCCCACAAAAATATTTTTCCATTGCAATTTCTTTTTTTCTTTGCCAAACACAGCAGTTAAAACAACCCAGTGAGAGTCTTAACAAGGATGAGTATTCGTGCACGTGAACTTTGGAGATTCAAAAATTATTTCTTCTTAATCTAATTGTCAGTTTTCATCTTGAATTCTTGTGGTGTGCAGATTTCTGACATCAAAGCATCAAAACTGTTTTCTGTAATTCATCTCCCCCTTTAGTTTCTGAACCAAGACATGATTTTTTTTTTCCTTAATTGATCCTTTTTCCTATTTGAAATGCTGTCCAATCTTTGGAACAAATCCAGTACTGCTAAATGGTGATGGCTTCAAATTTTTGAACAAACAAACAAACCCCTGCTTCCTCCTGGTCTTAGTGAATTGCTTCAAAGTACAGTTTCTCAGAAGAATTAAATACAAGTCTTAAAGTCTCATTAAAAATTCTACTTTTGCCTTAAGCTGTAGATTCCAAGGCATCTACACACCTTGTACTGTAGTTCCACCTCTCCCCAGAGAGAAAATCCAGCCCATTGATCTTGGATGACAGTCTGCCTTTTTAGTCCCACCCTCACTCAAATAGTCTGGTATTTTGCAATCGCTTTCCCCTGATACGCAGACACATAAGAAGAGCTTCTAAAGATTTCCTGTGCTTCAGATATTACACAAAGGAGAAGAATTTTTCTACTAAGCAAGATGGCACTTGTATGCCTGGCTGTAGTAATGCAAAACAAGAGTTTAAAAGAAGCCATTTGTTTTGGTTTTATTCCTGCCTCAGGCAGTTTTAGACAGCATATATCAATTTTCCAGAAACTTGTCAACCTCAGGAATGATTTAGTGTGCTGTTAAACATAATAAAATCAATAGGAAAACAAATAGAATTTCCATGAGGAGCAGACGTTTGGAGAAGCTGGTCCATATGGCATAAAGACACGCTGGAATTTGGGCTTTGTGGGGTACTTGTGTTAGAAAAACTGCATACCACGGGAAAGTAATGCATAATTCAGGAGAACAAATAATCTAACAGCTTTGTGGTAGTGTGTCTTGAACTTGGTGTCTGTATTTATTTAACAACAAATACACTTAGAAACTCTATGCCTGAAAGCTAGAAACCAAACATGAATCATATTTGTCTAATTTCAGAGCTTTTTATAAGGAGCCTTGCCCACTGTGAAGTGAGTGCTGAGTGAGTTCTTGGTTCAGCCTGAATAGCACCTTGCTTTTCTAGACTTCCTGAGGGTAGTTCATGTACCTACTTAGCTCTGCTTAAGGACATCCAGCTTCAAGACTATCAATCCTGCAAGACAGTGGAAGGAACAAGCTGGTAATGCCAGTCCCTGTTACTCTGTCTCCCTTTTGCTGAAGGTTTCAGAAAGAGCTGCGAGGGAGTTCGTATGTCTCCAGGGCTATGTAAAGGTTGAGCAAGTCAGTAATTCCATTCCCTCCCGTTAGGGACCACCTAGAGGTTTGAGAGCACCTCTGTTTACTGGTCCCAAAGTTTCTTCACCCGCCTCATGGGCATGTAGAAACTGTAACTGTTTAGAAGTGTTTCATTTTGAGAAATCCTTTTGAATCCATGCTCTATAAAGCTTCACAAGTAAATGATGTGTCTGTGTTTCTTACAGCAGACCTCAGTGACTAGTTTATAGAGAACTTCAATTGCCTGTTTCCACTTGAGTCTCTAAATGGTCCCTCTGGTGGATGTTGTAACTCTGTGCTGGCTACAGGTACCTCCTGCCAGGAGGCTGTTGGAGATCACTGCTTATTGACAGGTATTTCTAGGAGCTGACCATCTAGAATTATGGTTGGGTATTTTATCGGATATAAGTCACTCATAACAGCAACCGATTTAGCAAATTTGTAGACCCCTAGAGATGAGCAGCAAATCATAAGAAGTGTATGCATCGCACCACAGGCTTTACTACGGCTTCTGCAAGCTAGAAATAGCAAAAATTCTGTAACTTGGAAATAACAAAATTCTTTGATCTGGGAGGGACCATTGCAAGACTATTGCTTCTGTGTGATCTTCCACAATGGGGATTGGTGCTCTTAATCAAGTCTGTTGGGTTGGGTTTCATGCTGTTTCTATAACTATCAGGTCTCCTGTGAGCATGTTCTAGCTGCATCAAGAATCCTAAGAGATTCTCCATGCTTTGGAAGTGGGAGAAGACTGGTGGCCATGTCCAGATGAGGGTGAGTCATCCCACTGAGAATTTTAAATCTAAACAGAAGTTCAGGGTAAAGCACTCAAATCTCATCTCATATGCTTTCTGTCCCTGACTAGGAGCTGACACACGTTTGAAGTTGATCACCTGGCCCCTTGTTTCACTAGTTAGATCTTTTACCTTGTTCAACTTCTAGAACTGAAAAACACTAAGGCATGTTGAACATAGCAGCCCAATTGTTATTATTAGAAATTTTTGGTTTGTCTCCCTCTCTTGTTCTCCAGAAGAAACAAAAAAGAAAGGAGCATTTAGTAAACTGAATGACTTCTTTAGCTTTATTAAATCTGGTTGAGTTCAGGCTTTTAATTGTTGAGACATTGTCTTTAAGCAATAATCAGGAGACCAGCGCCTCAGAAAAGTTAATGTTGTTTTCTCCTTATCTTACAGATCCATTTATCCTGCTACTCTTGTATGTTACTAAATAAAAAGTGTTTTCAGTATACAATCAGCTAAGCTGGAGTTTTGCCTTCTCATATCTCAATGACAGTCACATTTCTAGGAAAGACTGCCTTTATTTGTGGTCAAGCAGAGAATTTTTTGCATCTGACTCACAATGAGGTATGTGGAAATAATGTCATGAGAGGAACTGTTATGCTTGAGGGTCATTTACAAAGACTGAATAGAAGTGAAATCTTAGGAAAGTACTTTCACCTCAGAATTAAATGTGTGGAATATCTTGGCAGAGAGTGGAAACTGCCACATACCAGAGGCTGTATATTGGCACCACCATTGCTTTTTTGTGTGATGAGGAGAGGGAGGGGCAGGAAATGGAGGGATTTGGGGAAGAACGTCCTGCAAGATGTAAATGGTCTTATGGGAATGAAGTTAAGATGATGAAATGTAAATGGCAGTCATGTAATGATAATGTAGTAGTTGTGGAATCTGAGCCTGGTTGTCTCTTGCTTCCTGTACCTCCCATGAAGGTAAAAATAAGCGTAACTATTTGTTATAACTAATGGAAATTGCATATCTCATATCAGTGCATATTGTAACTAAAGAGTAGTATGCAGCTAATTGGCTTCAAGAGGGAGAAACACAAAGTTTGTGCTCTTAACTGATTTGTTTCTCATTTGCCAGTGTTGCTGTTTCTAGCTGGTTTATTAGGAGTAGATCAGTCCTTGCTCATCAGCACTTCTGGGTGAGAGAGTGCAGCTGTCATGTGTGACATATGTGTTGTCTGCCGACATGTAGCAGGGGCAACCAACAGAATTTTTGTAATTTATACCCAGCAGGAAGAGTCCTTGAAAAACTATTTTGTCATATCTTTCTTCAATCCCTTGAAATTACTGTGTGGCTATATTTAGTGCATGGGGCAAGTAAATGCAGAGTCAATTAAAAGCTGAAACTAACAGAAAATCCTGCAATTTGTATACTGGGTAGAATTTTTTTCCAAGAGCACACAGCCTCAGTGATTTGAGATCTGTACTGATGATTTACTTTATATGTAAGCATAAGCTTGTTAGCCTCTTTGCTTGCCTGAAATACAATCTTTCCTGGTGTGCTCTATGTCTGAGACAGTTACTCAGTTTTAAATTTGAGCCTGTTCTCAAGGTGTTGTCTCTTGTGGACTGTCCAGTTTAGAATTGGTCCAAAGTAACCCAGACATGGGACTCTTCAGTGTGTTTTATGAGGCCTTGTGTTTTCTGGGACACAAAATTAGTCATAATGTAGGAGCTGAAAGAAAAGAAACATTGTCCAATGTTTGCTGTTGATGGAGTCTTTTATGTCTAATGATATGTGATCACTCTTCATGGAAAAGAAGGAGGGTTGGCAAAGCTTATAAAGTGAATTTCAAATTTTGTCATTCATTAAATTTATAAACAGATTTTTGTGCCATTCAAAATGACAGGAAAGGAAAATGTCTGCCTTGGCAGTTGAAAGTCCTTGACAACCTTTGGCACAGCTGTTTCCAATGTTTCAGAGTATTAAACTTCTCACTTTGATCAAGTTGCAGTAGTGTGTTTTTTTGGGAACCAGTGTCACTTGTGTGACAATTTGGCCCTTTTTAGAGACCAGCAAAATGACAGTAAGAAAATTTCCACCTATGGGAGTGGAGGTTCAGGTCATCTCCAAAACCAGGGCTGCCCATAGTTAAAACCTTCTGAAACAGTTTTCCAATTGAGAGAGGAGTGGCTTCCTCAAGTCTTCCCTCTCATCTTTTTTGAACCAGAATATCTCTGGTTTATTAAAATTTCTCTCTGCCAGTCTTTTTTTTCTTGTCTTTTTTTTTTTTTTCCTAATGCTGGTTTGCAGTGAGTTATTCACATCTAGGGAAACCAGAGTGCTGCAGAGCTTTGTTTTTAAATGTAAGTACAATTTCATTATTTCAGCATATGTTCTATGTCTTTTAAGTGTAACTTGTATCTGGGTTTGTTGTGAGAAATACTAGAACACTTCCCATATAATTGGGGTGACAGTTACAGTATTAACTGATTTAGTGGCTATTGTATCACAGCAGTGTGGGAAGGCATAGTTCTCCACAGACTGTCTATTCAAGGGGAACTTTGTGATACTGTATGATTTTCAAATGTGGAAAAAGTTAATAAAGGATCAGAGGAGTGCCCATCCTCTGCATGAAACAAGGCATGGGTTCCACAGGGGAAATGTTACGTGACAACCTCATTTGAGGCAGGGCAATGGCTTAATGCCTATCCATAGCATAACTAGAAGTCAAGTTTAAGGGTGAATTGTATTTTCTCTAACCCCCTTGCAGCATGAAGGAAATTCTTTTTCCAGAGACTTCTAATGTCTGTGCTTTCCTGGATTGTTCTTTAAACAAGAGACTAAAGATTGTGTAAGAGCAGAAGGTAGGACAGCAGTCCTTAACCCATCCTGGGCTCCATCTGATTCCATTACAGGGAGCTCAGTACAGCTTTTTAAAACCCATTTGGCAGTGTTACCCAACAGAAGCTAACAACTGTATCCTGTGTATAAAAAAGAAAGAAATGGGGGAAAACCCCAACCAACAATAGGCCAACTGTCGCTGAACTGGGATTTCACTTGGACCCAAACAGGACTGTGACTGTTCAAACTGAATTTACACAAAGGTGGTGAGTCTCTGTACAGGTGATGCTGTGTTTTGAGACTATCAGCTCCCTTGTCAAATCCACAGAAGCTAATGATATGGGCTGTAAAATTAGTGTTGATTACAACATTAATGTTGTTGATCTGCATTTCAAACTGAAGCTTTGCTGGTCATAATAAAATGGAGGGAGACTTGTTTTGCATGTAAGCAATTACAGCATTTGAGGAGCTGCTTTGTATTTTTATGACTACAAAAACATACAAGTGTAGCTAAAAATTGGCATCTAATGTATTCATTGCAGAGCAAAAATATAAATATGTGTGACATCTTTGTTCACTTGTTTTATTTCTGTTTGTAAACTATGCTCATTGATTGTGTATTTCTGGCTAAATGCTGGCAGGACAGACATAGATATGTCTAGGAATGGACATACAAGAAACAAGCTATACAGAGCTTTAAAAATATGTATTTTTGTGATCTTAAAAATAGGATGGTTTTGGTCAGAAGAACTTCACTCTGCAGACCAACAGGCCAAATAATATTTTTTCATATTTCATGTGTTGAGGGTAACATGTTCATTGTTTTCTACTGGTGCAGAAAACAGACAATTTTTAGGTTTTGTTTTACTTAGAAATATTTATGGAAATTACTTAGTTAAAAATTATTTAATGAAGGTGCACCTTAGCAACATGGACTTCAGATTCTCTCTATGATTTTGTAAATTTTTCTTTTATCCATGCAGTGGCTTTAGCACTTGCAAAATGCCAGTGTCGCATACTTCCATACTTCTCTTAATAGCATTCTAAGGGAGCAAAGATCATCTCAGCAGCAAAAATTTTAAAAAGGGAGTGGGGGAAGGCAAGAGGCCCAAGTTTACTGTGTAATCTAGGTGTGTGCAATGTTCTTGCTGTATCCTGCAGAAACACCTTTGGTATTATTTCATTCAAACTAATTCAAACAGTACTTTGTGAAAATAATTCTTGAAGGAGCTTATAGCAATGAACAAGTAGAATGTTATCAATGGCACAGAGATTGACTGTTCATCATGCCTGGTATATATTGCTTTGTCTAACAACTCGCCCCAGCAGACATACAATTGTGTTCTCTCTAAAGACCCTCCCAGCTGCAAGGCCTGATTGACGGAATCAGTGGGCAGATGCACTTGCCAGACTCCAATAAAGATGGGGCCTTGGGAACATCTAAGGCAATTATTGACGGGCAGCAATCCACTAATCAGACAATTTCAAAATTAATCCCACAGTCCCTTACTGTATTAGCTTTCCTTCTTGTTTGTATTTATACAGCAAATTCATGACTTCAGTGAATACTCTCCCTTCCAGCCCAATTATGTATCTCTGAGGGTATTAAATTAAAAACAGGAGAAATATTGAAAGTGGTTTGCAATTAGTTTCTTTAAAAAGTGGTGTGGCACTTACAGGCTGGGGTTCTTAATATGATGCTTGATAATAAAAATAAACAGGATTTTTTTTTTCCTCATACAAGTAAGGTAAGTATTCCTAATATGCCTTGTTATAAAGCAGCCTATATATAATGAGAGGAGGGGAACAGTGATTTGATTTTGGAGTTTAATTATATCTTCATAAAATTCTTCTACAGTAACTGACAAATCCACATTGTCTCCAAATAACATAAACAGATTTTGAGTTGTGCATTTTGATTCATCTTTCCCTTGTTTTATTCTGATCACTTTATAATACAAAATTGCATTGCATTTGATTGTCATCTGCCTTTTAAATGAAGACTGATCCAAACAGAACCTTTCTTTCTTGGGGAAATATAGAACCATCTTCATGGTGTAACTGTTCAAATGTGAGTCACTGCCTAGAGTCCTTAGTTGTGTGCTGTATATCTCATTATTTTAAAATTTGGGAATCTGATGCCTGCAATGATTGAAAGATTGCTTCTGCAGATTTGAACTTGAATGTAGAATTTCCTGTTTTTATTGTTGAAAATGGGTGACCAAAGAGAGACATCACTTTAAAGGCATTATTTTGCATCTTTGCATTGCTGATTAATTTTGGATTGAACAGTAAAAGCACTGTGCATTTCTGCTGTTTCCCAAATGCAGCAGAAATTGTACAATATTTTTTTAATTCATGATCAGTTTGCTTTCAAGTACAGCAGAATGAAAAAGAAACTGAACTAATCCATTGGAAGTCAGTGGGCAAACTTAGTGAACACGTGGGTTGGAGAGTTGGTGCGGCATTGCTAACTGTAAGAAGAGTAGAAAGTATTTCCAAGTTGAGGAAATGGTGAGGCAGAGATTCTAGTGAGGGAGGCTTAGGCTCAGACTCCTTCCTGGGTAACTTTGGTGGGTTCGGCCACTTTCTGTGTATCTCAAATTTCCATCTGTATGGCTTCAATGAGTGCTGGGGAGGAAAAAAAAGTTATGTGCAAGCTTTATTAAAATTATATAATTGGTGTCATTTTTAAGTAAAAATGATAAATCTTTAAGGGAAAGCAGCACTTGTTATCTTTCTTCTTTTTTGTAATTGTATGTGGAGCTGATGACCATAAAGTTGCAAACATATAAGATCGTCATCTACTTTGTACAAAATTTCAATTAACAGTATCCATTTTGGTGTGTTGTAATCAGTTACAAGTTTGAATTGATTCAGAGACATGGAGGACATGTGAGGCAAGAGTCATACTACAGGTAAACTATTTTTGGATTCCCTGAGTGATTTCTTGAAGTCTCTTTCCAGAGCTGTGCGGGTTTTTTTCATGGCAAATGGCTAAATTAAACAGCTTGTTTGGTTGCATATATTTAGACAAGAAGGCAAGGCCCAGGAGGCACAAGGGTAAAAGTCCTGTGCTTCTTTTATACTTCAGGGTTTAGCAATGTGCCTGTGATGATGCCAAGCTGCCTTTCCTTGTGCAAGCAAAACCCAGCTACTGGGTAGGCCTTGTTTTATATTACTTTTATTTGATTTATTACAGAAGTTGTTAACACCCCATAGTTCTTTGAATAAAATAAAACAAGAAAACCTACAAGGCTCAGCAGCAACATAAACCAGAGTCTTTCACCTTCATTATGAACTAATTCAGCTTTTGATTACCTGGGGATTAACACCTCCATATATAACAAAAGATGTATTCTGTGAGCAAGAAGCTCCATAAGGTAACAGCTCACGCAATTTGGCATATTTCAATCTAGATCAAGAGGATAAAATGAAAAGTGGGAGGCTAGCAAACAGAAAAGATTATCCAGGTTTCCACCCATCCTTCTGAAGACATCTCCTAAAACCTATCAATTCATTAGGTAGATTTCATATGAAATTATTAAAAAGAGCTTTAAAATTCACAGATCCTCTTAAGAAAGTAGTACCTGATGAATTCTGGTTGCCACTCAGTGATATTGGTGGAGCTTTGCCCATTAGTAAGGGGCTGAGTTTGGAGGTTTCTGAAATGCTTTCCCAATTAAATATTTCAGTCAATGAGGGCAGCTCTTCAATCCACATCTGCCTAGAGGGATCCTCCTTAGACATGGGGACAGTTCAATTTCCCTGCTTATGCTGCAGTTCAGCCATCTGATCATGCTTCTCTTTGTGGGCATTCCTTTTTCTTCATTTTATATGTGCAGGTGGATTGAGACCACGGGCTCTACATTCACCACCAGCTGGTGATAGCTTTTGGCTATGGTTGACCTGGGTTAAGTTAGAACTGATGACCAAAAAGTGAAACTTGATGTTACCAAAGCCTGAGGTTATTTGTTGCCCTTTAGGGACTGCTGGTTCTAAAGCAACAGCAATTAGGTTTGTGTGGCACAATAAACAAAAATAGAAAGTGCATTCATATGGATAGTGTAAAGATTAAAGCCCTTGCACTCTCAGCTGCATGCTGAATAGCTTGGGTTTTTATATGCTTTTAAACGGGAGGGCTGCGTAACATGACCCTCCAGTTGAAAGGACGCAGAATCGCTGTACTCCCATCTGGATTATTACATTCAATTTAGGCCACATGAACTCCTGTGCTGAAGGTGTACATCTAAGAAAATGGTTGTGAATTGAGCGTGACTTGCATAAAAGAGCAAGTTGCACCTATTCGTTCTTGAAAACCATCTGCTTTTAGTTAAAATCGCAGTTGGCTTGCCAGCCAGCTATGGGGGCCTCATCTTCTTCTCTGTATCACCCCACATTCACATGCTTAATATACTAGTAATTTTATTATGGAGCTGTGGTCAAGACTCTGTGGCTAAGGTTGCAACCAGGTTCTTTTATAAGCTCTGTTTTTTGTCTGCCCCACTAGAGCTTTCTCTAGGAAAATTGACTTGAAAATTGGCAACATTCACTCTGCACTTCGTATCCATATATTTACATTCTCAGGCATGTTTAATTGTCATGCTCCCTGCTTTACTGCTCTTTCAACTTCAATGTTAATTATTAGGCCCACTTAAAATTAAGCCTTTCTTGGTGTCTTTTAATTATAATCAAGCCCTAGGCAGTCAGGTTACTATGACCACTGCATATAACACCATTCTCGGTTGTGGCCCTCAGCTGCCTTGTTATGGCTTATTTGTAGACTGGAAGCTCTTTGACTTTTTGTTGAATTTGTTTTGCGTATGTTAAGGGTCCTGATCTACAACTCAAGTCTTTTCCTACTACTGCCATTAAAATAAGTGGTAATATACATCCAAACAATTTATAGCGGCAACCTGACTCCAGCTGAAGCTGATGGCAGAATTTCCACCAGCATCAGCAGGAATGGTGCCGCTGTGACTCTCCTCCTGGAGATCGTGATCATGGATACTAACTAGCCCTACTATCTAAGCTAAACTAGTGAAGTTTTCAAAGTGCTGTTTCCTTATAATTTTAAAAATTGCAATCACCATTTTTGGCAAGATATTTTAATATCTTTCAATATCAAAAGCCTGCACACTTGAGTGTAGGGAATATGTGTGTATCAGCATTGATCACTTATAATTGACACAACTTTTTTTGGAAACAATACTGAATTTGAAGAATTGTAATTTAAGTAGTTCTTTGTTTTCTGATTTAATATACTTTTCTCGTCACGTTTAATATGAAAATCCAGCCTTGCTCACAGAAGCTAAGTAATGTTAGAGGATTTGCAAGCAGTCAGTTGACTTTGGCACCTTAGTGTGTGTTCCAAAGTGGACACAGGTTAAAGCAGGGTGACCAAGTCTCAATTTAAAATGCAGTACCTGTTGTTATTCCAGAGGAGGAGATTTTTTTTCTATTCAATCTGGTCCAGTTTTGTGCAATTTCTGAGTAATTATTTCTGATTACATATAGGAAAGCTGTTGAGAATCCTGTATCCAAAAGTGACTTAATACCATCCAAACCTCTAAATAAGTGACATGTTCACACTCAGCACCCTCCTTGTATGATTAATTATTTAAATTGAACCAGGATCTTCTAAGTTCTCTATCTTTTCTTTTTATTTTCAGTTTTACCTAGGTTCTATAAGTACTTAACTCTGTTGTCAGAGAGATTTAAAACTGATGGAAGAGCCAAAATTTTCTGCAATAAATAAGTCATTTGATATTTTCAAAAGAGATTTGATGAAGGTCAGACATGGAAAACCAAAGGAAAAAAATCTGCTGCTAGAAGAGACCCTATTAAAAATAAGACTAAGAGGGTGATGGTCACAATGGTAAGGAGATATAAGTCTAAAAGGAAATGTGGAGTGTGGAATGGTACTTTTTTTTAGGCAAAGGCAGAATGGATAGACATGGATAGTCCTATGAATTTTAGTTGGTCTATAATCCTTATTTTGAAAAAAGCAATTTTTCAAATGTAGATTTTTTGCCCTTTTCACTGACATATTTGATGTTTTTGTTCTCCCTTTTGTGCAAATTTCTCAGACTTGCAATGCATTAATCATTCGGAATGTCAAGTGCAGTGTCCTTGCCTCTAAAGTATAAATTCAAATCCACTTGGCGAAAACATTATCCCTTCTTCTAACAGAAAGAATGCTGTTCTACCATATGATAAAGAAGTTGTGTCTGAGAAGTCTTTGCAAAGTCAATAATCAGAAAAACATAGCACTTGATCTGCCAGTAGTACCTGTCCAAAACAGGATCTGCCTTAGAGATTTTTGGTGTCAGAGGAACCTACTGCAGACCTGAGACCACAGTAACTGTAGCTTTTAGGTTTAAACAGGTCGTGGTATTATTAGTGATGCAGTGACAAACTGCACTTACCAGAGAAATTTTGGAAGTGCTTGGGCTGCAGTTGTAGCTGGATGATTCCAGAAATCTCTGTTGACCAAGAAGTTGGAGGAGTACATAGAAATTGCCTGTTCCAGCTAGAATTAGTACAGCTAAATACAAAAATCTCTGGAAATGCCTTTTTCAGATAAGGTATCGTTCAATCTTCTGGTTTGAGAGGGAACATGAAGTAATACTGTATCATTACCAGCCTAGTGATTGAGCTGGTGTATTTCCTGTCAAATTTTGCTTTGTTTTATTGAATTTGGGAAGTCTTAACATGTTTTTTGACAACAAAAGTCTCTGAAAACCAAGAATGTGGGATATCTTTATTGCATACCTACCACTGAGAGTTGTTACTAGTCTATACACTGCAGAGAAGATTTGAGATAGACAAATCTCTTTAAAGATCAGGCTTTTTAGGAGCCTGCACAGTGATATTTGCCTTGTTGGTTTATTTGTGTGTATTGCAGTTGTAAACCTAGTGGTGCATATATAAAAATTCATGTAACTTAGTATGGTGTTGTTTACTAACTTCATGGAATATATATCGGTTTAAAAAATCACTCATATTATGTTTAAATGCTAGTAAAATGAAATCCCTTAGCAGTCAAAGGAATTAGCCCATATATGAGTGAAACACCAAGGCAGGTCTTGTTGTTTTTATGAAACTCTGAATAATATAAGTATCCAATTGATAAAATTTTATTAAAGCTGACAGCCCTTAAGTGATCTAAGTGGTAAATATTGAAATGAAGTTTCAACAACACTGCAGTACCAAGGGAGGCCTAAGGCAGTAATAAGGATTAAACAATGATTTAATGTTGTTCCTTGGGGGTAGGGATTGTTGTTTTAATGGAGAGAAAAAGCTCACTTCCTTCTAAATAATTAAACTGTGATTTGAGAAATTGATCCAAGGTAGTTGTAGTGGTTTGTTAAGTCCGAAAGAGATAAATGAAGGCAAAGTGTCCTGGGGCAAGGGGAAGTCAGGGGAGAGTAGTGAAGAGATAGTTTCGCAGGATAGATTCATGACAAGTGTCCCTCGGGAAGGGGAAAGCTGGCAAGGAGCATATTTTATCTTTTATTTGTAATGTAAACAGACTTGTGCTGCCTGAGGGTGGGTAATAGCTAATGAGCAGGGGGTTTCCGTGGGGTGCAGATTTTATTAGCACAGCTTATAAAAAATGGAGCTAAATTAAAAATGCAATGTCTTCTAGATAATCCGATAATCAGCGGTGCTACAGGGAGCACCTCCACCTAAGCAGAGCGAGTGTATTAGCATATGCATGTAAAATTTCCAAACATTTTGTTCGGCAGTTTCTGCAAGCTGAATGGCTTTCTCATCTTCACAGCAGAAAACAGATTTCACATAACAGGGCTGAGTATTTTGGGCTGTCTTAGGAATGAAGGAATTTTGTAATGTGTTTCAAATCTGTCATTTGTGTATAACCAGTGGGAGACTTGGCCAGAGACCTTCTCACCATATATGCCTCTTGGGTGATGGTTACAAATGAGATGACAGCTAGGATGGTGGTAGAGATGGGACAGAAGGGGAAAAAGGGAGAGAGAATACTGCCTAATTAGGTAATTGCTTGAGGTAATTTCCTTGGGATTAATATGATACTCAACCCTGAATTGTTCTAGACAACTGATGCAGAGCTTCCAAAACTGTGGGGGATGTTTTCCAACCAACCACCCCTCTCAGTCTGTATGCACATAACGCTCTTTAGAAACACAAATTCATTGACTTAGCATCCTAGAAAACATTGAAATTCCCATTACTTACTGGAAAAAACTGTCTACGTTCAATCCAGACTTTCAGGTGTAGATGCAATTGGACAGGGTACGTCAGAATAATGTATTTAGGCATGTAGAAGGAGGAACAAGTTAGGCATCAAGAGCCCCTGAGAACATATGCCACTGTCAAAGTCTTGTGACTACCGCTGCCAATGCCTCAATTTTTCTCAGCACCCAAGGCAAAGCTCAGAAGCCAAATTGAGTACAGAATATGAATGGCAAAAGTCTTCTAGAACTTCATATTAAGATAGCTATAGTTTTCAGTAGCAAGAAAGGATATTCCAAACACTTGTGGCTATCAGGGGCTTTGGGACATACTGAGTAAGGTCTGTGAAACACGAGAATTAACAGAAATGTTTCTGCACATTTCACTCCAGACTGTAAGATCTGGGGTAGTAATGTTAAAGCAGAGGTTGTACAGTCAGAAACATGTCTTTGACCCACCTGCTCCTCTTTATACAATAAACTGAAGAATTGGAAGTGAAGTCAAACCGTACAAGCAGATCAGTGTGTATAAAACAATTTTTTCCAAGCATGTTTTATGTTGCTCTATTTTGTATATACATTACTATAATTAGAGGAAATCTTCAGGACCACCTGGCATACAATTGGCTTCATTGTTCCCAGCTCCTCAGGCTAGGAGGGAGAAGAGGTTGTACCATGATCAAACAATCCTTGCTGTTATTTATGGATGGCTTTCCATAAGTATCAGGCAGGTTGCAAGTTCTAGTGTACATAATTCCTTAGAGCACGCCCCTTGATGCTAGAGCAGGGTGTGCTCTAGCTGTCTCAGTTTGGGTGCTTACCAATAGTTCTGATGATTGGAACCATCATGTGTCTGAACTCACCCTCTGTCAGAAGGAAAGAAAATGGGACAGGATAGGAATAAAGATAGGATATTATGTTTTGGTACATTCATTTGTCAGATTGGATTTGGTTTTGCATGTGTACGTGTTGCTTTTTATTTCTGTTGGAGAACACAAGGCAGAAGAAATGTCTTGCACTTGGAACCAGATGATGGTAGAACTAAGTCTCAGGAAATAGATTTGTCTTTCCCATGGGAGTTCATTGTATTGCTCAACCCATCACTAAGAAGACCTCTGTCTCCTGAGGAGGCAAACTCTGCCTTATGGAGACCTCCATTGTATGAGAGAAGGGATACACATCCGAGGTTTTTAGGAAACCCTTTGAGGAGATGAACGGGAAATCCCAAACACAATTCAAGTTCTGTGGAAGACCAGGGTGGAGAGCTGGGACAGGGCTGACATGCCTATGGTAACTCATCTTAGTGAGGAGGTGTCACCACAGCATCAATGGAAGGCACCACTGGAGAATGTCTAGTGCAATCTCCCTGCTCAGAGAAGTGACCTGTTGAGGTCCATGTATTTTAGTGCATCAGCTGGAGTGTCCAGCTGTCTAAGTACTCCCTGTATAGGTATCTAGTCCATACTTGAGGGAAGGATGGTCTAGTTCAATGACATTTATCACCTGCTAGGGTAAACTAATACGTTAATGATACAAGCACTATTTCTTTATTATTACATTTTGTTAGTATGTGAAATACCACAGTATTTCTAAGACATCAGGAAGAATTGGTCAAAAATGAATAAATGAGGCAATTTACAATTAAAAAACTGTATTCTGATCCTCTAGACAGCCAAGACATCCATCTATTTCAGTTGACCAGATCTGTGCTGTGGTTAAATTTAGAAGTGTGCCTAAGGTGAGGCCTGAGATATCTTCTCTATGAAGACAATATTTTACATTTGATCTTCTGTAAGAATGAAATTCAGATTTTTGGATATCACAATATGGCATTCCACAATGTTTATTCAGGGAGAATATTGCTATTAAATTATCAGGTGGTGTGCATCAGTAATAAAAACATAATTTTTGGCTGATTATTTGCTTACCAGGGTGTCAGTAAAGAGTTCCATTCCTGCCTTTGCCTTATTCCTCCTGAAGAACTATCATGCAAGTCGCACATCTTTTCAGGTTTCCATTTGCCATATCTGCACCAGTAGTAAGAGCAGTGCCTTTTTTACTGCTTTTTTAATCTGACTACTTTTTTTAGATGATCTTCAGTGCCCTGTTCTCTGCATCTGCAATGGAGCCAAACTGAGACCTTGGAAATTAATGTGAAGAGCTTTGTCACTGTTGGCTTGGAACATATTTTTGCCATGATCAGATTTCTTACAGCAGCTTATTTTTGTGGCAAACATTGCTGTGTTTTGACTTAAATATAGCAAAATCTTCAGCATGATGAAATGGCAAAAAATGTCACAGTTCATCATGCTACAAAGTATAAACAAGTATCAAACAGGTGAAAAATACATTAAAGAAGAATAAAACTTCAAACGGGTTTTAAGTAGTTCACTTTTATGTTTTAATAGCTCTTTAGGAGCCTATAAATAAAAAGTCAATTGGATTTCAGACTTGTTTCCATAGTTATATTACACACAGGGAGTATTCAATAAAACAAATCTTTTATTTAGTTCCTGACAGGTAATTAAAACGTGCCTCTGCATTTTCTTGTCTGTTTCTGTAGGAACTAATATCAAAGATTTCTAGAGTTTACAAGTATTCACAAATATATTGCAACTTCATTTTATCTTTTGGGCTGAAAAACTGGTGCTAACTGGAACTCTTTAGTTAGTGGAAAGTTTGAATCCTGTTTGGCATTCTAAGCCTAACATTTCTTTTTTACTACCAAAATTTACTTGCAGCTTCAAAGATCTCAAGTCCCATTTGCACATTTTTCAAAGTAATAGGTGGTGGCTAAAGCCATGTAGAAAAAGAGCTACTAGATGCAGAACAAATTTAGAGAAAAAGAAGGAAAAAAAATGATTGTTAACATTCCTGAAAATGTTTGGGGGATGGGGAGAAGGTGCTCATGAATGTTAAAGTACTATGATTTTTTTGAATTCTTAGTTGTCAATTAAATTGTTTTTATTTCAAATCAGTTTTTTTTCTGGGGAATGTTTCACAAAGGACCATTCAGTTCTGCAGTCTCTTCAATACATATACTTTTAGAAGTTTTAGAAGGCAGCACCTGAGAATGTCAAAAAAAATTTTAAAAAAAAGGCAAGAAAGACATTTCTCTTTACTGCTGACATGCTACCTGGATCAGTATGGCTAAATCAGAAACTTTCAGTCTTTGTGTTTTTACAGGATTGTATATGGTGGCACCATGGGGTTGGATTTCACAGCTGGGGATCATATAAACAATAAGCCTCATTTTACCAGACTTAGTTTTTTTTTCTTTTCTTCCTCTTTTTCTGTATATCATTGTAGTCTCTTACCCCTGCAATATTTTAGTACCCACTATAGAATATGGTGACCAGTAGATCTACCAGGATCAAAATCAAAATGCCTAAATCACTCACACAGAAAACTACCTCTGTGCTATTCTTTGTGTATCTCTGAGACATGGAGGAAAATTGCATTGGGAAAGGCTTTATCAATTAAACTGATTAAGAACTAAGTTAAAAATAATGATTGGCCATAGTCTGGCGTGTGGTAACTTTGTGATTTATTTCTCACACCTGCATTGTCATTTTGGCTACAATTGCCTGACTGCATGGATAACCAAATACCTTATTCTTTGTGGACGCCAAGCACTGATTGTCCTCCTTACGGTTATTTATAACCATTTTAACTTTTCTTTGATCAGGCATAACTAAGGAAATATACAAATCTTCATGTGTGTTGGGTGGCTGTTCCTGTTAGTAGCACTTGTATAAGGCTATGCTACATCCCACAGTTCTGGGCTAGCTCAGTGCTATTGGGGGATGTTTGATGGGCACAGAGGCTGGGGGTACGGGGGTCGTAAGAGATACTACTGAATAAAACAGAGTTGGGAGAAATAGAGTTTCCTAACACAGTATGGGAATGCTGTATGAAGAGACTTTTGCCTTCCAGATGGCCATGTCTAAACAGAGGCAGCAGTATCCAAAGGGGGAGGATATCAACTTCTCAAGGGTTGCCAGCTTGGGCTGTTGACACTTGCGGGTCTGTTGAGTAACATGACAAGCTATAGCGATCACTTTACACACAAATGCATCTCGGTCCCTTGCTGAGGCTTGACATCAGGCAATAGGCTTATGTTTTATGAGTATTAAAATGTCATAGCTTTAGTACTAACTTGTACAATTTCTGGTATAACTCCCCCACGATCTCTTCTTCTTTTAAGTTAGAGTTAGAAGAATGGTTACAATCTTTATTGTCCCTTAAAAATGAGCTTGGAAACATTATTATAGAAGTGGGGTAATCTCAACAGAATGATAAGATTTGCAGTATTACTGATGGGCTCAGCTAAGCCAATAAAATTCTAGAAAAAAGGCCTAAGCTGCAGGAATTTGCAGGGATTTATGAGTTCTTGGCACAATTGGGAGTAACTGTTTCCATGAATGGCCGTTTTATCAAAAACGAAAAATTAGAGTTATGTAGCACAAAATGTTTGCTACAGTGGAAAAAGTCCTACTTTCTGGATTACTCTTGGCTCTATCTGTTGTCAAAGCTAATCACACTGAGCAGTTCATCTGTTTATCACCATAATATTGTATTTACAGCATTCATAAATACAACTCTTTTCATATTAAGCCTGATAGCTGCTTTAAACCTGTCTTTTATCTATTGCTCTTACATTTCTAACCCACTTATTGCATTTGCAGATACTGCAACAAATTTATGTGTTTTATAAACCTAACAGAATGCCTCGTCTACTGATTGATGGAAAATCAGTTGCTCAGTTGCCAGGCAATGATTGATTTTCCAACACAGCTGCTCCAGCTGTGCTACAGATGCTATTTTTTCTCAGATATCATAAATGGTGTTGTAAGCTATTGAATATGATCCTTAACTGTAAGGATCTCTGAGAAATCAGTCATTTCAGTACTAAATGGTCATTTGGTCATTACCTCCAGCTATGTTTTGTGTTTTTTCTAATAAACCTGAAATCAGTTCTGCCACTTGGAGGTTGCTTTGGTCTATTTTGCAAGAAGCTTCTTTGAAATCTGTGACATAAGTAAATGCTTGTCACTAAAAATTACAGTTCATTACAAAATACTGTAGCCAATAGCATGTGCTGATGACAGCAAGCCTTTTTCCTGGAATGCATTTCAGATTCCAGTATTTTATTTCAAACCTTGCTCAGCTGTGTATGACTAATAAATAATAGAGGAAAGAATAACTCAACAGAAAATTTGCAGACCTTCTTTTGATCTGGGGAAGCAGACTTTGGTTGCTCAGCATTCTTTTAGATGACCTTCATAATTTAGTTGTAGGCTGTGATTTGGGTCTGCTATCCATTTCCACAGCAGCATAAAATATTAAAGTCAAGCAATATCAATAATTCATACTTGTATGGCAGCAGGGATATCAATGAGAGGGAACATTTGGATTTGCTAAAATTAAAAGCACAATTCTGCTTAAGGTACAAGTGCAACCTTAAGGCTTTTAATGCTCATTATGAGAGAGGAAATTAAGCCAAGTTTCATGTTTCATGGAAAGAGGAGCTGTAGTTTGTCGTCTCCTGTCATTTGTACATTAGCCTCCTATTCACAACAGGGTAATGTGTCTTCTTGCTAAAATAGACTTGTTGGCAGACTGGGTTCTTTTCCCTTCCTTTCTCAAGAAAAGGACTTCTCGGTGCTTTCTCCCTGATATGAAATCTGATTCTTCTTAAAAATCCAGTTGCTGATATTGACAGCGTGGCTGGTTGCAAATCGGAGAGAACCTGAAGCATGGTCTGCCTTCTACACCTGGTTTTGCCACTGCCTTGTGGGCAAATCCCTTTGGTGTTCTGTGTTTAATTAAAAGTTTCTCAGAGGTGCTGTTCAGTGTCTAGTCCCAAGAGCCTCTGATTTCAGTTAGTCAAACCACAGAAACAATATCTGTAGGAATCTAAAATGCAATTCATTCCATCTCCAGCTTCTAGAACATTATATTTTCCTTGGGGTTTTCTCTTTAAATAGTAATTTGATGTCTACTTTGTCTTGTCTTGTCATCTAATAAATATATGTCTAAATGGTATAAAATGATAGATGATTTAATAGTCTGGTAGACTTCCATGCAATAATTTTTGGAATAGTAATTTATACTTGCTTTCTGCATTAAGGCAATATCCTCATGCACATCCATTTCTTCAAAGCTGATGTTCTTCCAAAACAGCAATAAAAAGCCTCCCCACTTTTTGGTTGTAATTGATACCTTTCAAAGCCAGTCTACTAGAGACATTTTAGGATAAATTTACGCTTTCCTGATGTAAGCTTTCTTTTTCTACTGCCTTCTCCTTCAAGAGAAAAGGGTCATCTCTACTTTTCCTTTGGTAACTTGCTCTCAGCTTTTCAATGTCTTACAATTTTAGATGCAGCTCTAGGAGAAGGAGTCCCAAACCAAATTCCCAGTGGATTTGCTAGTTTTTGCTTAAGCAAGAATGTCCTTCTAACTTAAATAATTCCCTCTTTCCATATAGCTGGTACTGAGTGTCTCTGTCATTTTAAGTTTTCTATTACCATCAAGTGGGCTGCAAGCTGTACTCACTGCACAGGAGTTAGAAAAGTTGGTTTACAGTTGCAGTTGTGTGATGATATCTGGGCAAACACTGAAAATAAAGATGAACTGTGGCCTGTGTTGTCCTCGTGTAAGTTTGTGCATGTTCATGTCAGGCATTCAACAGTAAGATTCACCTTTTAAATTCAGGTTTGTTTCAGAAACATGGGTAAGCTGTAGGATCAGGCTATGAGCAGATGCCTTTGGCAGTCGTGTGTGAACAAACAGCCTGGTTCTTCTGGTTTGGAGGAGAACCCGGACAGAAGGGATGGCAGCATTTCCATTTAGTGTTTAGTACTGATGTTGCAAGGCAAGAAGGTAAAGTGAGATCCTTTCCATTGCTACATGTCCTGTTGGTACATGAAAGAAATTGCTAACAGCAGATAAGGATATGTCAGGGATATGTCTTCAGCAAATGCTGTGCATTGGCTTTGGTTACTTAGGGAAAAAGGAGGTTTTTAAAAGAAGAACTTTGTTTTCCTGAGGCTGTGATTCATTTTTGCCTCCGCTGTTGCACTTCCCTGAACCTCTGCATTTTGCTGTGAGTGAGGACTTAGAGAACTGACCCTTTGGTTGTTTTGGTTTGCTCTTGGTAGAAGTGCTGCTCTTGCTTTGTGGAGGAGTTTGCAAAGAGCTGGTTCCTGGCAACAGAAGTAGTTTTCACTGTGATCTCCTCATCCACAGCAATGTGTAAGAGACAGGTCATCATACAACTTGACTTCAACTCCCATATCAAGTCTGGAATCTTATTATGTCTGGTAAGTGACATAGCGTTCTACTTTCAATGGAGCTTCATCAGCCTTTGGCTCTGGGGTGCATGTGGCATTCTTTTAAAATTTTATGTATTACAACATTCTTGGAAATTTTTTTGTAATCTTTTCGTATTCTTTGCTATCTTTGTCCAGATGCCAAGTAATAAGGCTATCATAATGGTAAGGATATCCCAGCTTTTGATATAAACTGTAGAAAGGAAGCCCTTGCTGAATTCCATCTGAATGCTGCTTACTAGACCAAGCCTTGATACCTTGCTGAGCTACATAAGTCATTACTCAGTACTCTTTGTCCCTTGCTTAGAACTTTTCCAAATTGCCATCCTCCTTTTCTTGATCATATGTAATACATCTGGTTTCTTACCCTGAGTTATATTGTTGTGATGAATATTATTAAAAAGACTGTGTTTTCCCCCTTTTCGTTAGACAATTCAGATCACATTGTGTGAAAGACCTACCACTACCCTCATTTACCACCACAGAAACTTTGTGTTGAACTTTTTAAGCATCAAAGTGATTCTGAAAACAAATGTTCCATACCTCATGAAAGAACTTAAACCTCAACTGTGTTCCTTTTATTTAAAAAAGGGGTTCACTTTCTTCTTTGAAATTAAACTGCAAATTACAAACATGTCATACTGTTCTCCCTTTTCCCCTACACCAGACTAAGCAGGGGATTCAAGCTACCTCCAGCTCCCACCCCTCCTCCTACTCCTTTTGGGATTTGTGACATTGGAGATATGTGGTGACTGCTGAGGAAATTGCCCTAAATGATATTGGAGTAATTCTCCTTCATTTTAGTAATAAAGGTTGTATATGTTTTATGAGAATAGCACCCCTGCAGTACAGAGAGCTACTGTGATCCATCACTTTAAATCAAGAAATCATTTGACACGTTTATTTCCTGAACAGGAAGTGTTCTGTCAGATCAGCTGGAAACCCTGAAATTTGTACATGTTAAGATGAAAGTCAAAATAGCAGATGCTGTTATTTTACTGCTCTGGTTCCGTTTTGCTAGGAAGGCCACTCTACCATTGGGATGCTGAAGAAGTATCTATTTCTTTCCTTTCAGAATGTATATGTCTGAAGAAATTTATTAAAATGGGCATAGGGATTGCAGTTAGTAATTTTTAGAGGACTGTTTATCTGATTATTATGTGGTAAAATCTGATCTAAAATAGAAATATACTTGAACTGTGTCACATATAAAAGTGGTCTTGGCAGAAAAAAAAAGATGTGAGAAAATTTCCCATGTTATTTTATTGAGAGAGTTGTAAAGTATATTTTGCAAATTTAATGCAGATTGTAGTTGACTCATAACTGTATACTCAGCAAGACCAAAACTGGACACTTTGAAAATCACTGGTAAGCAGGGAGATGGCAAGGATGCCCAATTGCACTTATTTTGAAGGCATCAATTGCACAAAATATTTCTGTTTAGACTGTGGGCATCAAAGAGGCTTCCAGCCTGACTGTTAGTTGTGTATGTGTAAGAACTGACTGGGTATTCTCAGGTTAGTCAACTGCAGCTTAAACATTACTGATATAAAACCTACGCTGGAGATGTGTGAGCCTTGCATGCCAGCTGTGTTTTTATTGGCTGTCTGCAACTTCAAAGGCTTTCCTGCTCTAAAGCTCAGGCAGGTACACTGGGCTGCCCTCAAACCTGCCTTTCCTGGCTTATTGATTCTCAACATGGCTTTACCTACAAGTCAAGCTATTTGTTTTCAGAGAACAATATCCTGAAAATATGTTCTTAAGCTGCTTAAAATTTTAAAAATTTTTATGTCATTAATAAATATGTGTTGCTGTTTCACCCCCCGCTTTGACTTCTGTTATTTCACCTGTCAGAGAGATCTGGGTAAGAAACAGATGCCTGAAGTATTTTGACAGGGTATTTGTTTCTGTTTCCAGCATAAAACTCATGTGATGACAAGCAGATAGTAAAAAGAGATTTGCCCCAAATGTGCTAGAGCCCCGGTTTTCCTCTTCCCTCTCCCAGTTGAAAATTAGCTTTACTGTGATTACTTTGGCACGTGCCTTTCTTAAAAAAATTCCCTCTCTGGCTAGGTGAAGAGGATCCTGGTCTTCCCTCTTTTTGAACAGGCATTCTTTGGCAATTTTCTTTGTGTGGTCATGAAGAAATGTAAGTGTCTCTAGGAGTATTGTTGAATGTACGAGGTCTGTCAGTTATTTTGAACACACAACTGTCAAACCTTGTCAAACCTCCTGAACAGCTGAGAAGAAATCCGTGAAATACCTGTAATGCTCCTTAAAGTCAAGCACAGCAGGTATGTCTTGAAATGAATTTGAAAAGTTCATCTTCAGTTTTCTGTGAGTATCAGAAGCAAAGATATTGAAACATAAAAGTGCCTAAATTTGCCCTGGTTTGTTTTTGGTGTCAGATACTCAATAGAATGACTCAGTTATTTCAGAAATTGGCACTGAATTTTATTACTTAAGATATCTAATAATTAGATAAATCTAGTATTCTGCTGGCATGGTTTGTGAAGTAAGCCAAGTTGATTACCATGTAAGAGGAACTCATTGATTTTTAAGATTTCATTTAGAAATATGTTTGTTTTATCTTTATAGTATCTTTGCCTGCACTTCCAACATTTCAGTGAATCTCCCTATGGTCGTCAGTACCTCACAATCAGGCTTTATAAATTCAGTCATACCTGTATATCTGCAGCATTTTGGAGCCTTGTAACTTGTTCATCCCATACAGTAGAACAGGGATTAGATATGTTCCAAGGAACAACACTCAGGATGTTTTCCATTATGATTTTCCAGATGGAAAATTGCCCCACGTGTCTCAATTAAATAATCCATCCATTGTCATACAGAAAGATGGCTGTTGTCATATGGTATTAGCCCCAATATTTTCCTTGCAGAACTGTGAATGTACCCATATGGGCAGGTGGTATCTGAAACATTCTACTGAATAGTTCTGCCCCTCAGACTACAACTCTCTGTACTAAGGCCTGTCCCTTTTTACACCAAAGCAGCAGCTAGTCAGATGGGGTCCTAAGCTGGGGTGAGGGCTTTGGATACTGTTATAAAATGGGTTAGTAAAGATCTGGTTGTTGAAACTGAAAAATACATTAAGCATCCAACTGAATTTCCTCATTGTTCCTTATTCTTACTAATAAAAACCTGGCAAAGCAGCAGTGTATCTGCTTTTCTGAAGTTTTTGTCCTAAAGTCTGGGGATTAAAGTATAAGTGATGAAGGTTTGTATGAGTACAAAGAACATCTTTGCTCCATGTTTTCAGATGAACTGTCCCCTGCCTGATTAAGTGTCAGGACTGTAGCTGGACTGCAAGATGCTGAAATTCATTTCTGCCCCAATATGTTTAATGTTCATTTTCAGGCATAAGCCTGCAGATAAAATCAGTTCAAAAGCTGTAAGTCAACATGGCAGAGAGATTTCAGGGCAGCCTACCTGTCTGGACATTAGTGGAGGAAAAGCCTTTTGAAGTCACAGACGGCCAATAAAAATGCAGCTGGCATTCAAATCTTAAACAACTCCAGCACTGAGCTTTTATATTGCTGATACTTCACTGGAGGCTGAAAATGTTCAGAAAGTGCCTTTGGACACTGGTCCACAGTAAGCCTGTGTACCCAACAGTATGACCAAACTTCATCACCCTTGTTTTCTTGCCAATAAAAACAATTTGTGGAAAGCTCTGTGCTGCTGCTTGCCCAGGGACAAGCATGGCAAGATCCTGCATGTCCTGCATGGTTTCCTCTCTGCAGGACAGGACACCAGATAAGGAGCTCCAGAAGGTCTGTTTGTGCCAAGGCTGGGCAGTCACCCAGGAAAGGAAGACTGAAATTCGTGCTGATGTCTCAGAAGTGGGGTCAACCATTTCACAGGCTGATACAAGTGAGTATTTTGGAATCACAGAATGTTAGAATAATTTAGGTTGCAAAAGACCTCAAAGATCACCAAGTCCAGCCATTAACCCAGCACTGCTAAGTCCACCCCTAAACCATGTTCCTGGGTGCCACATCTAGACAGTTTTGTTTTCTTTTCCATTTGTAAATTTCCTGACCTTTCCCCTTCTGCAGGGTGGCTCTGTGGATCCTGCTTGGCGCAAGAAGTCAGGAGGGAGCTGAGCTCCACTTCCCTTGGCCTATAGGGGGAACTGAAAGAGCTGGTATGCTCTGTCTCTGTTTTGACCCCTTGGTGGATGCAAATTCTCTTCAGAGCCTTGTACAGCCTCTAGCACAACGACACAGGGGTTTCTGAGCTTACCAGCACAACTGGAATGCAAAGACAGATGAATTAAGTTGCTATGGCTGGCTGTCAAATAAAATTCAAAATAGCTTCCCAGCTTTCTGAATAACCCATGTTTATTTCTTCTTGAAAGAGAAAGAATTAAGACAGACACATTAGATACCTGTAAGAACTTAGTTAATTTTGGCTCTCTATTTGATAGTATGTAATGTGTCTTTTCCTAATCCTGTATGGACCTTAAATACTGTGTTTTTGTCTTACAAAGATATTTCAGGAAATCCCAAGTAGCCTTCTTTTTCCTGTGGGCAGCTTTAAGGGTGGAAGATGGGGGCAGTGGGCAAGAGTGGGAACATAAAATTGTTCTTTTGTTGTAACAGGATCATGGTATGGAAATGGTTGACAACTGCTGCAATTGGATTTTACAGAGAAATTAGAATTATCACACAAAAAACCCCTCCATTTTTGCATTTACAAGTCCTGAAATAGCATGTCATGTGTGTAAGCACTGAGCATTGCCTGTGCTTGGCCTTAGGTTAAGCTAATTTGGAGGAATGATAGATAGAATTTTATTGCTGACATTTGGTTTGTTTGGGTTTTTTTTTTTTTTTTTTGATGACAGCTGTTAGCAGCTGCTTCATGGTTTGGAGGGTTAGAAGTAGCCTGAGCAGAGCTAAACCTGTGAGCAGAGTTCAGGTACAGCAGGAGTCAAAGATGGACGAGGCTGTGCCACTTTCTCTCTGAGTAGCCCCATATGTGCGTGAGTGAGCAGTGTAGTCAGTTCACTCGAGCAGCCCTGCCCATGCCAGGGGGTTTGGAATGAGAAGATCTCTGAGATCCCTTCCAACACAAACTATTCTATGACTTCCAGATAATTTATGCTTTTATCCAACTATAGAGCACATAATAAAAAAACCCCTCCTTAAAAATGTTTGCAGATGTTCTCCTCTAGCTTTTTTTCATTCCAATTGCAAACTTCCTGTGTTTCCCATGTAGTTCAGAGTTCTTTCTTTGAGAAAGGAAGTACATTTGAAATGTTTTAGCTACTTCTGCACTTCACAAATAAGATCAGCTTCAGCTGAGCACAGTTCTGGTGGGGAAAATCTCCTCACACTATGTTAAAGCCTCACCTGATTGAATTCTAGTTTTGAGTAGTCTGAAGAAATTATAGAAGAAAAATTGAGCATTGCTAATTAGAAATGGTATGTTTTGCTAGCCTGGTAAAACCTTGCTATTCTAAATAAATGCATCAAACATTGGATTAGGAGTGTAGAAAAGCATACATGTTCAAATCTTAAACACATCATAATTTTAAGTGTCCACAAGTGTTTAAAAAGTGTTGGTAGGAATGAGCGCATATATCCATTCACTAGTTAAATATCATAACCTGTTTCTTTTCTAAACACATGCACAAGGGAACAGAACACATTTGAGATGTTAAACACATTGACATGTTTACAATGTGTTGCAGGAGAGTGTTTAACTTCTTGCTCTCCAAAGCTAAACACTTTGGAATTAGAGGGTTTGCTAATTCTGCTTTTATTCAATGTGACTATCACTTACTGACACTTATTGGATAAAGTTTGAATGGATTCAGAGGAGATTAAAAAAGTTAATCAGAGAGGGAGGAGAATTTTGGCTATGGAACCATAAGATAAAAATATGTGAGTTAATAGTTTGCAGTGTTCTGTGGTTTATGCATATGTCCCAGTGAGCAAATAATTTTTTAAAAAATTGACCCGAGATTTATGAACTGTCCCATATCTGGTTCGTGTAAATACTAGGACTGATCATTAGTTCAAATTAGAGGTCAAATTAGAATTCATTTACAAGGTGCATGAAAAATAAGCCTTAAAAAATAAAGTCAAGTCTTAAGTAAAACACTATCTCGTTGGCCTCCCAGATCACAAAACTAACCCTAAGATTCCAGGGTCGCTAGAGTTGGCATGGCAGTATTGTGGGGGAAGGGGACACTGCTAACCTCTTCAGGTGGCATTTTTAAAGTACACTGTCCTGACCTGTTTTTCTGTTTTGTTGATCCAGATGTGAGGCTTTTATGTTGTTTAACTTCCAGTTACTGTGGAATCAAAGAGACGTGAATCTGATTTGCATGGAAGTTGCTGGGGCATGCTGGGCTGAAGCCCTTTTGGTGATGAAGATGCACTCTGCCCTTCCTGATGTGAGCTTCCTGGAGCTCAGTGCGATGCTGGGCAGGAGCAGAAGCAGATTGGTGACTTGTCAGACATCACATACAGGCCAGAGGGGGCAGTGACACTGCAGGGCATGCCATGGTTACCTGCACTGACTCCAGGTGTACAATGAACTAAGAAAAAACCTGAGTGGAAGCATGGAGCTCTTTAAATTCATCAGATATGGGACCTCTCCAGAAATGTAGAGTGTAGCTGAAGCACTTTGCTGGAGCTTTAGGGAACAGGTGTCCTGGTGAGGGAAGGCGATTAGAAGATAACCTTATTGCTGACATCCTTTCTCATCCTCTTCAAGGGTTTAATGTAACTTGTGCAGAGGAGGCCAACTACTGCTCTGTATAGCACACATTTGGGAAGTGCTGCATTCCACAGGACCCCTCCTCCCAATTGGAATGATGTATTTCAAATGGAGATTATGAAAATGAAAGTGAAAAATCAGTGTAACTGATCTAAGGTTAAGAGCTACATTTGGGAAGCTAAGGCTATATTTAAACTGATGATGGATGCTCTCACATGAGGGTTCATCCAGCTGTAATGCCTGGGTTTCCTCCTATAGATGTAGTGTGTATTCTTGGTAAGACACAAGGTAGCTCAGGGTCTAATAGAAAAAGTCAGGATTATAAAGGATATCTGGGGTTAAAAGCCAGTTCTAAAGGCAACAGGAAACAACCGATATCAGAATAAGCATAGCATGGTGAGTGGTTGATGACAAAATACTTAAAATTCCACAGGAGCTTATCATAGGAGCAGCAAGCATTGTTGGAGCAAGAAAAGGACTTTCATCTGAAGAGTAAATGAACATTTTAAATTCTGTGTTGGATACAGATGCATGAAGCAATACCACTTATATAATACTTGTGTAAGACCAGAAAAAAGCAGCATAACTTTTGGTCAAGAGGAAAGCTAATCTCACATGGCAGTCTTCAGAAAATTAAAACTAGAAGTTTCATTTGACTAGAAGTCAATACTAACTTGGAAAACTGCAATTTGTAAAAAGGGGGGCAGGGAAACACATTAGTTACTGAAAATGTGTCTAAGCTTTTGTTTCATGGAGGGAGTGCCATCAGTGCAGTGGTCGGGAATACAATTTTTTTCTCTAATAAAATTGGAGACTAGGTGTGTACGAGCCACTAAAAAAAACAAAGCATTGGTCAAAGTGCTCATGTAGCTGGTGCTTACACACACAAATTTCTGTCACTTCTCTTCTTCATGGAAATGTGGGGGGTCTTTTAAGCCATACAGGTATTATTTGCACACTGAATAATAAATCAGGGAGAGCTTTTGTGTTACAGAAGACTTGTACTAAACTATTCACATGTATATATGTGAACATCTGCCACTTCTAGTTCAAGTTAAATTAGGACTGATATTGCACCTGCGGAAGATAGGACTTTGAACCTGAAGGTAAGAATTTTGTTACAGGAAAATGTGTAGGAAAAACACATTAAGGTTATTAAGGATTGGAAAACCTCAAAGAAAGGCCAAAAATGCTTTTTACTGGCTTCACATAACAGTTGCTGAGGAAGTCATTGAGGCCTATCTCTGGTGTTAGAAATATAAACCAAGTGGAGTGGCCTGTGTTGACGGTCTAGGAAAAACTGGCTCCTGAAGCCAGTAGGTGGCTTTGTTTACCTTGGCTAAGAGAAGCTACATATGTGTTCTAGAATATAACTCTGATGTGATGGCTTTACTACTGGGTGTACCTGGGCAGAAGGCTGTGTGCTTTGATTGTGTTTTCATTAAATACAGTAGGTATAACATGACCTGACTGATCCCTGAAGCGCAACCACCGCTCCACATTATCCTGTACCAGTCTCCAGACTGCTACAAGTAAGTGCCAGCACAGTAAAGCTCCTACTGAAAAGCATTCCAGGGTCAGACTCTGGCAGGTCCTTAGCAGAGCAGAAGGGCAGAATGGTCCTAGTGAAGGATGGGGTTGCCTCCACTGACACAGGACAGTTGCCTTCACTGACATGAAACATCGGAAGCAAGTGAGGGAGCCACCAGAGGTTTGTATGGAGAGTCAATGTGACAAGGCAAAAACTAGTGATTCAAGACCCCTGGATCAACATTTGAAAAGAGATGATTTTTTTTGAAAAGAGATCTCCACTATATTTACCATAGTGACAGTAGGCAGTTTCAGTTGACACATTCAGCAGCAGGGAATAAGCAAACACCCTTCCTAGCACCAAGAAGGAGAAAAGCATGGACAAGTGGAGCAGGATGAGGCAGCCTGACCCAGGCAGTTGATGCACACCAATTTTACAAGGAAGATGGTGTATATGTTGTTTGGGTGCATTTTTTGTTTGCCCTGTGACCAACAACAGGAATTCAAACATGGGATGGAAAAAACCTTGTTCAACTCCTGGGCTCACACTTTTTACTGAGCAGCTCAATGTTTATGTTTTGGGGAAAGCAGTGAAAACAGAAACCTCACACTTACCTGGCACAACCTGCTACTTCTTGCAACTTGTGGCTTTCAGATGATTGTTCTGTTTTCTGAGAACTCTTTCTGCAGAGGGCAGATCATGAGGGACTGTTATTTTTTGAGCCATTGAGTTTTAGGTCAATTCAATATTTAACTACAGTATGCTTTGGTTAAGGGCAGTGCCCAGCTAGTCCTACTCTCTCTGGAGACACATCTGATCTAATATTTTCTTACTCAAGAGAAAGACTGGAAGAGTGTTGGTCAGGCTTCATCTATTTGGCCTGCAAGAGGTTGCCTTGTGTTTGTGAGAGGATGCTGAAACCTGTCCCTGGGTGATTGGCAGCTGGTACTCACTGACATGCTGTCAAAGGTTTTGGTATCACCAGAAATCCTACATTTTTTTCTTCATACTCTTTTCAGGTATTTCTGCTGGCACAGAATTGATAACAGGTGCAAATCAATGTAAAGAAGCATATGGGAAATTTTTGGTTCAGGGGAAGATTTTCTAGTAGGAAATGTGTCAGTGACACTGCTAATTAAGACGTTACTTTCATCTCCTGCACTGTTTGCCTGTATAATGAGTTTGAAGGAAACTTTAGCATCTAAGCATATGGGCATAAGTTTGGGAAGCAAAAGGTTATGTGTAGCAATACAGAACAATATGAATGATGTTTAAAGCCAGTGGGGATGACAGACTTGCTAGTAGTCAGCAGGATTCATTTCCGAGGAAGCAATGGAGTTGTGATATTTTTTTCTTTGCCTCAGCAAAATTAAAGCAGTAGAAACGCATTACAAAAATCATTAACTTCCTGAGTTTCATGATTTTCCTGAACCTGCATGTTATCTTTCTATGGAGAAGGGCACGTGTGTGTGAAGAAGGGAATGGAAAGGAGTAAGACAACTCAAAGTTAATTCCTTACAGTTATGTGAGCCAAAAAATTGTATTTCCCCTCAAGACCACAAGTCTAGGTCTACAGAAAGTCATAAGACAGGTCCTGTTTATCTAATTTTTCATTTAATAAATTTGAGTTATTACCAATTACTATCTATTCCTCTTTAATATCATTTGATATCTATATATTTTTAATTATTTACCTCTGGTTTACTGTTGACTTGATGATAAGGTTTGGGGTGTTTTTGGTTGAAGTTGCTCCCTCTCCAAAATGAATCGTGGTTCTTAGGACTCTTAGTAAGCTCTGCTAAAGCAGTTTCAGTTCCTTTAGTCATGGGTTTAAATGGAACTGAGACTGAAATCATCTGTGGCTCTCTCTGTTTGCCCTCATGATTATTGTATTTCTGAGCACAGAAGTGGCACATTTCCAATCACTGCCTATTCACAAGGGATCAGAGAAGTAGAAAAGGACAAAGCAGGATAGGAAGGGGAGACATAGGAAACCTGAGCTCACTTCCTTGCTCTGCATCAGCCATCCTATGATGTGTGGGCAAGTAACATTTTCCTCTCTGTCTTCCTTCCTGCAGGATGGCAATAACACTGCTGTGTTGCATCCAGAGGAGCACCAGGAGAATAAACTTTGAACAGCTATGAAATGCTTTGAAGACACTATGGTGGAGAACAGGTAAACAAAACATCTACAGCAGACATTTCTATGCTTTTCGTGCTTCTGTGCACAAAACCAAAAGTCCTTTGACCCTGGTGGCTGTGCATGGAGGCAGCAGATGGGAGTTTGATTGTCTCCTTCATTCTGTGGTCTTTGGAGGCTGTCCTTTGAGGCTGGTTACCATTTTCCCCTGAAAGTTTCTGACTTGTGTCTTCATGATGGCTGCAAGCTCTTTGCTTTTCCCCTCCCCATACAGTTTTGTGTTCGTTCCATTTCTGTTTTCCTAATGCCACCTTTTTCAGGCTATTTATTTTCTTCATGTCTCTGGCATAATTGTTTTTCACCCAGCTGCTGATCCTCTCCCACGTGTTGCTTTTGAAGGGGACAAAGCATTGTCTGTTTATGTGCTGGCTGCCACTTGCTGCCTGCAGGAACAGCTCTGCTGCAGTTCTGGGGCTGTTCCACAGCAGAGCTGTCCCTGGTGTGAGATGCTGCCTCTCCTGACTTGTGTATGTGCGCACAAGCACTGCTTCCAGAGCCGTACACAAGCCAGGAGTTGGCTATGTTGGCCCTCTGTGCCAGAGACACTGTGTGTTAGCAGCATCTTCTCCACTGGTAGAGTGTGATGAACTGCTCTTGGGTCAGAAAAACTTCCTGGTGTATCAGGGAGAAGGCCTAAGTTGAGGTGACTTCATAGCTCCCATTCACTCTGCAGTTCCCCAAATACATGTCTCAGCACAGCTGTGGCTGTGCATCACAGCTCTTTGCAGATGAAGCCTGGTTAGGAAACCCCAGAGCACTAGAGGTTAGATAGCCTCCTTCACTTTTGTCACCTCCTTAATCACTTTCTACCCATACACATTACTTGGGCATTTTTTAGCTTTAAACCATTTATGGTCCTCTCTGGACTAAGTGCCTTTCCACTCCATTTATGTCACAGCAGGACACTTCATAATCTCAAGTTACTTATTTTTCTCTGCTCCACCAGTGGCGTGGGTGTCATTTACACTCATCCAGCAATTTACAGCCATTCTCTTATTGGCATGGGTTCAGCTCCCAGTTAATTGGTGCATGGGATTCAAGCACAATTCCAAAGATTTTGCATGGAGCTAATGAAGGCAGCAAAGGGTCTTTATTTCAGTAGCCTGTTACTGTGAATGTAATGTCCTGTAATGTATAAGAAAATGTGTGATGTCTTTTAACAAGAGAGTAAAAGACATAAATTGTATACGAAATACTCACAACATAAATTCCTTTTGAACTGCTCATTTCACTCTTACACAACCTCGAGTAATTTGACCTTCTTAATTGCTGTATTTACAGTAGAAATTTGACACTGGACTGATTGCAAATGTATTTCTAATGGATTTTCCCCAGAGATATTTAATCAAAATCTGGTGAGAACCTTTTCATTGCTTTTTGTATTACTTGTAAAAATGTTCTTCTTAGAAGCAGTCAATTTTAACAAAAAACTGTTTGCCTTCTCTTCCCTTTTTTTTCCTTGCCAGACTTAGTGGTTTTGGAATTTATTGTAATAATAATGGTATAAGCAGCTTGCTCAGGAGACTCCTCTAAATTTTGAAAAAGTGACTCACAGTAAATGGGGCCTTCAACTCAACGCCTTTAAGGTGGCAGTCAATCTGTCTAAATAAATAAGTAAAATAAAATTAACTAAATAATGGAGCTACCTGAAGGTGAGGGATTGCAGCATTAAGACATTATCCTGTCCCCTTTGAGGATAGGGGGCTGAGTTTGTCTTCATCAACCTGAGTGAAAAAGTCTTCTGCTGGGAGCTCTGGGGGAGCCTTGTGGTGTGACACTGAAGAGTGTCAGAAACATAGAGGCAGAGGAGGGTGGATGTTGGTACCAGCAGCAGCAAAGAACTTGGGTAGACTCTAGCTGTTATAATCAAACCTGTGTGGGGCCAAATTCTGCCCTCAGCTTGCCTTGTAAAACCAGAAAATTTACCATTTTCCCCAAGAAAATTCCCATAGGCTTACACAAACAATGTAGCCATGTTGCTGAGACCAGAGTTTGGCTCCAGTGCCAGAAGTGAGGAGCTCATACTGCACTTTAATTGTTTTAGCTGCTGTTGCTACAGCTTCCAAAGAGGTTATAAGAATGAGTGAAAATTACAAAATTATATAAAACACAAAATATATCTGGCTATGAATAGGAATCTGTCTTTATGTAAGATTTTTTTCCAGAATGTTTTTACTGATATGTGTGAATCCCCCTATCTTAATTTATTATTTACTATCTCTCCTAGAAAGATCCACATCCCCTTTTTGTTTAAAATCCTATTAGATGTCTAATCCTCCTGGTTTTTTTAATGTCAGTCCACATCATTCATGTCAATCCCCAAGAAGTCTTAAATGACACAATGTTGTGAGGTTAAACATTGTGAGAACTTGAGACAACTAGAAATCATTACATTTGGAAACATTCAACAATAAAAAATGTTATTGTTACTAATGTAGTTATTAAAATATTTGAAAGGTAAATATTTAAACAACTTTGCCTGCTCTGATATTAAGATTAATAAATATTCTTAATTTTACAATTTAAAGCTGAATAAAATCCAACCTGCACTTCATGAAACAAATATATTTTTTCTTCAGTGCAGGGAAGTATGTTCTATGAGACATTTATACACTATGTCACCTTTCAGAGTTTCTGCAGAAGAAATGGTTATTTAACATTGAGCATAATCACACATTGATCATAAGATAAATGTCTTCCATCAAATGGGACCATCCCATAATGAAATCTTCTTCAAAATTTTCAAGACAGCTAGATGGATTCGTGTTTCAGGATCCTGGGATGAAGCCCAGAGCTCAAATCTATGTATTAATGATATTTCTCTAACGTCCAATTATCTAAAAATTGTTTCAAACCTAAAAAGTGTAAAGTGTTTGCTGGAAACATGCAAAGCATCTCCAATCCAATCTGGTTCAGCTGCTCACATGCTCAGTCTGGATTCAGGAACTGGGTACTGTGCAGTAGCTGCTATTTCAATAACAAAAGCTTGTTGTGGAAAAACTGTACTGATTCTTTAATCATAATAAAGTACTAAGACTTCCTTTTCAGGTCTGCAAATTAAAATTATTAACCTCTCAGTAAAACTTGAAGATAGATAGATAGATAGATAGATAGATAGATAGATAGATATATGACCCCTTGAATTTTGTAAATTTTAATATTAATTTTAACATAATAAATGAAGATGATTCCAGGATGGTGGAAGAAAATGTTGGGATATTTTTTTAAGTGAAAGGAAGTAAAATATGTGCATAAAGATCTGTATCTCCTAATCAGGTTTCTGACTTCTTGAGATCTAATTTACTGCTGTTTCACTGCAGTGTTTACTGAAATACCATTAAGAAATCCACTCAATGCCTTTGATTAAGGGCAGTCAAACAGACACCAGCAGCAAACTTTCTTATTTTTTCAATGAATTAAGTGAAGAAATAAAGGTTCACCGAACAGGGTGGAATTACCAGAGTTCAGGATTTTTCCCCTCCTTTAAGTAGGTGTTGTGATCGTGTTTTCTGTTTTTCGCAATCTTAGATTAAAGGATAATCTTGGCTCACCAAGGACTATACTCTGGGTATTTCCTTCCCTGCTGACCGTGTCATCTGGTGTGTTTGTGCAGTCCTGCTGTGACTTGCTCACATGCTGGATAAACAAACTTTTTTTCTTGTTTTCTTTCTCCACTCTCCTTGTCTTTGAAAGGTGCCTAGAACTTGACTGGAGCCATGGAATGGATCTACACATACTGTTATTGAGCTTGGTGCTGGATTAAAGCTTTGCCATGCCTTGTACTGGTGATACAACCTTTTCCCACCCACATTTTTAACAAATTTAGCAGGCAAGTAAATGGGTCATGACAGTGAATCTCATTCACAAGCATCTTTTCTCTGAGAATCTCTAATAGTTTGGTGGTAAGCTTAAGAAAAATTAGCTCCTAAACTCAAGACTGAACCAGACCCCAAAACCGTAGGAGTGGAAAAGTCTTTGGACTGTTGCCATTTTTGAAAGGAAGAATATGGGTCACTGTTCATGCTTCAGGATAGATTGGATAGATACTGTATGCTAGGAGGAAGTATGCTTATAAAGGATTTTCCATAGTTATAAGCTAAGCATAAAACAGAAAGTTATTCTACCCTACAGCATTATAAATTCAGCTGCTTGGAGAAACTCTAAACCGGTGACACTGGTCATGCAAGTTGCCTCGTCATGTTCTGTACTTTTAAATTATTTAAAAATGCCAAAGAAGGAGAGATTGTCAGGTTATTTTGAGTAAAACAATTATCTCAGCAATTTTTCCCCCCATGCTCCTGAGGCTCCTTCCTGTCTCTGAGTTAATCATGTTTTTAAGTTTAAGAAACTGATTGAGACAGATGGCCCCCATGCACAGTTGTCCATGTGGATGTGTGTGCACACAGACACTCATGGACCTCTGAAGCGTGAAAGGAAATGTGATTTTTGCAGCACATGCTTTACTTGGGTAAGAAATACCAAACCAAGGCAGTGTCAGTTGGACATTATTTTTACAGCTATATCATATCACCGGTGAATGCGATTAGCAGCAAAGGTGTTAGTTCAGGAACTGAAGGCTATAAATTTTCTGTACAGCAAAGAGAGAGTATAAGGAGCAGAAAGCAGAGCTGTCCCTCACTGACTCAGTGCTTGTTTTTACTTTCTTTAGGTACTTACAAGAGCCTGACAGACTTCTTCCTTTTCAAGCTACACCAGGTGTGTTTTTGTGGCAAGTTTGTTGGCAGAGAAGTTCCTAAGAGGTAGGTTTTGTAGTATCTGAAAATAACTAGCAAGGAATGGAGTAAATATCATGCTAAAAGACTGCTGCGTGGGACTGTTTGCTAATTTATTAAAGATTTTGGTCACAGCTGGACAAGAAAATCAGGTTTTGTTACTTTAACTAGGAAGCAAGAAATTCACTCTCCAGACCATCGTGTTCCTTGGAGAGGGTGGGGCTTCTTGTTTTGAGCCTAACAGTGAAGTGAGGAAACAAGACTGTATTAATTACTGAGAAAAAGAAGGACCTCTAGCCTTGCCTGGGAGCTGTAGCCTTTCAGCATTTTGGTGGATACAGGGGTGATTTTCTTAAACTTCAGGGCTGAATTTTCAGCTGTGTTTCAGGTTTTAGAAAAATAGTATTTTTAATTTGGAAATCACATCACAGAGTTGTCCCAGCTTTCTCAGTGGCCCTGCCTTGTTGTCAAGAGCCTCTTTTCCCCTAGGATAATTTCACCAATTAAAATTTAATTTAAATTTAGGATCTGATCTTCCTCTAGTAAAGTCAAGACAAGCTTAGCACTGACATGCAGCCAGAAAAGCTCTGTTTTGCAGCAATAGGTCTTATAAATATTTGCACGTAATAAATTGTTATTTATGTATCTTTAATTAACATGCAATGTAACTGTAATTTCTGGATACAAAATCTGTTCCCAAGATTTGTGTTACTCTTTTAATCCCTCTGTGAAAAGCAGGTGCTTGTGCTTAAGTCCGTGGTGTTTCCAGGAGATATATTTGATTTTACATCATCATGAGATATACAGATGTCAATTTTCAGGTTATTTCCTATGTTTCCTTTACTGAATACTATTGCTGATATTACCCACTGCACCAAGTTTGGCTGAGTTCATTCTGGTAATGACATTGTGAAAGACACACAGAAATAGGGCCAGCAAGTTCTGTCAAGCCTGCACAGATTGGTTTGTTCTCCTTTTCCAGTTTTACCAAATGCCAATGTGGGAAATCTCAGTCTGAAGCAGGACCAACACAACCAGTTCATGGGACAAAGTCCTTGACAATGATGGGCATTACTTGCTTCTCATATTTACTGTTCTCTTATCAAAATATTATTCAATACTTGGTAGAAACATTTTCTGAGTGGGATGAGCACATGCAATTACATTTATTTGAAGTTTTAAAAAACCCCATCCTTCATGAAATAAAACTCATATTACAAAAATTATAAGGAAGAAAGGGTTTTTTTTAGGTTTGGGGTTCTTCTCACAAGCTACTTTCTTCATGGGTCTTAGAAAAACACTTTCTACACAAGATTTTTCTCTTAAAAATAACCTTCTGACTTCATTCTGACAGAAACATCCTCTAGCATGAACCAGCCTTCTTCAGGAAGGAAAGGAGTGTGTTGGGGGGGAAAAAATGCTTCCTGGAAAAAGCTAATCAGTATAAAAGGGAAATGGTCAGCAGTATCTGCATTAATTTTGAGGAGAAACAGAAGTAATCCAAATGTGCAAGATATTTTTCATCAACAGGAAAGCACATTATTTTCTTCATCATGTACCCTGTACTTTGTTCTCCCTTGGAGGAGCTGCTTTGCTTTTTATTTTCCTTTTGAAACTTAAAAGATTTGAGAAGAAAAAAAATTTGAGTCATAAATTGAATATACATGTATACGACAACATTCTTTGTCTTTGCCCTTCACTTAACTGTAATGACCTTAATCAGCACGTTAAGCATGTCTGCGTCTGCATCCCTGTACCCCCTCAGCATTTTGGTAACCTGGCAGCTTTGTATTCCCTGTTCCTCAGGACCTGTGAGATGGTTGGTGACAGTGGAGGTGGCACCTGCAGATTTGCTGCGCACACAGGCACTTCTGCCGCTGGAGTGAGGTCTCACGCTGGAGTTCCAGCCTTGGGAGGTCTCTCGCTGATCCCACCTCCAGGGAGGAGGAAGAGAAGCAGAAGGGCTGGGCAATGGGGCCAAGGTCAGAGGGTGTGGTGGAGATCTTAGCTGTGCCCCAGGGGGTGGGAGCACCTTCACCTGCTGTGAAATGTCTGATGTACAGCACAGGGAGAAGGCAAGGGAATGGAAAGGATGAAGGAAAAAGGAGACTGAGATTCTGAGCAGCGCTGACATTGCTTTTGGCCATGAACTCTGGAAAAGCTAGAGTAAAAAAGCACCACTATGGTGATGTGATTTCCTTTGAGCTCTGGCCTGGTGTGCACTCTTAAGAAAGTCACTTTAGCTGCAGACCTCGGCTGCTTCTTCCCACTGCTCTCCTTTTCTGCTGCCTCTGCTCTGATTGCAGACCCCGTGGGAGCCAGGCAGTCACTCCCAGCATACCTAGAACACATTGCAAGGGTGGTGTGGTTCCTGCCAAACCTGTAAACAAAACTGTGCTTAAAGAAGGGCTTCAAAAGATGCATTTCAGAAATCTGAAGGGAGTAGCCAGTGTTCTTTCTGAGTGCTTCTGAGTTTGTGCCCAAAAAGGCTTGGTATTTGACTCTGCTGCTCTGGTTGTGGTTTAGTTTTTATCGTCTAATCCTACTCTTTTCATACAGGAACTGAAAATTGCCCAAAGACATATTTTTGAAAGCACACCATAATCATGCAATTCTGGTTTCTATCACACCCTTGAAGGGACATGTTCTGATCTCGCTCACACCCTGGCAGGCAGGCAGAGTTTGCTGTGGCTTTGTGTGCTGGAGCAGAGAGACCAGGACAGAGATGAAAACCACAATTCTTTGTTATGCAGAACATGGTTATTTTGGTGTCTTGCCAGTCATGCCAGAGTATCAACAGATGTTGCATTTGTGATTAGAGCCTGTGCAGGTAAACAGAAGGAAACTATGTGGGTTATGATATGGCTGCTGTCACTAGTTTTTGGTTAAATTGCTAGAGCTATAAATACAACCCACTCATCAGAAAATATCTTGCATTTGCTGTTTTCTTGGGTTTAAAAGAGTTTCCTGAGGGAGGTGCTTTTAACGTTGGTAGAAGGAGCCAATTATTTAATTTTTTTAAATAGCTCAAAGAAAATATTATCATTTTTCAGGAAGAGCAACAGTTACTGGTAGAAACATGCTATTACTGGCTTACAGACTTGGAAAGCCAGGCATATTGTACATCATTTCTGATGTGCAGTATGTTATCTTTGACTATAAAAAGGCAGGGCTAAGCCTAGGTAGGAGCAGTGACTGGCTTTGGAGGGCAGAGCTGAGCCTGGGGAGATGGGGCAGCCTGGGTTGTGAGGCTTTTTCTATGATTGTGTTTCCCTGATAAGATTACTGCCCAATTCTCTACTGTGGATGAAATGTGCAAAGTACCACGGTTTATCAGGCTACTTAATCAAGGTGAATGTTCCTTACTTAACCAAGGTGAATGTTTTTTGGTTTTTTTTTAGTCTATCTATTTATTTTTACTAAGATGTTATAAGTGGCATACTCTGCTCCCAGATCAGAAAGTGCTGCAGCCAACACTACCAAGTGAGCATAAGGCAGGGCTCTGTGCCAAGGGAGCACTGGGTATGACAAGACTTCCCTGCTCCCTCTGCAGCTGTGCATCCTCTCTGTGCAATCCTCTATGCAAGCCTCAGATTCAGGAGATTTTCAGGGTTACTCTTAATTCCAGTGGGAAATGGCACAAATGTTATATAGAAAATTACATGGTGGGGAACTGCTGAGTTTTACACATTGATTTCAATGGAGCCTTTCATACAGCTGGAAGACCAGAATGTGATCCTGTGCCTCACTTTCTCTTGGATGTAACCTAAGAGGAAAAGTGGGAGACTGAACGTTGCCTTTTAGGAATCTGGCCCTTCGCCTTTGATTCTATTCCAGAGCGGAAGTAGCAATGTTTGCATCTCCCACGTTGCCGGTGTGTATATCATTCTAGACAGCAACTTCTTTGTTCAAAGATGCTTTTAGATGTAGGATTGAGTGGACTGAGTGCGCTGATGTTTAGCCTTGTGTTTTTACCCTTATACCTGCAGGTCTGTCATGGCTGTAATCTTCTGTTGATGCATGTGTTTCTGGTCTACAGGCAGTCTTTCACAGCATTGTTAACAGCAGTGTGCTCTTTCTCAGAGAGCCATGGAAAACACCTGCCTTCTACAGCTGCCAAGTTTTTTTTTAGGTGTAGTCTTCATTGCATTGTGCTTATCTTTTATACATACATACACACATATATTCATAAATACATGTGTATGTAAATATATGAATATTTATACAGGAATATTCTCTCAGCTATCATGAATTAGTAAGAGTGACAAATATAGAAATGTGAAATAACAATGAATACCTTCAATGTCCCTACTTTGAGTCATTTCATACTGTGAATCTATTTAAATGCATTGTTTTAAATGATCAATATTTTTAAACTCATGATGCATTTTAATAAGCAGCAAGAGATTAATGAACAAGTGCCTACAATACTCTGTAGTGTATGTGCAGTCATGGGGGTTTTAGGTATTATTTTAAAGATTTTTTTTTATTAAAGTGCAAGAGCTTTTGTTTCTGTGATGCAGAATCTGACTATATGTTTATAGGGATAAGATAAAAGGAAAATTAATGCATAATCCTGAACAAGCTAATTATTTTTATCTTGGAACATAAAAGGCTAGTATGTCAATATGTAAATATTCTAGTGTGTATTTGCCATGGTAAAATTGGAGATAAGGATGGCAAAATTAGGCATGATAAGGCCTATGCAGGAGTAAGGTCTGATTAACAACTAAGAAAGGCTAAGAAAATCTGAATTTGTGAATTGACCTTTGAAGGAAATACTCTGCATGAAGATGGAGAATAGGTTATCTTGGAAGGGATAGTTTTTCCACTGGCATACAAGCTATTAGTTTTCTAGTGCTAGTGTGAGAAATAGAAAAGCTGTACCTGATCAGGAGGAGAGCTGTAAAGCCACCAGTCCTCTGTTCTATCAAAGCAGGTTATCCCATGATTATCCTGTGATTCCCATCCACAAAATGATCCGTGAGCAGGAGAGCCAAGGGTGGCACAAAGGTGCTGCTGTGGGAGACCATACCTACAACGTGTCTGAAGGCAGAAAGTTACACTGGGGAAGGAAGAGAAATGTAATATTTAAGTTTTCAAATGTTACTTCTCCGAGCTGCAATGGACAAGTCATGTGGAAGAGAGGGGGCAGTGTGGAAGAACACATGAACACAAGGGCAGGAAGTATTGCATGCCACAGAAAATTGCCACAGTGCATAGGAACAATAACAAACACAGGCTTTCTTTTATTTTTTTATGTATTATGGTTTTTCAGACAACATCAACATTATCCTGCTGGGAAAGACTGGTGTGAGAGAGCAGCTCCTTCTCCAGGTGGCTGCATTTGCCGGTGAGATGTTTTCCATCCAACTGTTCTGAGATGTTTTCCAGTTTAAATACAGCCCCAAATCAGCCATTTATGAGGAGCTGTTGCTGAACAAACATACACCGAGAACAAGCACAAACCTGTAAAATTTCTCTCCATCTTGTGAAAGCCTTTCAAATGCCTCAAAAATGAGGATAAGAAATAGCATCCTCTGAGGCCTCAGAGGTGGGGCTATTTAGGTTCCCAAACACATCTGTTGCTGCTAAACCCTAGACACAGCGAGACATGGCATGGAAATAGTGTCCCTGAGTTAAGGCTGAGCAACGTCATGGAAAAGCTAGTGTTGAGGAGAAAATATTGATAAAACAGGAGTTTATCAACCACCATGTTGTGAGCTGTGAGCTGTTAAAAGCCAGTGATGAAGGTCCTGTGGAAGCACCCCTTGGGTAGGCAGAGGCAGCTCGCTGAAGAAACAGCGAGCTGTCAGCAGGAGTAGTTAATGGAAGGGCTTGTGAGGGTGCAGCTTCCCCCGCAGATCAGGTGGTGACATTTCAGAGCCATTTCATCGGGGGAGGGGAGTGAGATGTACAAGGCAATGATCTTAGAGCATTGTGATAGCGTTCCCTAAAGGGGGAAGGAAAAATGAATTAGATCAGTGATCTCCCTGAGTAGAGCTGCCAGTTGTTAACATCTCTGAAGGGAGTGTACAAGCCAAGATGACAGTGCTGAAGAAAAAGGAAGAACTCATTTGTCTGGATGTACTAATGCATTATTTTGATTGTACCTGTGCTGGTGGGCCCCTGTTGCAGGAGGTTAGGGCTTGACAAATACTGATTAAACAGCCCCTTTCTGAGGATAAGCTGTTGCAGAACAGAGCAGATAGGCAGGACTGAAAATGTTGTTTTCCTCAGGTAATATATGTGGAAATGTCAGAGCCTTTTGGCCTCTGATGCTGCCCAGGGTCGACAAGAAGAGCCCTCAAAGTTTTCAAAGATGCTGTTAGGATTTAAAATACAATTGGAGTCTGGTGTCCCTTGTTACCCTGCAGATGTAGTGTCTCACAAATGTAATCTGAACTCATGCTTTTTAATGGAGTCTATACTACTAATCGCTCAAAAATCAGTGTTATTTTTTTTTTCCTTTATAATGAGACAGAGCTTTTTATTCGTATGTGGATGGAGTTTTGCCAGGAAGGCTTATGTCAAGTGGTTTCATTCAGCAATGTGAAAACTCATGTGCTTGTCTCGGCAGGTAGAGAGAAGTGGAAATCATACACTTGCAAAGAATGTAACTAATGACTCCACTCTTTATGTTTTTTTCCAGGGAGAAAGCTGGTGCATAAGTCTTCAAAGTGTGACTCAAAATGAGACCAAATTTTCCTAGCCCAAATGTTTAAGTCTGTGTTAAAACATAAATATTGTTTTGTGGGACCACCATGCATAGCTGTATAAAATTTTATGTGCAATAATCAATAATTAATTTGGAAAGCTGTGCTAGGAATTTTAGTGAACTGTTCATTACTTTAAGCTATCTTGATTAGAAAATCAGAAAACAGTTTGCATTTAAGTTGCAGCTGCAGTACCCCTTGCCTTCAGTGTCCTCTAGACCAGCCCCAGGGTGATGGGACATTCATGTAGTGTCAAGGCTGGGGTCTTGCCTGTGCAATGTCAACATTTCCTTGCAGCCATCACCTGCCAGCATGACTTTGCCTTCTCAGGCAACTGTTTAGGCTCTGGCAGGAGCAGGAAATGCTCAGCTGATCTTTTACAAAGGAGGTTTTTCTTGGCAGGTTGGTTCTCTGTTGTCTTCTGCTAGCCAAAATGAGTGTGAGCACTGTGAATCCCCTCCCAAGACAAGGTTCAGAACCACAGGAAACATGTCTTGCAACATCTCATCTAACTGTGATGACAATGACAAGGAAAGGACTGATATCATATGACTTTAACATTTGGATTTTTGTGCTGCAGCTTGCAGTGGGGATGATCTGAAATGTGTAACAGTGTAGGGTGCAGTTCAGGATTGTTGCTGAAGGGGAGGAGTGGCATGGTTTAGGAGATTCACTTCATCGGACCCAGCTCCAAGGTGGGAGCACAGTTGCCTCTCTGGACTTGGGTCATCTCCTCAGCAGCAGCTCCTGCCTTTTCCCTCAGCAGTTAATAGTTTGTTGCAGCAGGGAAACAAGGTATGGCAGGGCTTTTCTTCCCTGCAACATGTTCGGTGCTGTGCTGAGTTTTCTCATGCCTAATAATTGAGCTGATTCAGCCTTTCAGCAGGATAGCAGTGGTCTGAAACAAGGAATTGGTTTAATACCTTATGACAGAAATAATGTTAACACTTTAATTTTCCCGCTGGCAACAAAGAGCCTTCACTTGGCTTTGCCACTGCCAACAGCTTTTCCAGCTCATGGGTGACAGCCTACCTTCTTTGTGTGCAAAAAATGCAGAGTCTTTCCCTTCCTTACAGGGAAATGAAAGAATTAATTCCTAGTTACACTATGAAGCCAACAATGATCAGCAACAATGAAAAGATGAAGACTTCAATATTTTAGTAAAATGTTTCTTCAAAGAAACGTTTCTAAAAGAGATTGATGACAACTAGGAAGCTGAAAGACTATCCGTTAAAGAAGATCTAACATGACTCCAGATAGAAGCCAATTATTTTCAAAAAAACTACTCTACTTTTTAGCTTTGATTAATTACTTGGCATCAGAAATTGGACATTTAACAGGACTGAGTTGACTGTGGAAATGAACATCACTGGGAGTCACTGATGCAAAACTAAAAGTTCAGGGTAACGACCAGACATTTTTATTTTTTTTTTTTTTTTTTTTTTTTTTTTTTTTTTGTGTGTGTGTATGCGCAAGGAATGGGTGATATTGTCTACCTGACAGTGACTAGGGCAGAGGCTTTTATGCTCAGAACAGTACAAAAGTGTGAGTTCCAGGATAAGATCAAATCTAGATGCAAACAGAAATGTATCATTTCTATTTGTGACATGAATTTCAATAGGAAACAGGTTCTGCACTCAATAGAAGATTTTTTTTTAAAACAGTTGACACCAACTGTTAGAAAGTAAATGAGATTGACAGGGTTTCTTCTGTTTTATAAGCAAAGTACACATAAGGTTATAAGCCCAGTTCAGTGCAGAGTTTCATTTACCCACCTTATTCTTTGCAGAGGCTAGCTCTGCTAATTTTCCTGAAGAGCTGATAGTCAGAAACCTTAGATCTGAATGCAGAAGAGGAAAAAAACAGTTTAGGAAATGTTATAAACCTACACAGAGCTAACCATGTACAAAAGGACATTTTGGGCTTGAATTGCATGAAGAGAGTAGAGCTTCAGTGAGTGCTGTACTTTTTCTCTCCTGGCTGGGTCAGGGACTCCACTGTCAGGATGTATCCCTGCTTGCAGCCATTTTACTCCCTCCCCACGTTTTGCTTTAATAATCTCACAAGCGTTCCCATACCTCGGCACCTGCACAAGATGCGTGTGTGTTAAATGTGTGTTAAATCAAGTAATGGCTGCCTGGGCCTTGTTGTGATTAGAGCTGCTGTGAGCTGTTCTCCAGAGACTTGGGCTCTGGTGAAAAATCTCCTCCAGGTAGATTAGGAATAGCAGCTTGCTTCCCTCTTCTCATGGAGTTTTTGATGAAAAGGCGAGTCTGAAAGCTGCCAGTACTTATATTTTTATGTTCAGCTGCACTATCTGACGTTGATGTCAGTTATCAGCACCAAAAGAGAGAGAGTGAGAAACTTCGTGCTCACAGTAAAACATGGATATTTTGAGACCATTCCTTAAGTGTGGGAGGGAAGGAGTTACGGATTAGCTGGGGAGAAGGGGGTGTTTAATGGAGGTATTTCTCAATTGACTTCAGCCAAGATCTCTCAAGGTCCATAAATTTGACTAGCAGTGCTTTTGTTTCTCTCATTGCTGAATGATATGGATCACTGGATAGCTCTTTTCCTTTTTCTTTTGCCTTTTGTTTTATTATTTTCAAACTCTCTCATCTCATATAAAAAGACATTGCCAGAATAAAGAAACCAAAATACCAGGCTTATTTTGTTTCATTTCTTACGTCTCATCATCCATGCTCTTCTTGATGGGTGTTTTTCCTCTTGAAATAGCAAGATTTCTCCTTTGTTATGAAAAAGGTCTTAACAGTTTTGTTCTGGAGTATGTGATTTCTGCCAAGACAGTTTATAAACTACACTAAGGTTCCAAGGCCCAAAATAAGATTGATTCTATACATCCCACAGCCCACATTTCTTTTAACTGAATGGGCTGCAGCCCCTCCTGGCTGGGTCTGCTGATGAACTGAACATTCAGTAACTACAGATTGTGAATTGATGAAGTTGAACAGTAGCAGGGAGAGAATCTGCAGCTTCCTTTTCTTTCACTAGAGAAATCTGTATCTCCCACCAGGGCCTTTTTCGAGACCTTGCAAATAAAGCTCAGGAGAGTGAAGTGCCATTAATTAATCACAACCTAAGTTCCCAGCGCAAGGCGGGAACTGCTGCTTTTGGGACTAGTGTTTGAAATCCCAGACCTCATTTGCAGAAGCACCTGTCTCTTGTGTCTTGGGGTTAAATTTTGTCTGTTTTCTTTTCTTTTCCCTGTGTTTTCTGGTCGTGATTCACCTGTTTGTTTGCGCTATTCTGGCATTATTATTCACTGGAGGGAATATTTGTAAGGGAGATGAGATTTACTGAGAATAAAGAGCTTGTCTGCTTTTCACAGTTCTAAGGATACATTCAAAACAGAATCTCCTTTTAAATTAACATTGTGGCAGACTGAGTTGCTTCTTTTAGGAAATTACTTTCCTATAAAAAATTGTGGTTTTTTTTATTTTAAGAGGAGTATTTGAGTTTAGTAAACAGAAGCAACTATTCATTCTACAGATCTGTTTCAAGATTTGGGCATTTGGGGCTTTTCAGTTAGTTGGGATTTTTTTTCCTCATTTTTCTTCACTCTCCTAGCTGATTTGTTCAAATTTCAAGTGTATTTCAGATGTTTTGTTATACCTACATTTCCCTATGCTTCATGCTTTTGGTAGGAATCTCTCTTCAACATAAATGATGTAGCTTTTCTCGTCTGCACCAATAAGTGTTTTCTCCAGGTCAACTTCTCATGGTTTTGTTGTTGTATAAAAACTCTCAGGCTTAAAAAAAAATACTTTTTTAAAACATTTTTTGTTTGGACTCAAATTTAATGAGTGAATTAAATAAGTGAAATAAAATATGAAGCATTTTTAATCAATTATTATGTAAAATGTAAGAAGTGCTACTATGAATTATTTCTTTATATGATCAGACATATGACACTAGGACAGGAAGGTCATAGCTTCAGACAGAGAGACACAGGACAGCGGGAGATTTCCACAGCTCATTTAAAATAAGTTCATACTTTTCTGGCATCTTTTGAATTTTGAGTCTGGTTGCTAAGGAAAAAAAAACCCAACGTTAAGGACAAGGGAGATTTAATAGTTGTTGTAGCTTTCTGAGCTCTTTTAATAATTCCAGCTTTCCTGAGTGAGCTTCAGTTTTCTTAACAGTTTAGTATTAAATTGTTGACTATCACTCCACTGAAGAATTAAGGTTCATTTAGATGTGCAGCCTTTTTCAGTGTTGACTTTTGGAAATATTTTAGGTATTACTTAAATTTTAGTGCCACCTTCCTGTTCAACATGTATATTCAGAGTACAGTGACAGCAGCTGCTGCACAGTTTCTTCACTGGGAGACAGGGTGAGTGTCATTAATAGGAAACATTTAAAATTCTCCCCTGGTCCCTGCTGGATGTGCAGTGCAGCCATGGTTGGTGATGGCACAGCGACTGCAAGTCACCAGCCAGGCTTGAGCTGTTTTGCAGCAAGGGTTTGAAATGCAGCTAGTTGCAATAGCCACTTCAGATGACAGAAGATGGTTGCTTAACTGCAGGCTCCGTGTTTTCCCTTTTTTCCTCAGCCTGATGAGGCTGTGACTGGAATTTTTGGAGAGAGTTTAGGAATACCAGCTGTGATGGCCAAGTCCATCAAAGGAAGCAAAGGAAAAGGAGTTTGATTTTTTTAATTAGTTTGGGTACCCTCTTGGTGATGAACCACATCCATATGTTTGCCACAGAATCAGTAGTGGTCTGCTGTCTACAAAAATCAGTAATCCTGGATGGCATGAAGGTACTTGCTGAGGTGCAGGACAAGGAGAAGACTCCAACAAAAATACTGTTCCTAGAGATTTCCATGCCACATGTGTGGGAGCTGCCTTATGTTAAAGCAAAGAAAAAATGCCATTGGAAAGAAACACCGCTTCGTGGGCATCTTGCATGCAAATACATCTGTGCTCACATCTGTGCTGGAATGCAGACATAGATACAGATCATTAACATCTATTTTCTGAAGGTGATCCAAGGTATCAATCACCTGAATTACTGCAGTAAAACCTGTCTTCTAATGAAACAAAAGTGAGACGTGAAAATAAAAGGTAACCTACTTTTAAACGTTTATAGAAGATAAAGGTTTAACCACAAGTCTTTCATCAAATGGAAGACAGTAGGGAAAAAAAGTTTAGAAAATGCCCTTTGGCTGCTCTTTACTGTGTGGTGAAACCTCACAGTATCTCACCTCATATACTATATGGGCCCTAAAGGCAGCTGGAAATGTTTAGAAATACGTCTATTTTGGTACATGGCTGCCTCTCTATCTGTTATATCCAGCAGTGTTTCAAGGAAGGGAGATATTTGCTTAAATGAAAAGCCCAGACCAAAGTGTGAGATGGTAAATGGTGCTCGAGGGTATACAGCAGTCTAAACGGTGCCCTCTGTTAAAAGAATCAGCCACCTGACTGCTCATTAGTTAGCAGTAAATAATGAGGAATAGCTTGAGGAAGGAGCTCAGAAGTGCAGATGCCCCAAAATATTCACCCAGTTCGTGGTGTCATGAGATCTGTAGTGTCGTAAGGTAAAATACACGTAATCCCTCTTCTGAGGAAAATAAAGCATTTTACAGTCTTTGGGCAGTCTAATAATTTTGTGTAATCTTTTCAGTGAGGATATCAGAAAAGGAAAAGCAAGGTTCATTAGACAAGGCAGTGACTGCATAATTTCCCCTTCCCTAGCATGATGTGTGCCCAAAAGGCATTTAGCAATAGGTGGACAACCCTGGAAATTCCCCCATGTGGATGCTGTGCCCTCCTCGCTCTCAATAGGCAGTAGGTGATGAATCTTCAATTAGACTAATAACAAATCTGAATTTCTCAGACGGCCTCTGTTGTTTTAATGGGAAGACCAGCATCTCAAACAAGAATTACCCTGAAAAGAAAGGGAGTCTGGTTGAGGAGGGTGAGCAGTGACAAGGCTGCGGGGAAAGCTCCATTGTATTTAACAGTGATGGTGCCATTGCAAAGAACTACAAAGATACATTAGGTTTGAGTAGAAATTAAGTGAAAAATCTATGAAGAGTTTTAAAAAAGTCGTGTATCTTTTCTGTTAAGGTATTTTTGTACCCTAGAGACTCCTTCTCTTAGATCTACAGCAAGTCTGGTTTTCTTTGCTAAATTTTAGGTTGCTTCGGATTTTGAGTGCTTTCTAAGGTCAGAAGATACCTATGGTAAAGTTGTTATGAGCATTTCAGTCACAAAGAATCTTCAGCCCCATTAAATTTTAATGAAACTTGGGCTCCTAAGTGCCTACCTTCTACCTTTTCTGAATGTTTATCCTCTTTTTTTTACTGTTTTCGCCAGTTTGGGTACAGCTCCCCAGCTGTCTGAGGCCATATGAAGCAACAATCTTTGAAGAGATGAGAAGGAAGACCAAAGTCAAGGTCTGCTCTCTACAGCTATCCTGATGCGGCCCCTCCTGCACTGGTGAGTAGGGGATACATCTTGTCTGCTCTGTTCTGGCTTCTCTCTATCCCCTGACCCTCTGGCAGTGCATCAGAGCTCAGCCTCAGGCTCCAGTGGGTCTCATCTCCTCTTGTATCAGGTGTCATCTTATGTCATCCTCTCCCTCCAGCTCACAGCTCTACCTGCCTTGATGTTTCTTTGATGTGTCCAGCTTAATCTCATCCCAGACAGCTCCTGCAAAGGTACCTGCCCAGGAAGGTAGTCTGGGCAGACTCAGATGCCACGGCTGTTACACGCTTTTCAGTCATTGGTGCCATAATCACTGCCTGGGGAGGGACAGATTGAGGTCCCTGCTCTGTTCACAGTAGGTTTCTTACCTCCTCCTTGCCACAATCTGTCTCTACTTGTGGCCTGTTTACTGTGCTTGTTACCTGAGCTGAGATGCTGAGCCGAGCCCCCCTCTCCTCTGACTTCTTACCTTTCAGCACTGTGTCAAATCCTGTTTGCTGAGAACCTGAAACATTTTTTATCTGGTCTGAAAAATCAAAAAACACTTCTCAGGAACCATCCAAATCCCATAACCAGGGGGTTTAAATTAGAAAGTGTTTAGTGTTTGGGAAGAACTTAAAAAATGCAGGCCTGGGCTGCAAGTCCAGGTTCTTTCTTTTGTTCCTATATGCCTCTCATGGATCTCAGCATATCTGGCCAAGGCAGAAGGGATGTTTGCAAAGAGATGGGGAGCTGGCCATAGTGAGAAAGCATGGAGAGGGGAGGATGGATGCTGCTGCTGAGTGCGCTTTACCAAACAAAAAAAGGGTAAACCTAGCTGTGTCCCAGTCTGTGCCAGGCTGGGCCCACCCTAATTCTTGATCTACTCTTCCCTGCTGATGCTGGGTACAATTCCCATTTTAGGTCCTGCATATGGTCAAAAGAGGGACCAAATTCAAAGGCAGATGGGATTTCCACCAAATGGTCACTGAGCCCAGGAAAGGCTGCTGTGGGACTGCTCTGGGAGCTTTATTCTGTGATACAAACTATCTGTCATTTTTTTGTGACTGTTAAACTTTCATATTCTCTCTTTCTCTCTCTCATGCATTTACACAAATTGAAATTTGAACAGAAAGAGCAAGTGGGAAGAGAATGGGAAATACAACCTCAATAAACTCTCCATAAAATCCACAAATTAAGGGCAAGTACATCATGAAAGCATATTAGTCAGAGAGCTATAAATTCTAGCAAATTGATTGTCATATATAATCAAAAACGTACTATAATATATAATAAGTTGAAATAAATACCGCAAACCAACCTCAGGCTGTAAATGTTTAAGATTAGCCCTTCGTACCACATGTACCTGAGGTATAAATAAAGAAAGCAGAAAAGCTTAAAAAAAAAAAAAAAGAAAAGAAAGGAAAAAAGGTGTGTGTCTTAAAAATGGTAGTTGGAATGAAAGTGCGGCCATTTGAATTATCTTCAGAAAAGGACCTCAAGGGTTTTCATGGCATAGATGCAGTCTCATGAACAACTCAACAGTGGCCAGTCTCCCCTTCTTGAGCTGAAAACCCACAGAAAACCCCTAGTGATGGTCCTCAAAGAGTGTCCTGCTTGCTCTATGTGGAGGTGACAAGTGTAGTGGGTGGCTGTGACACACGGTTTGCTTTGAGCACCCTGTTTGAAACCATTTAGCTCAGAACAAGGAATGTGTGATGAGCACCCTACTGCCAGAGTAGCATCCATGTTATTAAAGGCGCAATAGGATAGGCAAAGAGTGAAATCATACTGAGAAAGCCGCTGGGATGGCTGGCAGCAGGGTGGCTGGGCTGAAGAAGCCAGACCTAGCTCCACATGAAGGTCTCCCAGCCCATCTGGTTGTATCCACACCAAGACAAATGTGGCTGGAAAGCAGGAATCTGCTGTCAGCTGGTACTGGAGTATGGCTGGTGCAGGGCAAATGAAATCTCTTGGGTGAAAGGCTGGTGAAAGGTGACCTGAGCTGTCTGTAGGCACCAACTGTGCCACAATCCCGAATGCGGACCTGAACTGTGAGCCAGTTTTCATTCACATGGAGCCCAAATTGCACCATTCTGTCAGTAACTATTGCCAAAGCCCTTCAGGTGAAGATAGACTTGAGAAGTGTCCCGAAGCTGCCTGAAATCTGATACTTCCTTCCTGGTGGGGTTTGAGTCTCGCTGTCAATAGCGTGTCAGTGCAAAACGGAAGCAGCAGTGTTTACAAAATTAACAAATGGACCTCAAGTTAAACACTGAGCAATTTGTGAGACTGCTGTTTTTCTCCAAGCCTTGACCAGTCTCCTGAGATTACTTGCAGGTGAATGTTCTGTTATTCTTTCTGGACTGACTTATTCTAACATCATGTCATTTTTAATTGCTTTTCTTGAGAAAATATGCTTGCAACTCCATCCTGTTAGCCTCCTTAGGGTGCTCTTGATGTTAACCTTTTCCCAGGGCTGCTTTTGCCATTCCTAAATCACACATATAGCTTTACTGGCTTCTAATTAATTACTACAGCTGGGAATGCAAAACTGTATTCTGTATTTGGTATGTGCCCTATGGTATTAAGCTCTAGGACTGCATACAGTGCGAAAGTAAATGGCACAGGCTAGTTTGTACTGGGCCCTGGTCCTGCAAAGATTTACAAGCTATACATATTTCAAGTTGTCTTACTGACTTTCCTGGGACTGCAGACGAGAAGAAAAAGTTCAGCATGTGCCTGAAGACTCAGAATTGGGACTTCAAATGTTAACTCCCACAGCAAGAAGAGGAGGCTTTTATCACAAGACACCCTCAGGGAGATGCAAAGCAGAAGGCAGTCTCCTTTCTGCTGGTGTGGGATCTGGCTGCCTTATTTCGCTGGACCCTGATCCTCCATCCAGCCTCTGCAAAAATGGAGGATCTCAGTGTTCACACCCCCAGACACATCCCCTGAGTGGGTGCAAAGCCTTGGCAGGTGTGGGTTCCCTCTGCTTTATCATTGCCGCTAACCATTTGGCATGAAGTGCATGAACCATGTGATATTTTTAGCAAACTCAGTTATAGCCCCTGGACTGAAAGAATATCACTTGTTTCAACAAGTAGCAAATATGAAGCTGGAGGAGAGGGCAGGAAAGTATCCAGAACTGAAATGAATATTATTACTTCACCAAGCAAGCAGGACTCCTTGCAACAGGATCAAAATAGCTCTTTGTCAAAAAGAGCTGCCAAGGTTTATGAGGAAGAAGCTACACTAATGCACTAATTAGGTTATACAATGTTTTTTCCTTTTGGTTTGCACCATTAAATGTAAAAAGCAGATCCATCAACATCTAATGTTTCTTCAAAACACCATGTAGTGTCTAGAAAATTGAACTGTCAGACATGCTTGTCATGTACACATATTTTGTTATTAAATGTGTTTGGGCATGAGTTTTGGCAGGATTTCTTCACAACTCTCCTGAACTTTTCTTGACACCATTTATGGCACGTAATACATCTGCAACTCAGGGCTGGTAAGCCCTTAACTCTTTAATTATGAGCCTAGAAACTCCCTTCCTAATTATTGTCCTATAAGCAGCATGATCTAATTGTCATGCCAAAGCCCAGAAATTCATGCTGCAGGTGCTTTGCTTTGTTTGGCTGCCTTCTGCTAATTTATTTTTTTTTTCTTTTTGCAGTGTCAGGAAGTAGTGAGTGCTCTGCATTCTTGTCTCAGTGTAATCCTGGAGCAGTTTGCAGTCTCTTGCTAGCTGACCTGACTGAAATCTAGCATTTGCCACTTTCTCTTGCACCTTTTCCTCCACCTAAGGTCACTGCTCAGCTCTCACGCAGTGCATGCTGCTTGGACCAGGTTTAATCACAGGAGCAATTTCCTCCTGAGAAGAGTTAGCATTTAGTATTGGTGATTGTGTAGTACCAAGTGTTGCCAGAAACCTCTTTCAAAGTGAGTGGGACTCACATAAGTACTGTAGGGAACAAAAGAACAAGACTCTCGTAGCTGACGTGTCTAACGCTACATAAATCCTTTTTCCCTTCCAGGAGACCGAAGTGGAAAGTGGCTCGGTGCCTTGCCAAAGGCCACAGAGAATATCAGTGCTGGAGAGCAAACAGACCCTGCCAGTCCTGACTCTGTAGCCTCCGTGCCATCCCTTTGAAAATTTCATTTCTTTCTGTTGGACTGATTTAAAAGAGAATAATGAAACAGGGACTTTTGCTCTTTTTCTTATGACTTGAGGGAGGAAGTCAGGAAAGGTTTGACTGATGATTTAATTAATTTAATAAAAGAGGAATTACCTACAAAACTGATTTTTGTGAAATTTCTACAGAAAATATAAATAACGAGTGTATCATATTAACTATTAAATCAGAAAAGAAAGATACAGCAATCTAGAAAGCTAGAAAACACTTCTATCTTTCCAAAGTATCAGGAAGTAATATATACTCATGCCATACTTGTATGACACAATTTTATGTAAGCCTAAATATAACCAAGGAAATATATTTTGCTTTCTTACATTCTAAACTAAAAATATGTACTTCATTGCAAAATGAATTTGTTTCTTTTGGTATTCATTCAGCATTTATGTGTCAAGTTGATAATCTTATTAAAAAAAAGATTTTTGTTCTTCCTTAAATCTGGAGTTGCTAGTGCAGCCCCATCAGCCAACAGCATCATTCCATAGCCCTTCAGAATGCATACAAATGGCACAAGGTGTTAAGAGATGCAGGCCACGAGGCCAAGAAGTTTAATGATGGATTTATTATTGAAAAGTGTATGCACTTTCCTGAAATACTCATTGAACTTCAGGCTCCTCTTAAAGTTGATTAAAGAACAGAGTTCAGTACTGAAATAGCCTGTGCAATTTCCAGGGAAGAACCCAAAGGACCCCTCCTGGATGACAAATCGTGGAAATTTCCAAATCAAGTTGTAAACTTTCTTTCCAGGTAAATAGCAATTGTCAAAACTGTCACTGTTCTCTAGGTTTATGCACTGAAAGAGAGACAGTTTGAACTTATCAAAATTTCGGACTCAAACAAATTTAAACTTTTCCATTCGTTCATACTTGGGTTTGAATTTAATAATTTGGACTGACTTTGGTAGCCATATTAGTTTTGCAATAGCAGCTTTTCTGTGGCTGTATTTTTCCAGGCTGATAATTTTTGATAAACTTTCTAAGTTTCAAGATCAGTACCACCTGGAATCTTGTTTAAGAAAAGCAAAGTCTTTTCCTACCTCTTCTCGTGCAGCTGAGTAATTACATTCAGTTTGATGTTTTTGTGTTAAATGGCATTGCTTCAAACTCTGTGCATGTCAAGCAGCAGAAAGCTAGGGGAGTTTGAAAGGTTATCACTGTTTCTCTTCGAATTCCTGTGTACTGAAACCCTTTGGAGGTGACTGCCTACTGCAAATCATTGTTTGACAGCTTCACTCAACTTCAAGACTTGTCAGCTGAGGGGTTGATCTGACAGCTCTCAGGCAATAAAGTAAACAAGGGATTTGGAGCGTCAGGGAAGGAATGCTTAAAATCATTCCTAATATTTCTCCTATTCATAACATGTCACCAAGCCAGTGAAGTTATGAAGGCAGCAAGTCTCAGCTTCTTACGTATCCCAGGTGGTGTTTGCAGGTTAAGGGAGAGCTTGGGAGAGCCCTGGCCACAGACTTCCACCAGGTATCATACAGATTTGTTCCCCTGATAGTGTTCCTGATAATAATGAAAACTCTAAGCATTCTTCTTCAGGTGGATGGATTTTATGACAATTTATGCTCTAGTCTGAGCTAAAAGGCAATTCAGTATCAGTGGTAGCAGAGTATCATGTAATAGTTGTTCTTGAGAACAAAAAGTATTGATGATATTATATGTTTTCTGTTCAATATTGTAGTTAAGAGAGATTTCTTTCCCAGCATCCAGGAAACCTGCAGCCACTGGCTGTAAAAATGCTCAGGTGCAGATGGTGCTGGAATCTGCTGAGGGTTGATGACTACATGGATGTCACCACTCACATACCTGTCTGTGGACTTACAACACATGAGCACCTGAACTAACAGGTACATTTTCTGAAACAGTCACTTTTACAGGGTTCTGCCTTTGTGGAAATTATACAAGACACCTCAAAAGCCTTTGTTGTTGTTGTTGCTTTTGGAGAATCTGAGCCCAAATCTGGTAATCTGACTCTGTTAATTCATTGCCAATTGAATGCTTTCAATTTTTAGCAACTTTCAAAAATTTAACCTGATTCTTTGGATATTTTTCATTGTAAATTTTATTATTTCTGTCAGAGAATAATTTGATTCACAATAAAGTATAGAAAATCTGACCTAATTTTTAGATTAGTGTGACTGTTCCTTGCACATCTATTTTGAGAACTCCTGCTGCTAACACACCTAGGGCTGACCCCTTTGTTCACTGCATGGCATGTGCATGACAATAAATTACCTGTTGTCATTATTGAAAATGACTAATGACCTGCTAGCTTTTTAGGATGTTATTTAAAAGTCATTTTTCTAAAAGAAGAACTCTATTCCCTCTTGACGTAATGCTTGCCTTTTTAAAAAAAGTAACTCCATTAACTGTTGCTGCTCTGTACTATTACAGGAGGTCTTGTAATTACAGTAGCTGCTATGAAGTACTTCTGGCTAAATTGTCTTTTTGTTCTAATAAGGCCACCTTACTAGACACCCAACTAGTATAAATATGCCTAGCTGGGTTTTCAATGGTTTTAATCTACTGTAGATTAGCTGTAATGTTTAGGGATAATGTTAAACATCTTCATTTATGGCAGTATTACAACTCTGTTAATTCATCTTTTAAACTGAGCCCTGAACAAATGCATTTCAGCAGCCACTTGCGCTTGCTAAGAGATTAAAGGCTCTGGACCATGAGAAGAAAGGAAATCTCTATAGGTTGCTAGCTAATGGTTGTTTTCTTTACTGTTGGAGTCAGTGAATTGAATTGTAATGGACTGGATTGACTCCACATATGGAAATTACAAAGAAGAGGATCATTTTCTTTCCAGATGAAAATTTTGCTTATTCTGAAAGTCAGCTATGCACTTCAAAATGCTGGACTGCAAGACATTATTTGAAACTCTGATAGGTCTTTTATGCATAATATTGCTTGCTTATATATGTGTTGTGAACTTTGCATTAGCAGCGTAATAGCTGCTATACATGCAGTTGGTTTGACATCAGAGCTGGAGGTGCAGGTGTAAAAAGCCACAAGCATGGTACCATGACAGTGGAGAATGCTTGGTCAAGGATGCACATGAGTTTCATTGCTACCAATGTGCAAGTGAAAATTGATGAGGGGAGTAATCTGTGGGTCTGTGTTCTTTTGCAGTGTTTCTGAGGCTTATCTAGCCTAGGCTGTACTCCCAAATTTGTCTCTTGCTGATGCTGTCATGACAGACTCAGACACATCATAGCTGCTCTGACTAAGTAGCAGAAGGGCAAAGTTTCCACCTCTGAAACTGCTCTTACTGCACAAAGCTAGACAGAGTGATGGGAGTTAATCACTGAAACACGAACAGACAGGACTAGCTTGTCATAATATGAAGCTATCAAATCACAGCTCTGTAAAACTCTTCAATGTTTTGTCATGAACAGCTGTCAAACTCTTATAATTTCATGATTAATGCATTGCAGAGTGATTTCCACCCTTACACTGTTGCCTGTAGCAATTTTTTAATGGAACTGGTCTTGGTCATATTTATTGAAAATGAGCTACAATTCCGCGTGTGCATGTGTATAAATGTTCAAAAAAGCACAAAAAGGATGAAATAATTCTCAGGTCTAGCTCCATGCATAGGAGAAGATTGCCCCACATGGCCTGCCTTCCATTGTGCCCCTTGGATGGCAAAGAAGGAGGGCTGTGAGCATTGTTAGAAATCTGTGTTAATCTCCATAGGCATAATTCCTTTTCTCCCCATGGTAACATCTGTGAATAATGCAACTAGAAATGGCTTCAACATGATCTACTCCTGAGGAAAAACATAACAAAAAAGAGCAATTGCTGGCTTGTATGCAGCCAAGTTTAGGGAGAATTTAAATAATATTAAAGTCTCTCATAGTGCTTCCACATGAAGAAAAAGTATGGGTCTTCTGCTTTTTCAGGGAATGCCTGGGGCTGCCCATGTAGTGCTACAAAAGTCATGTTGGACTTGAACCAAAGTAGGTGAAACAGGATGGTCATTACATTTCTTACAGCTCTGGCCACCAAGAAACTTGTAGCCTGTGCCTGAGAGGCTCTTGCTGGTCCACTTGGGGCAATCTGGCAGCCAGTGACTCAAGGTGTGCAGAAAGTCCCTGAAAAGACAATTCATTTGAACTGAAATTAATTCCCTTGAAAATTACTGCTAAACAACAGGTATTACAGGCTGTAATAACCACTGAGCTGCTCTTTGCCGTAGTGGATTCCTGCCAGGACAGGATTTCCATCTCTTGTGAGATATTTCACATCAGTCTTGAGGTCTGGGAATCTTTGGAATCGCAACTCTATGGATTTGCTTGTTTAAGACTATTGGTGTTTTCTTTAAGTTTTTAAGAAATAATAATAATAATTGTAAAAACCTTTGAAGAAAAGAAAACTACTGCTGGAGTGTGTTTCTTTTGGATTTTCTAAGGAGGTTTCTGAGGAGGGCACCTTCATGACAATATAATTAAGCAACGAGATATGACAGCTAGTCATTTCAGGGTTATTATTGTATGCCTAAGGTGGCATTGCAGGCATGAGGCTGAAGGGTGAGTGGCTTTAATCACCCCTTAAGTGCAATAATCCCTTTGATACGCACGGTCTGGAGAGCCTTACCAAAAAGGAATTTGAACAGTATTAAGAGGAGCAGACAAACTGGTGAATGCACTAGGTGTGAATATTAATGTGGTTGTAACATCACTGGCAGGCATTCAAAAAGGCTTATTTGTGTCAAGTTTTCCTCATTACAGACACCCCAAAGCAGTTATTTTTTAATAAGCAAAATATGGCAAGGACTTCTTTGTGGTTTTGCTTTTTTCCTCCTTATATATTTGTCTTCTATACTTTAAGCATAGATCATATGGATATTAATAAGGATAAGTTTGTCCCTGCAGTAGAGGTGGATAAAAATGCTGATGGCATGTGCCTGTCCACAGAGCCTGTCCATAGCAGGCAAGTCTTCCCTAAATCCCATTATTTGGGGATTCACAACCCTAGCTAATTTCAGTACCCCCACCAGGCACTCTGCTCTCAAGGAATGCAGTTCTTCCAAAGGAGAGAGTTCCTTCCTACATGTGAAGATCAGTGGTGTGGTTTCCACATCTGTTTCAGCTCGTAGAGCTGGGAATTGAACTGTATTCCTCAATGGCCATGCAGATGTAGATGCCAAATTGCCAAGCTACTTCATCAACCTAGTAAAATATTTTGATTGGTTTTAAAGGAAGGGCATAAAACATTGATATTTTCATATGAAATGGGTTATGGAAAGACATAATTTTTTAGAAAAACATAATTGTGTGAATTTTTTTAAATGGAAAGCTTTGTGTTAATGTGTCACTAAGTGGAGAAATCTGGTGCCAACATAAATGTTGGAAATACGTTCATCATATTTACAGATCTGGAAATGTTTGCTTTTCCTTGGCCCCCTTTATGTATATTAATGCATTAAAATAATCATCAAAATGTAAATATGAGAGTTAAAATATCTTCTTCATCCCAAAATTGCTCTAAGCTGTATAGAAAAGAGTATTTTGCTGAATTGGCCCTTGTTTGAACTTAGGTTTGCATATTTTGTGCTGTATAGAAAAAGCTTTGCCCTTTATTTGAAGTCAGTTTTGAGCGTGTAATTGCCATGCTCCAATTTCCATTTGAACAATCAGGGTTCTCCTGTCAGTCCTGTTTAAATGCACATGGGTTAAACAATTAAAAACTTCCTGTTGTAGGTGCAGGGGTGGGGGGGGGGGATTGTGAGGATTTTGTTTCGTTAAAGAAGAGGGTTAAAAATTATAAACATAAAAATGAAAATTGATGAGAGTTGGACTTGTATTTTGTTTTTTCAGAAGATTTATGGAACTGCAGTGTAGCAGAGCTGTTGACAGTGGTTCCCTAAAAAAGAAAAAATGTATTAGTACTAAACAAAATGTATTCTTTGAACAATATTTGAGGAATTATTTTTTTAAAAATTGTCACAATTCCTCTAATGAAAGGGTTAAAAAAAATTTGCTAAAGTGTCCTTAGGGAGAGGATAGTCCAGTTTTGAAAAAAGTCATTGTTATGCTAGTAATAGGATATGTCTTAAGCTTGTTCTTAAGTCTTATTTTCTTTACTGCAGGTTGAGAGTGTTTCTCTCCATCGTGTTCCATGCAGTTGTTCTAGAAAGGAATGGCAAAGCTGTGCAAGGCTTTGCAACAAAAAAAAAAACAAACCCTCTTCCTGTAAAGGCAAGACTCTGCCAAAATAAACAGAGACATCAGCAAATTGTACAGATGGTAATTTCTTTTAAACATGTGTGTATGTATTATATATAATATGAATACAAATATATAGTGTGTATGGATGTGTGTATTTACCTGCATTTGCATATGTATCAGTATTTTCAATAATATAGGTTCTGGAGTTTATATTAATCAATGTAAACTTTCCTGGAAGCCAAGCTCTCAGCACAGCCCAGCCTGCTCACAAGTTCAGCTTGCAGGATCCTGACATGGGGGTTACTGTGCTGGGATGCAAAAGCTAATTTCTTAATCATGATTAGGTTACCAAAAGCAATGCAAGCTCTCGATGCCTGGAACAGCCAGATGAAAATGGCATGGTCTGGTGATTAGAAGGTTTTAGTAGGAAATAATACTTTTCTTGTCACTGGGCTGCCTGGCAGAATGAGCGCAGCAGCTGGAACACATATGCAGAGTGTTTACTGGAGCGACTCTTACACTTTCAGACAGAAGGAAATCCTGTGCAGGATTGGAAAGCGCAGAGAGCCGTCACCAGGGAATAGGCTGTCTGTGTGTCTCCATGAAATAAAAGCTGTGTGGACCACAGACCCTGCAGTGGGCACTTCCTGCCCCCTTCACTGCAGCAGCTCAAGATTGCTTTTTCTTTCTGCCTTTTTTTTTTTTTTTCCAATTTTGCTGGAAGATATCAAATCTACCAGTATTATCAGCAGAAACGCCAATGAAGCTTAGGATTTACTTTGTATCAAACTTCAAAAATCTGTTTAAGGGTAGAGGGTTTGTTGGCTTTTGTTGTTGTTATCTGGCAAAAGGAGAACCTGCAAATTTGGCCATTGCTCAGGTTGCATAGTTTAGGCTAATAAGACATCTGATATTACTTGAGGTGGGTTTTTTTTTTTTATTTTCTTTTTCTTTTTTTCATAGTTGTGTAGGTTTCTAACTAGCATGAATGTATTTAAAGCAGTAGCAAACCCTGGCACCCAAGGGCTGATAACACAAGGAATGTTTCAGATTGTTTGCTCCTCTTATAGCAATGACCAGTATCTGCTAATGAGTAAGAAAATTCATTCATTATCCAAATAATTTTAAAGATCCTAAATTAATGATGCATTTATGTGACAGATTTGTGGGTGGGATTTCAAATATAATCACCATCAATCTGGCTACAGCCAAAATAAATTTTATGAAAAGTAAAACAAACTGTTGCACAGATGAAGTAGGCCTTCAGGGGTTTACACAAAAATCAGTGTTTTCTCATTTAGCTGTGTTTAATATTTCTATTAATATCTTGTCCAGATAGAATCTCAATATATATAATATTGCTGTTAAAGCTTAGGAGAGCAAACATATGCCACTACCCAAAGGGGAGGAGAGAAAAACATGAAAGACAGAAATACAAACTTAAAATGTTTTTTTCAAAAGAGCAAGCCATGCCCAGGTACCTGTGTCAGACACGGCGTGATTGTAAAGGTGAGCATTAAACACAAAGCTTTAATTCAAGGATGGTGGCTTTTTTGCAGAAATATATGCCTATGCTGGGGTGTATGTTCTGGAAACCCCAGATGCTGCTGTCACCACTAATAAAATTATTGCAAGGTTCAAATTTTTGTGAAGTTCCCGCATACGTTCTTTTACTGAGCGGAAACGTCAGATGTGATCAGATGGCAAAGAGAGGTGAGGCCCCAGTTTGGGAGGCACGGGAGCAGCACTGATCCAGGAGCAGTGCCCTGCGGCCCCAGCCTGCTCCATCTGCTCTGGCCTGGGCTGGGTGACACGCAAGGGTGGGGGAAGCCGTGCTGGTGTCTGGCTGATGGACATCCAGCTTGGAAATACAGCTTTGGGCTGGGCTGCTGAAGGCTACCGAGCGCAGCAGCTGACTCCTCGTGGACATGCTCCACTAAACAGTATCATTGACAAGGAAAGGCTTAAAGTCCTATTTGCACCTTCCAGTAAAAATGCATCAATAATTTGTAATTGTTTTAACACTGTTCTGCAAATATGTTTTAAGGATTTTTTGCCTGATAAAGGGCTTTTGGGTTGCTGAAGGCATGTCACCATCTTTCATTCACAAGTTCAAATGTATTACAGACAGCTGACAAAAAAATCTGCTTTTGCATCCTTGTCCAGCTTCTCTGCTCTCATTATTGGTTTTAGTCAGTGTAATGGGAGTATGTGGCTGTCATTCAAATAGATGAAAACCTTTGGCATTGAAAAGATATCAAGGGGTCCCTGTTTTTCAGAGGAAATATACCCCTTTCTATTATTGCATGATTTCTTGATCAGATAAATCCCATCTTGTGCTAACGTTTAAATTAAATGCACTGCTTTCTGACCCAACAACAACAAAAGCAAACCCACTCTTTGCCAAGTATCATAAGCTCTTAAAATACATTCAGACAGTGCGATGATATTAGTAGGGAAGCAGATATCAGGTTTTGTCTGACAAAGCAAACCACACAACGGAATATGAGAAGTACTGTGCTTACTGATTTCAGGATAAAATGAAAGACAGAAGCCCTATCAAAAATTATACTAATAATCTAATACTGTACATTTGTGTGGAGACTTGGCCTGGAATATCTCAAAGATGTTTCACAGAAAAAGGCATTTTAATCTTATCTCTCCATCTAGGTGACCGAGTAAAGAGGTTAAACAATTTGAACTCAAATTTCAGAAAAAGCATTTTCCAAGGTGTGTTTGGCAAAGACTCTTTAAGAAACTAGGCTGTATTGCAGAGGAAAAAAAAAAAAAAAAAAAAAAAAAAAAAAAAAAAAAACCCACCAGTAGACTGAACGTGGTGGCAAGAGAAAAAAAAAAAAAAAAAAAAAAAACACAAAAGAAAAAAAAACCCCACCAGTAGACTGGGTAATCACCAAACTTCACCAGAATTTAGTAAATTGGACAAAACTTCATTGTGTTCTTGCCTGTGTTTTGAACTCTCCTGTTAAGCTTCTCCACTAGCTGTATTTAAGGGTATACCTAAGGAGGTGCTGGGATGGACTTCTAGTCTTACCTGCTGTGGTCATTCATAGCAGAGTTGGGCACAAAGCCTGGCTGGCACTTTTCTTTCTTCAAGCCTGTAGTCATCATGGATAAACATGCATCCACAATCCATAATCTGCTAATATATTGATAATTCTTACTTTTCAAAGCTAGTGGAAAAATTGTTCAGACATTATAATACGATTGATGGGAAGGCTGAGTTTCCTGGCTTGTGTGTTACTATTCATAGATAGATAGATGCATCATAGCTACTCTGAGAGGGAAGATAACTGAGCTCTATGTTTTAGCCAAAATAATGAACTGTGGAAACAATATCATTCCAGCTCTGGAGATGCATGGTGATCTCCAAAAGCAGAGTTCAGCTGCATCAGCAGTTTCTCTGGCCGTATCTATTGTCTCAGAGGGTGTTTTGCACCAGAGGGGTGCCTGGTTCTTTGTGGATCTCAGTAAGAAAGATATATCTAGAAAAAACGTAATCTAATTTCTTTTATAATTATTAGATAGAAATAGGAAAAGTAATATAGATAGTGAGTAAATCTTACATCCCTTTGGATGCCAGGAATCCTGCTTCTCTCCTATATCAGATGAATCCCACTTTTTTCTCTTTGCCTGCTGATGTTCATAGTAATTTGCATAATCATCTTCATTTACATGGAGAATACACAGGGGCTGATTGAGCGATGATCCCTTTTTTATCCAGGGTAGATTTTTGTTCTTCTTTTATTTTTAAAAATCTGGTGTATCACCAGACCTTAGCCCATGGCCAGAGAGCCTTCTAATGGAAGACAAGCTAGTCTTGACTTCTGTGTCAAACTTGTAAGGTAATGCAGCACTGTGTATTTTGGACATCCATAACTGTCTGCTTCCCTCAGTCTTTGTTGTAGGTGTATTGATAATAATTATTTTATAATCCAACTTAAAAAAAAAAAAAGAAACAAAAGAGAAGCTTGAGTATTGGTACATTCTCTGTAACTGCATGCTCTTTATAGGCTTTGAACCAAACTTCTGGAAATAATGCAAGAATCACATCTTAAACACCAAGGAATAGTTGGTTCAGCTTTCACTGGTAGTGTGAAGGACACTGGTAAAGAGAGTAAGCTTATTTGTACACTAGAAAGCCAACTAGCACATGATTTTTTTTCCTTACTGAGGAGTTAAAGAATTCTTCATAGAGAAGCCAATCTCTTTCTCAAAGAGTTGAGCTCATCTGTCTGATATCTTCAATGCATTATCAAGCTATTGTCTTCAACTGTTTTGATGAAAAATTGCCAAAAGGATGCTTCTGGCAGCATCAAGGATTCAGTCAAGACAATAAAACCTGGATGCCCAGGTATTAATCATGGAAACAGACTCTAGAATGAATTCCACTCTTGGTGTAACTGCAACTGTGATCTGATAAAGGAAATAGAAAGCTTTGTGGGAAATTTATCCTTATGCCTTGTTTGAGTTCTTTCTGTTAACGAGCAAGCTTAAGTGCTATGACTATTATGTTAACAGGAATTAAAACACAGGTTGTGTAAATGTGTTGCATTTGAAAATTTGTGTGTATTTGATTTGCTGTCAGCGATTAAATGGCCTCTCTGCTTGATGTCCACCAACTGTGCACAGAACCAGACAAGGGTTTGCTTTTGAGCTATAACCAGTTAAATTGTATAATATCATTTTAACAGTGCAGAAATTCAGTATTTGTGTACATCCTGTTTTTGAAACAGGATAGAATATGTAGGTGCTGCTGATGTAGTGTGACCCTAACTCCACAACAGGGTGCTGTGCTGCAGAGGCCAAGCAGGAGGTCAGATACAGTCAAATGGTGTTCTGGACAGGAGAGTTCAGTGCACACAGATTATGGGGACGTCATCTGCTCCACAGTCTTTGCACACCCTAAGGAGTAACTTGTGGCACTCCTGAGCTCTGCTCTTAGGATTGACAGTCTTTGGCCAAAATGTAAATCCCAGCCATTTGCTACCTGCCACTGGTTGAAGTTTACCAAATGTCAAGCTGCTTGCATTTCAAACACATGTGTCAGCTTCTATGGCAGATCCTTTATTCTTCCGTGCATCTTTGGTCAGTGATAGGTTGTTCTCAATAATAAAAGAGAGCTATTTCCATCACACTAACTTTTGCAAGCAATGCATCTTCAGCATCCTCTTTATTGTTAAATTCAACCATGGAAGGGAGTCTTCCACCCCTGTAGCTCAATTCATGCCTATTCTGTGAGTTAAAGGAAAGCATTTACCTTCTCAAAAGAGCATTTTTGTTGATAAATACTTTAATGGAGTAGATGGAACTTTTGGAGGATCACAGTGGAAGGCTCTGCCTAAAGATCCTCCAGCATCTTTTCCAGACCATAATCAGAGCTCTCCTTCAAACATCCATAAGGCTGGTAAAAGAAAATAGGAATATAAATACACAGCACTTCTTAATAGGAGGGTGATACACTTGTTTCATATTTGATTTTATTGAGCTGAGATACAGACAAGAATTACTGACTTTTTACATACTTACTTTGGAATAATAATTTCTTTTTAGCTATGCCTAATGAGTAAGGAGACAAACTTTTTAAGGGTGGCTGTAAATCAGAATCTAAACAGAAACTAATTTTATGCAGTGAATAATGCACTAATCAATATGGAGTTTAATTTTCAAATTAATTTAGAATTAATGAGCTCTGCCTTTTTTTCTTGGTAGATATTTAAGGCCTGCCAAAGAGTTAAATGGAAAAAGTAATTTCTTTTTTATCGGCTCAGTTACTTCTTTTTTTAGCCATTTACAATATCCAGCTTATTTTGGTGGAAATACTAGTAGTTCTTTCATTAAATTTCATTAATTTGAGGAAAAAATTGAAGAACATTTTTTCATAGCCATGATTTTTGATGTATGGTTCCAGATGTAAAGAAGCTGTATTGTGTGTTCTGAGGTTTTCCTATTGAGCATTTCTGAAATTTCAGAAATGAACGCTAAGTAGGTCTAAAAGATACAGTATGGGGTGCATGAGAGATGTTTTTGACACAATAGGGTCAGAGAAGTTAAAGACACGTTCTTTGTTGGCAATTTTGGCAGAAATACTGAAACACAATGTGGGAACTGCAAACCTTATGACATTCGGTAAAATGTGAAAAGCTTCATGTCTGTAATATACGACTTGATGTCATGTATATGAGTTGGTAGCTTTTGCACTATATATAATGAATCTCACTTTTTTTTTCTGTCTGAAATTTGAAAAGATTTTCCCGGTTTAAATAACTCATGCTTGAAGTGCAGTGTGAATTTAAAACTCCCTATTGTCCCAGTGTAAAAAAGTTCATTTCATGATGTGGCAAATAATTTAGTCTGTGTTCTTACCTCAATGGGTCCTTATAAAATTATAAACCATTCTGAGAAACCTTTTCTGTCTAAAGAAGGATGTATAAAAAGAGGCATGTATAAAAACAGGGAACCAATTTCCCAGCTATGTCACTAGAAGCTGAAGTTCTGTTATAGTCCCCCATTACTTTGCTATGTCTTTTATTTGCTGCTCTTGTGTGGGCTGCAGTAAATATAACACAACTAGACCTTTCTGTTTTTGTCAGCTGAGCTCCCCTGGTTTCCTCCTGTGGAATGTAGCATTGTGTTTTGGGAGCTAGCACTGGCTCTTCAGAGCCATTTCAGAGAAAGGTCTGTAAGCCTTTTCTTTGTAAATTTGTTCATACTGTATTCAACTATATTTGCACTGAGGGAAGTGGGAAGATCCAGCACACTGGGTACATTGTACTGGAGATGCCCGTTTGACTGGGAGAGAGACTGTCTGCATGACAGCAGGGAAGGAAAACAAGCAGGGCAGTGGAGACACCTAAAACCAGCTGTACTGGATCCAGCCAAAGGCTTGAATTCTGAATAAGGCAAATCCAGAGACAATTCACCTGAGATATGTGCTGAAGTGCCATTGCAGGAACGTGACAGCAAAACTTGGTGTGACATCTGGTCAGAGGAGAGGCCATTAGTGCCACAAAGCCAAATGGAGCACCTGACATTTGATGAGAGGCTGAGGGAGCTGGAACTGTTCAGCCGGGAGAAGGCTCAGGGGCTCTTATCAATGTGTGTGTGGGGAAGCTAAAAAGGTGCAACCAGACTCTTCTCAGTAGTGCCCACTGAGGACAGGAAGAAATGGGCACAAGCTGAAGTACAGAAAAATCTATTTAAACGTAAGGAAACACTCTCGTCCTGTGACAGTGATCAAACATTGGACACTGGAATGGCTCACACAGAGAGGCTGTGGAATCTTCATCCTTGGAGGCATTCAGAACTCAGCTGGCTGTAGCCTGTTTAGACCAGGAGGCTGCACTAGATCATTTCCTGAGATGCCTTCCCACCTCAGCTGTCCTGGAAAACTGCATGTAGATGTGCCAGGAACTTGAGCATATGCTGATTTGTGTGCCACCAGTGCCTACAATTCATATCTTCCTTTTTCTGCTCTTCTTTCTGGTGCTTCCAGGCACAGACCTACCTACCTCATTTTCCATTCATGCAGTCTCAGCATTTCTACGGAAAATTTCTACACCCCAGCAGTCTTTACTGTACTCTCATGGACCTTCATGATTTAAGTCTGTATCCATGGATTTAATAACTCTGGGTGAACTTCTATTTTCTATTATTAATTTGTCAAATTGTTTGTTGAATATATTTATAGTTGGAGGTTTCTTCCTCCCACACCATTGGATGGCAATTAATGTACGATAAATCCCATGGGGGATAAATTCTTCCTTTTCTTTGCTTTATAGCTGCTGCCTGCGAGTTTGCTTTGGCATCCCCTGGATCTTGTGTCAGGAGGAATAACAAATAATGGGCCCATATTAACCTTTGTATTCCAGTCATGGTTTGAAGACTTTAGCATATCTTCCATCAGTCATTTCTATTCCAAACTGAGGAAGCAGAGTCCATTTCCTCTCTTCTCTTCCAGAAGTGATCCCAGAATGCTGACCATCCTTCTTGCTTTTCTCTGTTCTTTTCCTGCTCAGCCACACGATCTTTGAGATGTAGGAACTAAAGGTGTGCACAACACAGGTGGGCTGAGGTGCTGAACTATGGCATAATATTGTGGTTTTATTTGTGTATTTTGTTTGTAATTTTTTTCTTTATTCCTTTCCTAATGACTCCAAAAATGCCATTTTCTTCATGTGCCTTTTCTGAGCACCACAGTTTTGAGCTCATTTACTCTTTCAAAGAATCTGAACAGATCTGTTCTGCATTTCATTCCTATGCTGAAGGCACCTAGACTGACATCCCGGATTAACCGGATATATATGTAACTAGGATCCCAAATTGCTCTCTGCCAAGTTGCTCAATGGACAAGTGAGGCTTCCTGATTTGTACTTTCTTAAATTTCTCATATGCCTACTCTGTAAAGCAGTGTCATGTTTGCCATCTTCCCTTGCTATGGTACTAATAGATGTTTGGACTGTAAATTGTACCAGATAGTAGCTTGAGAGTTTTGTACATGAATTTCCTTAGGACTCCTGGGCCAATGTCACCTGCTCCAGCCAATCTATTACTGTTTTAGTGATCTTTTTAAGAACTTTCCTCCTGACTTTTCAATTTAAGAGAGTTCTTCCAACTCATTCTGCTGAAAAAAAAAAAAAAATCCTCTGTAAGTTTCTCAATAATGAATGACAGGTAAGTAGTTTTTTGCCTAACTGTACTTCTGCAAGTGCTCCTATTAGACTGTGATTATCTATCAACCCTAAGGGCTCTTGGCAGGCTTTCTGCTTGTGATGTTTTAAAAATAGATTCTTATTGTTACTTTCTACTGTGCTAGAAAGTTCTTTCTCAAAATCGCATTTGTCCTTTCTTACTCTGGTTTTACTTTGGACATGACTTGATTTAACTATTTAATGTTTTTCTCCATTGTGTACAAACTTTGTGTTTTGAAGCATGCCTTCTTGTTTCTAATATTCCTCTGTACTCTGGTGCTTAGCTCTACTATTTCTCAATCTCACAGTCTTTAAAATCTGCAGTCGGCCCTGTATTTTTACCAAAACATCACTTGTTAGTAATTTTGTTGGTTCTTTTTACTTCTTTCTGTTTAACTTACCAATTAATTGTTCCTGGTTGAGGTTTTCAGGTTTGCTATCTGAAGTCCCCCAAGTAGATAGATTGTGAATACATCATGGTCAAGATTTTCAAGGGCAACATTTTGAATCTCTTCTGGTTTGAGAAATTAATCAACCAACAGTTTCTTCTTTTTTTTTTTTTTTTTTTTTTTAAGTCCTCTAACCAATTGCTTCAAGAATACAGTCACTGCAGGAAACAGCCCTTGTCCAGCACTTGGTTCTCGTTAGCCACGCGAGTGGCGGGGTGATGCAAAGAGGCCTCTAGGGAGTGCGGCACAGGCAGGGCAAGCAGGCAAGGCTGCAGGCTTCCTCCTGCTAGTGAGGTTTTTTGTCTGTTTTTTCTGTTGGTTGGTTGGTTTCTGTGCTGTTTGTTTGTTTGCTTGTTTTTGTTGTTGTTATTGTTGTTGTTGGTAATGGTTTCTACACAATCAAAATCTGCAGTTAGTCAAAGAGTATGTAGCCAAATAGAACCCTCCAAAAATTATGTGTCTGTTCAGACCCATTCCTGTGCAGAGTGTTTGAGCTTATCAGTGGTTCTAGGGGGCATTGCAGAGGAAGCCTGCCTGCAGTGTGAACTGGTGAACTATCTCCTTTCACTGGTGGCCGAGCTTAGGGAGGAGGTTGAAAGACTAAGGAGTATCAGGAAAAGTGAAGAGGAAATAGACTGTGGGAGTTCAGCGCTTCCATCCCTGAGGGAGGCCCACCAGGAGTCAGAGGACTCCGTGTCACTGTCAGACAATAGAAGGACACCTGGTGGATGAAGGGGAGTGGAAATGGGTCCCTCCTCGGGGAGGTAATAAAAATTCCTCCCAACCCCTATCACCTACCCAGGTGCCACTTCAGAACAGGTATGACACCCTGGATACTGAGGGCCAACCAGATGATGTAGAAGAAAATTACCTGCTGAGAGGACCTCCCAGTTATGCTTCATCTGTCAGAGGGATCACCAGCTCTAACACTCTTTCACTGGTGGCCGAGCTTAGGGAGGAGGTTGAAAGACTAAGGAGTATCAGGAAAAGTGAAGAGGAAATAGACTGTGGGAGTTCAGCGCTTCCATCCCTGAGGGAGGCCCACCAGGAGTCAGAGGACTCCGTGTCACTGTCAGACAATAGAAGGACACCTGGTGGATGAAGGGGAGTGGAAATGGGTCCCTCCTCGGGGAGGTAATAAAAATTCCTCCCAACCCCTATCACCTACCCAGGTGCCACTTCAGAACAGGTATGACACCCTGGATACTGAGGGCCAACCAGATGATGTAGAAGAAAATTACCTGCTGAGAGGACCTCCCAGTTATGCTTCATCTGTCAGAGGGATCACCAGCTCTAACACTAAAAAGAAAAGAAGGGTAATTGTAGTGGGTGACTCCCTTCTGAGGGAAACAGATGGCCCCATATGTCAACCAGACCCACCCCACAGAGAGGTCTGCTGCCTCCCTGGGGCCCAGGTACAGGATATTACTGAGATACTCCCTTGGTCGAGTTAGCCCACTGATTATTACTCACTCTCATACTCCAGGCTGAAGTGATGAGATTGAAAAGAGGGCAGGGCAATTAAAAGAGGCTTTAGGGCACAGGGTCAAGTGGTTGATAGGGCAGGAGTACCGGTAGCGTTCTGCTCAGTCCTTTTGGTGGCAGAGAAAACTGTTGAAAGGAATACGAGAATCATTATCATGGAATTATCAAGGAATACATTATCAACAAGTGGCTCAAGGGTTGGTGTCATCAGCAGAATTTTGGGTTCTATGGTCATGGGGCAACTTTTACAGTGCCTGGCCTGCTGGAATGGATGGGCTCCATCTCTCTGTTAAGGGCAGAAGGTTTTTAGCTCATGACCTGCTGGAACTAATTGAAGGGCTTTAAACTAGGTTTGAAGGGGGAAGGGGATGCAGCTGGGCTGTCTGGAAGCAGGCCCAAGGGTGGTAAGCCTGAGTTAGGGGTGAAATCAGAAGCCCGGCTGAAGTGCATGCATACCAATGCACACAGCATGGGTAACAAACAAGAAGAGCTGGAGGCCATGGTGCAGCTGCAGAGCTATGATTTAGTCGCCATCACGGAAACGTGGTGGGACAACTCACATAGCTGGAGCACTGCACTGGATGGCTACAAGCTCTTCAAGAGAGACAGGAAAGGGAGAAGAGGTGGAGGGGTGGCCCTTTATGTTAGGGAGGCTTTTGATGCCACAGGTATTGAAGCTAGTGACGATGAGGTTGAATGCCTATGGGTAAGAATCATGGGGAAGGCCAACAAGGCTGACATCCTTCTGGGAGTCTATTATCATCCACCCATCCAGGAAGAAGAGGTGAACAACTTATTCTTTAAGCAGCTGGAGAATGTTTCAGGGTCACCAGCCCTTGTTCTTGTAGGTGACTTTAACCTAGCAGATGTCTGGGAACTTAATACAGCAGAAAAGAGGCAGTCCAGGAAGTTCTTAGAGTGTGTGGAGGACAACTTTTTGTCACAGCTGGTTAGTGAGCCCACCACGGGAGGGCCTATGTTAGACCTGCTGTTTGCAAATAGAGATGCAAATAGCCAACACCAGATGGCTGGTGAAAAATGTGGTGGTTGGAGGTCACTTGGGGCACAGTGATCATGAAATTACAGAGTTCTTGATATTTGGTGCAGTCAGGAGGAACATCAATAAGACTTTTATACTGGACTTCCAGAGAGCAGACTTTGGCCTGTTTAGGAGGCTTATTCAGAAAATTCCTTGGGAAGCAGCTCTTAAAAACACAGGAGTCAAGGAAAGGTGGGTGTGCTTCAAAACAGAGATCTTGAGGGCACAGGAACAGACTGTCCCTGTGAGACAAAAGAGGAGTCGATGAGGCAAACATCCAGTCTGGATGGTTAATGAGGGTTTGAAGGAATTTAGGAGTAAAAAGAGGATGTATCATCTTTGGAAGGAGGGTTAGGTCTCTCAGGAAGTATTTAAGGGGCTTACTAGGGCATGTAGGAAAAAAGTTAGGGAGGCCAAAGCTCAGTTCAAACTTAATTTGGCAATTTTCGTAAAGGATAATAAAAAATGTTTTTACAAATATATTAATGGCAAAAGGAAGGGTAAGACCAACCTTTGTTCTCTACTGGATGGGGGGGAACTCAGTAGCTGCAGATGAGGAGAAGACAGAGGTGTTTAACGCCTTATTTGCCTCAGTCTTTAGTGTGAAGACAGCTTGTCCTCAGGACAGCTGTCCTTCTGGGTTGGTAGATGGTGTCATGGAGCAGAATGGTCCCCCTGTTATCCAGGAGGAGACAGTCAGAGAACTGCTGAGCAGCTTGGATATTCATAAATCAATGGGACCAGATGGGATCCATCCCAGGGTGATGAGGGAGCTAGCAGATGAGCTTGTGAAGCTGCTCTCCATCATCTACCAACAGTCCTGGCTCACCGGTGACGTTCTGGAGGACGGGAAGCTGGCCATTGTGATACCATTCACAAAAAGGTAGGAAGTAGGATCCTGGTAATTATAGGCCAGTTAGCCTGACCTCAGTAAGGTTATGGAGCAGTTTATACTGAGTGTCATCACGCAGCACTTACAGGATGGCCAGGGTATCAGACCCAGCCAGCACGGGTTTAGGAGGGGTGGGTTGTGTTTGACCAACCTGATCTCCTTTCATGACCAGGTGACCCACCTGGTGGGTGCAGGAAAAGCTGTGGATGTTGTGTATTTGGACTTCAGCAAGGCCTTTTGCAATGTCTCCCACAGTGTACTCCTGGAAAAGCTGGCAGCCAGCTTTTGAGACCATCAAATTGCCTCACTCCTTTGTGCTTTCTGTCCCTCCAGTGGCTCTGATCTCATTCAGCATGTTTCCATTGACATATCGATATTGTTGTCATCCTGCCTTTTCTCAAATACCAAGAGACCCTAAACCCCATGCTGTCAGTGTTTAAACCCAGACAGCCTAGGTGAATTCTTGCACTGTTAGATTTCGAGCATTTGCATGGAAAGAAGTATTTGCTTGTGGTCTTCTTGTCTATTTTGCATAAATGGGACCTTGTTACTGAAATTATATTGAAAAGTAATTGTTTCCTATTAGAATTTTATTGATATCAGACATAAATTATGTTTTTTCAAAGGATAGAGAGCTTTTATTGCTTTCCCAGGAGAGGATGAGTCATTCCAATCTTTGTGCTCTTTTCACAGCCTTTCATTTTAAAAGTCCCCTGACACTCTTGTAACTGTAAGTGCCTACAATGTGACTTTTTTGATGTAGACAAGAAATTCTTTTCTCTGTAGGCCTATTTCAAAAGCGTCCTTGGTTACTAATTGTTCCTCTTTCCTAATTAGTCTCTGTTCCCTGATCAGAGATAGAGAGCCGTTAAACAAAGTGCTCATTTATAGAGTATTTGAATAATTATATATAGTACCAGTTGCCAAGGTTAATGTACATCCTCTGTTAAACAAACATCTGTTGCAACAGTGGAGTGGAATCTGGTCTCTCCCGGAGTGGAAAAGGTTATACCAGAGCTCGAGTTAGAGCTATCAGCCTGAATTAGTCATGATGCTTGCAGCACAACTGGTTTGTGCTGTGGAGATGTCTCTGTTATCTCCACAGGACAATGCACTGGTTTATGTAATCACACCGTGAATTCCTTGGCGAGTACACAAGTAATGACGGGTATTACTCATGTGCTCGTCATTACGAGTACATTTGGAAATGGGGTTCACAGCCACCAGTGGTTCTTGGTTCTATGAGTACTCTCCAAGAAAGAAGGAATTTAAGTCCAACAAGGAAATACAAAGATACTGAGGTTAGAAAATATGTTTCTCAGTAAGGAATATATATTTAATTCAAAGCTGGCAGATGATGCCTCTGTGGGACCAGGATTCACAATTCAGAAAATTCCTCTGGGATTTGATACCCAAGACCATCTGTTGAATGTCTTAGGTGTAGCAAAAGCACTTGCCATGAGATCAAGGATCTAGAAATTGAATGGCCATTTTGATTATATATACTCTTGCAGGATATCACAAAGGCTTACCTAAAAAATTATTATTACACAGCATTACAAGAGCTTCATACATGCACTGACTTCTTTTTGATGTTGACTAGTTTCCTGTGTGATGAGAAATTTGACTGACATCAGAGGACCTAGGAATTTTCAGAGAAAGTATCCCAGGCCCATGAATGAAGACAGAATTATGGACATCTTTTTTACTAGTTTTGTAAGTATCAATTCTTATTGCAGTCAGCATAGATATGAAGATTTGGCCTGTTCTTTCAAACTCTGATGTATCTAAATGAATTTTCCATTAGTAGAAAAGACTGAAAATTATATATTAAACCTATCTGCAAAATGTTGATCCATTTGAATCTGTTGATGAAGAAAAAAGACACTTTTCTGGCTGAAAATGAATCTGAATATCTTCACCATGGGTACTCTTTCTGGAGGTAGATGCAATTCCTTAAACTTGGTATCTCACTGACTCTTCCATTAAGTAATGAAGACTGAACAAGATGAAAATATTCGGGCATATAATTCATTATTCTAGGGCCTACATATCCACTAAATGTCCGAAACCATCGGTAAAATATTTTTGGAGTGAATGAGCAAAATGTCACTGAATGTTGCAGTGAAGGAGAAAATGAGAGTTCATTTCCAGGCTCAACCTGGCTTGCTGTTTCCTTGTAATAAGAGACCATTTCAACACAGGCAGCTTATAAATAAAGTCTTCTCATTGAATGTGGAAAATATTGCACACGTTGTGTAATGTATATGTTAAATAAAAAAGTCTCCCTTGTTGGATTGGCAGCTTGAGACTGCTCCATTAGCTCAACAGCAGAGTTGTGGGCCCCTTGGCCCCATCCCATCAACCCTAGCTTCGCTTGGGAAGTTAATTTTGAATTTGGCATGGGCACAAATTTATTTAAGGCAGTGTTTGTTAGGTTCTAGCTGGTGGATGGAAAATATTGTATTTGGTGCCCAAATTGTGACCTCCTGTGTAGAACTTTAGCAATGACTTCAAACTAAGGAGTGTAGACATAGATGTACTTCATTGTTTCCAGCTACTATGGCTTCAGACAGCTGAAATGCTTCACAGAAGAGCCCACCAGATAAAATCCTAGTCCTAGTTCCTGTGAGATTAAGCCCTAAAATGCCTTATCAGGAAAAGCACTTTGAACGGAATTTACTAAACAAAAGGGGTTAACAGAATAAGATTTTGCAGGATCTAAGTTGCTCCAAATTAATTTTTATTTCCCCTTCAGTCAGAGTTGACTGTCAGGTACTTTCAAGGACTTTTCTTTGAGCATGTGCAATTTTCTCTTCCATTTTCTTACAAAGAAATTGATGGTGTTTCTGCACTACTAGCTCTATCTACCCTTCAGCAATTTTGCCCTCTTGCCTAGCTCTTTATTTTGTAGATGACTAGTATTGTCTCTCCTCATCTTTCTCATCCTCCTCTTGCTTCCAGCTCTCATAAACACTGTCATTGCCTTGGTTCTGTGGCCCACATAGCCTTTGACCAGACTAACAGTGTTACAGAACCACGATACCATTGCTGGGGAAGCAGAGAAACTTTAATAGCAAGATCCATTTATGAGACAAGGTAATCTTTCTGGGAAAGAACAAATAAACTTGCTCTTTGTTTTGAAATTACTTCTGTTTATTTTCAGCTAAACCCCATATTTTTCCCATGTTGTTAATGTTTTCAGGTGCCTTTCTTATTTTTTTTATGGTTGCTATGACCTTAACATTCATCAGAGCCGAGCAGCTAAAATTGATTCAGTTTAGACATAGCAATAGAATGAGTCATGTCAGTAAACTTGTTCAACCATTTACTGAAGTCTGGAGCCTCATGTGTGTTTGCAGTACATGCGTGCTTGAGAGGAGCCTTGCTTAATGGCTGCCCCAACAAAGACATTCTTTGGGTCCCTTTCCACTTGTGATTTTTTCTTGCTACCACTGAGCACTTGTGACTTTGCTCTGACTTGTGATGTTTTGATGTCTACAATGACTTGGTGAAAGAGCCCAGGGCTAGAGCTTAGTTTGGGAAGGACCAAATAAGAGCAACACCCCCAAGTTACCCTTGAAGCAGGAGCTGGGTTGGAGAAAAATATGGGTAGCATTCTGGCAGGTAGCTCAGACAAATTAATATATTGGCACTTTATTGAAAGAAATACAAGTCATATGGGCTGTATGGGTTCCCCATGAGAAGCCACATTTGTTTGTTATGATGGCAGAGAGAAAGATGCCAAGCTTGGGTTGTGTCATACATTAATCCAGCATGTGAGCCCTGATTTATTTAGAAAATTTAAAAAATATATGCTTAAAAATCATATTTATTTAGCTGAAATCCTTTTAACTTGTTTCCAGGTGAAATCAACTATGGTTCTTTGCCTTCAAACAAACAGAAGACAACCTGGACCATATGAATAGTATATGGCTGAAACTTTCAAAAGTTATTTATGTCTATGCTATGGTTGCTACAAATGACTCTTGCTCAGATACACTGTCAAAATATTCGAGAACATAGAAAGTACTTTTGAGTACTGCAGAGGCACAGATGGGGTAGTTATAGTTGTTCTGGAAAGTATGTATCTGAATTTCATTAATCTTATTCATTCAACCATACTTTTCTAGGAAAAAGACACACTGCCACTGAGTGCCCAGTTTTTTTGAGCTCAGTTATCCTCACTACATGTACAAAGAGCTGCAAACAGTCTACAAGTCAGCTCTAGCAATATCTTTAACTTGGTGGTCAGCAAATTATAGGAAATGCTCTTCCACTAATCTTGCCAATACATTTCCACAAACTTTCTCCCAGTAACCACATTATTTCTGCTACCCAAATCACTGTAGCTCCTTGAGCTGCATTTCCAAGTGGCTGTCTGGTGGCTGTTGAAGAATGTCTTGAATGTAGATATGTGGGTGTCAACAATGTGACTGATTCTCGGTGGCAGAAAGTCTGTGTGCAGTGTTTGAACTTCAATATGGGTACAAATAGGCCATGGTAAACACCACTGTGTTGGCTTTTTCTGGTGAGACTGGTATAATAAGAGTACATGGAAAATGTGGCCTGCATCTTTCTGTTGAATGATAAAAACAGTTATTGTTGCTGCTTTTGAACTAAGGTGTACCTGTAAAATTGTATTCACTGGTGCTTCCAGGGTGCAGGGTAGTTTTAAGTGGTTTGAAGAGACGCACTTTACAAGTGTGCTGATATAATGAAAAATGAGGAGCCTTATGAATCTTACACATGGATCTAGTAAGTAATCTTGAATTCCTGTAGTCCTTTTAGCAGAACTGGAATACAACAATATATATTATCCAAAGCAAATTATTTTCTTGCAATGTGTCTGTCACAAAGACAGACAGCTGAGCTTCTGAATACAAATAGTAAATAGCCAGACTCCAGGGGATTTCTGCTCATTTGTTTAGGCTATCATCTCAGGATCTCAAGCTTGAAGGAGTGCAATCTAATGTAAAGTGAAACAGCTGAGTTTTGCACACTACAACCCAAGTATCTGTGGGGACCCACTGAAGTAATGCTGGCTGCAATGAAAAGCTTTTTAAAACAGCCTTGAGCTAGTCTAGCTACTTTTCAGTATGTGGTACACAAAAAAAAAAAAAAAAAAAATCTTTGTAGAGGTTCAGTAGTATTCTTTGGCACACTCACATATTTGTAAATTATGTCTTTTGCATTTAGTATTTGTGTGGAATCTTTTTGTATGTTAGTGTTTATGATGGGGTAGCTTCAAAAGGTTTGGAATTCCAGATTCAGCTAAGCATTTAAAAGGTCAGAGGCTTGTCCAAGTCTTATCCAACCTCTTAAATATGAAAACTCAGAGTGGAAACAATTTGATGGGAATAACATATTGCCCTCAAATGGAGCCTGTCTTCTAACCCCTTTTGTTCCTTTTTTTTTCTCACCTCCATTTCCTTATTTCTGTGGCATTCCTGAAGTAGGATCATCCCTTAGACTAGGCCTTAATGCCCTCTTAAGTCATACATTTCCTAAAGACTGATTACTTCTACAAATCCCACAGATGCTAAATCAGGTCTGCTTTACTCAAGTTTTTACCCTGCTACCTGGGACTGTTTTATATCTGCTGCATTATGTGATTTTTGTGCTGTTTTATTATTTTTTACATAAACTTTTGATTGAAGGAATACGTCTTATTCCTGGAGTGGAAAGCCAATAAGGCTGGTGGCTCCTGCATCCAGCAGAGCGTTTTTGTAGTTCTGTAGAGGCTGCAAAGGAAATTGTGTCTCTTGTCCAAGAAAGTTTGCCCTTACTGTAGGCAACTCAATCATCCCTCTGGGAACACACTGGGAAAGCACTCTTCACTTTCCAGCATTATTTTGATGTGGATGTGAGCAAGAGCAAAAGAACAAAATAAAATAAAAATTTTTAAATATTTATTTTCTCAGGCTATCTAGTTAGGTTCTTCTGGTATTTTCTGCTTATAATTAAGGTGGAAGTAATGGCAAGAGAAATTCCTTGGTGACAATTTGGTGCTTTCTTCTGGAGGCAACTGTTACAGAGGAGAAGACAACTCTTTAAAGTCCCAGTAGAATTCAATTCAGGATTTATACAAGTTTTGGATTAATTTGAAATCCAGATAATCCAGATCTCAAAGCACTCAGTCTTTGGTGAATTTGAATTTTTTTCTTTGGAAAATTAGTGGCAATTCTTTCTCCCAATTAAAAAAAAAAAAAAAAAAAAAAACAAAAAAAAAAAAAAAAAAAAAAAAAAAACCCAAAAAAAAAAAAAAAACAACTAATATAAAGTACCTTGGAATGACAAAACATTTTAAACCTGATTTGGCATTTTACCATGTGAAATTGTGTCCCATGTGAGAAGGGAGTGCTCTGTCTGTTCTTCTGTCTGATAGGGCCAAAGCAACCTCTTACCTGCTGTCTGCTTTCTCACTCTTTGTTTCTCTTTCTTTGATGGGCAGATTTTTAATGTTGATTTTGTTTTGTTCTTATTGTTCCTTTTGTCACCTCAAAACCCCATGACACGCAGGGTTAGCAAAGGAGGCAGAGGGAGATTCTTTGTCTCTGAAACCATGGGCACAATGAGAACAGTACCCAACTGGAAACAGCTACCACATCAGGTTTTTTTACTGAAATGCTTTATTCTGTGAGAGCATATAAAAAAGTAGATTGCCACAAGTTTCATGAATAAGTTCACAGAAAGTGTAAACAATTAGGAAAATTGCTCCTCCACTCATATTTGTTTTCTCTTTCTGTCTGAGTAGTAGCCTTAAGCCTATGTGAATTACTGTGAGGGGGAAGGCCTGCCAAGCTCTCTTTCTGAATTGTACTAAAACGTCTCTGGAATCTGCTCTGTATGAGGAAAGCACACACAGTACCTTTCCTCCAGCTCTCACAAAGTAGTTTGGTAAATAAAATGTACTGCCACAAAAGGAGGGGAAAAAAGGAAAAAGGGTTGCAGCCATCAGTCAGACTAATTTAAAGAATGGGGACACACTAAAGAGTCCATGGTCATCCACAAATTATATAATATTTTTAAAAGTTTACTTCACTAAATATTTGTGATAGAATATCATACTTGTGGTATGCTGCCCAAAGAATGCATATGTTAAAAAAGTGTGCCGAGTAATAAGAAATTTGTGGCCATTTATCTTATAATTCTGTTTCCTGTTTTAGACTCAGTGGCTCAGAAACTTGTTGCTGTAAACTACACAGATCCATTGACTTCTAATTTATAACAACTGAAAGGAGGATCTAGGAAGAGTCTAAGCAGGGTTTGAAAGCCTTACTTCTGTCTAGAGTGGTTTTCATCTTTCCATAGAGGGCAAATAACTGTATCTGAAATAGGGAATGACCTATGCTAGTGGGCATGGGGTTGACCTAAGCCAATTTACCCCCTTATACATGTATGCTCTGGAAAGGCTGTTTTTAAAGGGTTTTGGGGGTTTATTGTTGGTTTTTTGGTTTGGTTTTTTTTTTTTTTTTTTTTTGAGGCAGATGTGAGAAATCATTTTGTAGATTATAGTGGTGTTTCCCGATACAGCAGTCCCTGCTTTAGCCTTAGGTGGAGGAGTTTTCCATTTCCCTTTCAGCTTATATTAAATTACTTTGCTTTCTTGTCATAGGCATAATCCTTTGATAAGGAAACCTTGACGGCGTTTCAGAAGAGGAAGAAAGCGTGCCTCTGCAGAGTCACCAGAGACTGGCTAATTGATTCTGCACGGAGAGCACACAGTGGTGGCAGCCATCAGTCTGAAACTGTGAGACAAAGGGTGTTTCACCTTCTTTGAAGTGCCGTGTGCAGGAGCTCTTGGAAATGTGAAAGGTTTCTCTTTGCCTGCTGCGGTCTTCTGTGCCACAGGTCGTGTCAGGGTGGTTTCTCCTGTGCGTGCTGGGAAGGAAAAGGACAGAGGGATGACCTGGGGGACAGCCTTCGAGTGTAGCACAAACTCACTGCTGAGGTGGAGGGGAGCTCGTGAGGCCACTCTATCCTAAGATTTTTCTCAGTTTTGGTGCAGTTCATGCAATGGCCTTGAGATGCCCCAATCTAAGACTTTGATTTCACTTAGAAATCTGTCCAGTGAAACAACTGGCTGCAAGTGCAAAGTCATCATTTGTCTTGCCTGCTGCTGATAGGTGAGATTCCCAATGGGAATGGAGCTATGCTCTTGCTAATTCAGCCTGTGTTCCAGGCATGGGCAGTGAAGAGGTGGTTGGAGAAGAGCCATTACTGGCACAGTGAACAGCACAGGTACAGAGGAGGCGGGCACACCAGCATGGCTCTTGGGGAAGGTGCTCCCCAGAGCCCGCAGCCTCCAAGCAGCCAGTGCACTGCAGAGGTTGCCCCAGGTATCAGTAGATGTAACCCAGACTCATTCCTGCTCTCCCAAAACAACTCCAACTCTCTCTGCTGGCATTTGTGAGTGGATTCTCAGCTGTCCTCTTCTGCAGCTGTGACAGGAAAGGTTTCCCCAGCTTGGGGAAAAGTATCCAGGTCTGTTTGGTCTGGTCCTGTGCTCTTTGTTCTGTAAAGTGGAGGGAAGAAAATTTCAATTTTTTTTTACAAGGCAACGAAATCATCCTTCCCTGGGAAAAATATTGCCAGCCTACCTGCTGTCTGCTGCAGCCTAGTGCAGTACAGCAGCAATTTATGGGCAGTACTGTTGCAGGATGGGCACTGGCCACGGCAGCAGATGAAGCCTACACTAAGTTGTATTCCACCTTTCCTACTCCTCCCTGCTGCTTGCTGGTGTAATCCAACATGCTGTGGCAGCCCTTTGCTGGGCTAGCAAAGAAAATAAATACTTTTCAGAAATTGCTGCTGATCCAAGAGATGAAACTGAGAAGCTGATAATAAAATAGAGAGCGGTTGTGAAAGGCACACAATGGTAACGTGGTACCTTGGCAGCCTCCTGTCAAAAGAAAACAGGACATTCCTGGCACACCAGTAAGACCTTACTTTAGAGTTACTGCCACAAAAGGCTGATTAACTTCTAAAACACCCACAGAACCCCTGGCCCACATTGTGAGGACCAGATAGCAAAAGATTCAGATATCCTGTCCAAGTTAACAGGGGCTCCTGTAAGTGTGAAGAGTGATATGTTTAATGGGGTCTGACCTTCAGCTTTGGGGTTGCATTTGTTCATTGTACATTAATTATTTCATATAGTTAATCTTGAATGGACCTATAAATGCCATACTTGTCTTCATATGACCTAAACATATATTTAGAGAGAAATGTCATTGAATGTTGGGAAATTTTTATAAAATGGGAATGAAATTATGCTTGAAAATGGAGTTTGTGAGGAAGAAAAAACTGATTGGACTTAACAGTCTTGCATGATTTCAAAATCTAGATTGGAGCCTATATATAAAAAACATTTGTCTTGGACTCATTTCAAGTGGATTTTTTTTTTCTTATGAATGGCATGATTTAGAAGTTCTTTCTCAATCAGTAAACTTGAAATTAACCACAGCACTCACATCTCAGAGTTTCAGAGTTCAACTGAAAGGTGTTTTCAACAGCAGTATTTAAAATTATCCTGGTTTGGTGATTGCCTCTTCTGAGCTTTATTAAGAATAGCACAGGCTGTGGTAGCTGTGTCATGGATGGAGCAGGTCAACGCCCAAGGTTTTCAATTAACAGGAAATTTTTATGTCTTGTGGTTTGATCTTCTGAAAATAAGTGTGACAAGTAGGTTAGTAAATAAACTTAGCAAGACTGAAAATTAATTGTTATTTTTATTCCTATTAGTATTTTCATTTGACTACACCAAAAGATCCAATCATTTACGCAGCTCTAATTCTGATGATGTGAGATTTCTTTTGCAGAAGTATTTGCTTTTTATTTATTTATGTTTGTAAAAAAACTAACATGCCTTGCCTGAAAGGGAAAATATTTGGATTGGAATTGAACTTCTCTGCTACTCTGTAGGCATGAGAGTTGCCTCTGTGGGTAGGCTCTGCAGCCAGATGGCATTCAATGCACTCCAAAGCCAGAGCTTTTCCAGAGAGCCCCTCTGAAAAAGGGGAAGCTGTTGTACAACAACTTGTCAGGTGAAGATCCACATGTATTAAGGAACTGTATTTTTACTGAGTGTTAGACTTCACTTGACTATTGAAACTTGACTACAGTTTACTTGACTATTTTAGTTTTTGAAATATTTAGGATTTTTTCTAAAACAACAGTTTTGGAAAGATAACATTTTTTTTCTTACAGGCTGCAAGGGAAATCTTCCAACATTCTGTTTGAATTATTTGCAGTTAAGTAGGATAAGACAACATGATGTTTTTAATAAACCCATAAAATAAGTTACTAGTAAAGATGGATATCTCAGGAGTAAAATGTAAGAGTTGGCATGTGTAAAGATCTGGCTCACCTAATCTAGTGTAATTTTAGACAATACATTTTGCTTCCTTAATTTTTCCACTATGGAAAGCAATTACTTTTTAATGTAAATGAGGATGTACTTTATATTGCTACCTCCATCTAGTCAAATGTGTTTGACTTATGTTTCTGAAAATAACCCCACTTCAAAAATTCAGTAGTAATTTTTGAGAGCGGCTTAAAGCTGCACAGTCTTTTCAGAGCACTTGCAACCAGTAAACTAGGTTTGCCTTTTGGGGCCTTTTCATCTATTATAGCATCTATACATGATGGCATCATTACACCTGGTTTCTCCATGGTGTCAGGAAAAGAAGTGTCTCTGACTCTGGGGAGCCTTTGCCTTTTGGAGCTTGCATACTCCCAGGAATTGGTTACCTTTCCACAGTGGATGGGTGAGTGGACAGCACCATGCTCTGCAAAGGTAGCATTCAGCCTCCAGTCTTGTGCTGAGCTTCCTGGTCCAGCCTGTCCCATGCAAACACAGGAGATGGGATCTCACCAAATCCACAGATGTGTTTGGGTGTGTGCTTCAGGCAGGCTGGGGAGAATGAGGAACCCACCACCTCACCTGGCAAGGTGGGAGCTGTCACAGAGCAGAGGGCTGGGATGGGCAATACCTTGGAGATCTGCCTTTTTCTCCTCAGCTCCTCTGATTCTACATCTTTGTGCCTTTTTTTTTTTTTTTTTAATCTCCTGGGAAAATAGGCAGAGGGAAGAAGGCTGATAAAACACCCCCTTAAAAACTCCTTGTATTTCATGCTGCTTTTATTGCTGTTGGGGGCTTTGACATAAGGGACATGTCATTCTCTGTCTTTTTCTGCAGGAGATATGAACAAACCATTGACAAAACTTTTTAAAATATTATTATTGGCCTAATTTTTTGAGGAATTATGTTGCTGTGGCATGCTTCCTTGTGCTCCCTCTGGAAAATTAGAAAGAAATCAGTATTTTTGAGTGTTTCAGCTGGAAATAGAGCATAAGATACTGCCTGTGACATGAAAATTGTCCCTCTTGGAGCTCCAGACACCTTTGCCTTTACTTGACTCTATAAAGCATGGCAAAGCCTGGAAAACCACTGACATAGTTCCTAGCTTGGGAAACAGGGGTGGCTGGTAGTTCTTTTTTTAGAATGGGGAAACTGCTATTTTCACCCCTAGCAGCTGAGTCCCTCAGTATACCCAACTGCAGCAGCCTACAAAGGGGTTACAGAGGGGGAGATGCAGAAGCTGGGGCTCTGGTCTTCATTCTTTTGATTGAAACATACTCTGTTCCTTCCTGAAGTCCAGCCTGGGCCTGGCTCCATCTTCTTCCATTTCTGACTCACTGGTTTAATTCACACAGGCTTTTGGCTCCCCAACAAATGCCTGCTGATTTTAATAAAAATCCCCCACTTGATTCAAAGGGACTTTGTGTCAGTCTCCTGAGATACATGGACTAAAATGATTCCTGATGCCTTTAGGAGAAAGTGTGTTGGAGGGAAAGATTTTCCCATCCCACTTGCCTTACCTTGGCAGCTTGATTTTCTGTGGTGCTCAAAGAAAAGAGCCTTTGGACATATTTTTTTGTCTCTATTAAAAGCATTTTTGCCATCTTGGAGACATCACCTTTTTTATATCCCGGTGGAGAGCACAGAGAACTTCTGTCAAGTCATGTGTTATAATTTGTGTTTGATAATGAGCAGCAGTTTGTTTAAAAATGGAGCCAAATCTTACAGTGCAGAAGTTTTCACTAAGCAATTATCAAACCCCAAAGTTGTAGATAATTTCACAGTAAGTAAGCTTTTCTGAACATTCATTCTCAAGATAATACCATAGCATTATTTAAATGATACTGGCTACACTGTAACATATGTTTCCTCTCCTAAGATATTAATCACCAATACACCACAGGAAAAAAAAAATCTGGCGTATTTTTGTGCTCTATCAACTAATTTAAACTGACTTTCTTAACGCTGTTTGTTATTAAGGATTTCTAAATTGTCAGTACCTGCTCTCTCATTCTTTGCACATATTTTTGAAACCAAAAAAAGCCTGCAAGGTGTGTGCCCCGAGCCTTATTTGTGCATGTAATTGACGGTGAAATAACCCAGAATGGCAAGTTTCACTCTAGATTTTTTGGTAACACAAAAAAAGTACAAAGACCAGGCTAATTTGCAGATCTGAACACTTAAACCTCCTTAATGCTGAACAAGTCCTACTTTACCCAAATCTCAACTGACATGCTTTTGATTTCTACCTGTAGGCTACCAACAGTTTCTTAGGGTAAAAAGTAGCAAGTCAGTTCTGTTCTAGTCACTTCCACAAAGCCAGAGGCATTTGTACCTGTGAATGGAGGGGAAAGACTGAACTAGAGTTAAGAATCTGGGAATGGAGTCAACTGCACTGACAATGAATTTACAAGTTCTGTAGTGAGCTTCAGCACAGTAATTACACTGGCTCGTTGCTCCCTTGTAAAATCTCAAAAAGCAGAACTCCCGAGCTCTGTCACTCTCGCTCCCACATCTCTTCTACATGAAGCAATAATCCTTTTGCAGAACTGATTTTAGGAGGATGACCTTGCTCCCCCTCTTCCTGCTATCTGACATAGGCACGTTGGGTCTCTGTCTGCAATAAATTGGGGGAAATTGCTCCTGTCAGACCTCGTCTCTGGGGAGTGGTTTTCTGTCCTGCCCCATCTCTCCCTGACATTTGTTTTATCTGGGGATCCCCAGCAGACACTCAGTGGTGTCTAAGAGGGGTTTGTCTCTGCTACATCTGAGCTGTGGCTGCTGGCTGATGGGTTCAGTGGCACTCTGTATGGCGCAGCTGGATTTCCCTCCCTCCCCTCAGAGCAGCCACCCATGCTTGCTGACCCAGTGTTGGATCTGCCCCTTTCTGGATACAATCTTCAGGTGGGGACAGGAGAGAAGTGGAAGAACACTAGGATTTACATCCTCTCCTTTGGCTCGGAATGATGTTTTGTAATCTCAGATCTCCAGCTGCTCCTCAGCTCCCTTCCACATGCAGGCCTCTGTCCCTCATGCCCTGACCTATAGGGAGGGATGACCTGGTGACAGCAGCCACAACGAACCAGCACAGACCCTGAGCCCCAGCCCAGCCTCACACTGCCTCTGCCCAAAGGGCTGGTATTGCTTCCACTGACCTCAGCTACTGGGAGTTCTTGTTCTCTTTCAGCAGCCACAAAAAAAAATGTAGAAAGCATTCACAAATTGCCCATCTCTTGCCCATTATCATGCCTGTGTTTTTGCAAAGCACAAAGCCAAACCAAGGCTGTTGAAACTGCTCATTAGATCCGTCTGTGCCACATTGCAAGGCAGCTGCAGTGCTCGTGGTGAAGTGATTAAGTGGCTTTTGGAGCTCGGTAATGGAATGCGGATACTTGGACCTCCAGGTTATTTGTTCAAGTAGTCTTGGTCAGTGGTAACCAGAAGTTAGTGATTAACAGACATTATTGTCCACTTAAAACAAATAGGCAGTCACAGCTCCATTCCCAATAATTCAGCTCATCTAAAAAGCTCACTTGTTCAAGCAAGTGGTACTCTTGTGCCTCTCTCAGTAGAGCCTTAAGATAACTGGGGCTGTGTGTTATTTATTTGTTTGTTTACTATTTCAGTTGTGCCATGGAGCAGTATTCCCAGAAATGTGTATGAACTTAAAAAGTCTGCACAGAATGGAGCTGAGTTTTGTTTTCAAATGAATGCAACAAATCACATCCTAAATGTCTATTGTTTGGTTTTAGGGCTTATTTATTATTAGAGTTTTCACCAAGGAGTGTCCTCAAGCAGTTTGAGGCAAGCAAAGCTGCTGAAATGGGGAATGGACTGTTGACCTGCCTTTCCAAGTTTGGCCCACAAAAACCTTTCAGGAGGTAAAGAACGGATGAATCCTAAATTGGGAAAAGGGATTTTGTGGGACTGGTAGTAATATGCTTCCAGTGCTTGGATGTACCACACCACAGTGGGAGGAGAGGATGCAGAAGCAGGGGTGGGTTTGGTCTCAGGACAGGGACCACACCAGGCTTATGCAGGCTTAGTGCTGGGAGTCAGTGTAAGAGGCTTGCTGTAGAAACAAGTGGTGGGTTTGTGACTTAGAGTCACCACCTTAAGGCCAGGCCTTGCTCTAAATGTGCCCCATGTCTTTCAGTGCCTAAGTATTTTTGAAAAATCTGAGCACTATTAATTTCCTCACTGAGTTTGCTATGCAAAGGATTGCTGGATGCTTGAGAGTTATTGAAAGGCACCAGTGCCAAGGGGTCCAGTGCTAGGCTGACTTCACTCAAGGGCAAGTCTTTCAGCCACAGATAAAGTCCCTTGTGATCAGGGCTGATCTAGGCTGATAGAGCAATGCTGAGCTTTACTCTTTATGCAGATAAACAGAGACTGGCAGGTTTAAAGCTGTCAGTGCAACTCTTTTAATCGATACAAAATTTATTCAAAAATTTTAGAATGAGGAAAGTAATAAAATAAACATTAACAATTTTATTCTAGGTGGTTAAGACACCATTCTCTTTCTACCAGCTGAGATAGAACCTGAGATATTGTGTTCAGTTGTAGGACCCACTCCACCTGAAATATATTGAAATGCTAGCCAGAGCTCAGAAAACAGTAAGTATTACAATTAATCACAAGAAGGAGAGATAAGACAACTACAGACAGAGAAGTGCAAATAATAAAAAAGGACAAACTCTATAGACAGAGGAAAAGGATTTAATCTGTGAGAAGTGAAATTAAAAAGAAAAAACAAACATTTTAGGTTGAGCAGCAGAATATCACAGAAAGAACTTTAGGAGCAAAAGTGTAGGAAGGAATAAAATTGAACTCAAAGAAAACTGCAGATTTTCATAGTTCTTTCTCCTTTTTTTTCATTGATTTGCATCAAACATCAACACAGTAATAACAGTATCTTCTTATCCTAGAAGTCAGAAATGAAATAAGGATGGATTTTCAAACTGTAAAACACTGAAACCTGTCAAACAAACTCGTTGAATGTGCCCTTATAAAATCTGAATAGAATTTTGTGGGCTTCTAATAAACTAACAGGAGCATAGATACAAATCTGCGACAGGGTAAATCTTGCACTGGAAAACCACACATCAATGTGTTTCAACAGCTGATGAATACAAAATGTAACAATCTGGAATCCAGGTGTTAGGAGCAAGATGAGAGAGATGAGTGATTGGCTCTGTGCATTTAGTCATTTGGGGATCTCAGTCTATATTCACCAGAGATGGTCCTAGGGCTGAGATCACCAATCTAATTTCACTTGTCTTGGCATCAGTCTGGAAGGAAGTATGGTCCCTAATGGAAAGACCAGTGCTTTATTTAGTAAGCTGTGTAATCCTCTTGTGTAACATGAGCAATAATATCACATTACATACACTGTAACTAACAAATTACCAAGATTGATATTGTAAATCCATAGAGAGAAGGACAATTTACTACCCCCCTGTAAAGCATTTGTATAATCCAAGCTACAATTTCTAGCACAGAAGCAGAAAATAACATCATTAGGCAATTATTGCAAACATTGTTTTCATTTCTGCAGAGGTTATTCTTTTTCAACCTGGTTTTTCTGTCACAATTTAGCAAAAGACCAATAATAAATGCAGACAGTCTCTCAGAAAAACTGGAGTGTTAACTTGCTATGCAGCTGCAAGGAAGAAAAAAACTTTGTGATTTTCAATACATGATTTAATCTTAACATACACATGTATTAAATGGGCAATAATGCCTCACAGCCTAGAAAAGGGATGAACAAAACCAAGTATATTTTCTGTTCTGTATTAAAAAAGGACGTATCTCTGGCTCACAGGGTAGAGAGATGATTCAAGTTTTATATTTTTCCTATTTGTAGGGTAGAAGCTGATGTTACAACAACAGTGGTTTGGGAAGATATGCTCAAGCAGGTGTTTGAATTCCCAGCTGGGCCCAAAATCAAGATCAAACCAGAATACACTGTGGGTAAGAGAAGAAACATTAGCACCAAAACCAAATCTTTGAAACAGAGATGTGTGCAAATGTGTGGGCAGTTTCACAGCCCTTGGGCTGCCACAACCCAGCCCTTAACTGTGTCACCTACCAGCAGTGTTTGCAACAAGAAAGTGTGGGTTGTTGAGAGGAATCAACCCAAGCCATCACATTGCTGCTTTTGACTCTTCAATTCCTTTCTTTCTTCTCACTCACAGGCATCAAAGTAGATCTCTGTACATTCAGGGCCAAAGCATCTCAGAGCTGAGCACTGCAAAAACAGATTAGGGTGTTGGACAGTTAAAGGTGTACATGGGTATAACAGGACCACAGGATGCCTTGTCTGGATTGTCCTCTCTGTTTTGGACAAACCTGCACTGAGGTCACTGCCTATGCCCACTCCTTGTCCAGCAGCCCTGTGTGTTGTCAGCTAAAGCAGGTGATAGGAAAATAGGATTTCTGCAGGAGACAGTGTATCTTCAGGATAAAAATGTTCAAATTTAATTAAGCCTTTTCTTATGAAAAAATGATCCATCTTGCTTTTATTCTCAGCAATAATTTTGCAGGTACGCTGGTATGGATAAACTCCAATGTTATTTAAATTAATATAAAAGTTTTATATTATGTTTTTATAGTAGATTAAAACAGCTTAAATCAGTAACTTTGCCCATGGTTAAATTCTAATTTTTTCCTTTATCTCTGGCTAAGGAACAACTCCTCAGCAGGCCTGTGTGGGAGAATGACCTATTTCAGAAGAATGAATGCTGGAGAATAGAAATGTGGCTTTTTTTTTCTGACCGCTGAACTCCAGTTATTTAACTTACCTCTGTGTGTCTTTTTTCTTTCCCCATCCTTTTCCTTTTAAAATTGTCATTCTTTATGTTATAGGATTCTGTCTTGCCATGCATTAATGTGGCCCTTAATCCAATAGTTTCTCACATCTGACAATAATATGCAGGTCAGAGTAAATCCCAATGCTATTGCAGCCAAATTCCCAGTGGCACAGGAGGTCTCTTCTTTGCCCTTCTCCCCTTCTTCTTTGATTTTCAGCTGCTATAAAACATCTCTCCTGTACCTACATCTCAGCATGGAGGCGGCAAGTGGTTTCTGTTTTTCTTGCAAGACACATTGTATTTTCTAATCCTCTACTTGCTCTTCTGGAATTACTGAAATAAGTAAAAGTTTACAAACCTCAAGTGAGACATATATAAAAAAAAAAAGTATAGTATAGTATATAGCTTAGTATAAAAAAAAAAAAAAAAAAAAAAAAAGGAAGAAATTACTCTTAATTTACTCTGTGTAAAAGTTCAGGCAGAAAGTACTGACTTGACAAGTCAGATCTGCGTGTGAATGTGCTGTCTAACACCATCCTAGCAACATTGTCACTCCTGTCACTGGTAATATAACCAGGGACAAGATCTGGAGAGGTAAGGCGCACATTTCCTGGGTCTCTCAGCTTACGTAGCTTGTCGGCAGCTGTGCGATCCTGTTAAACTGAGAAGAAAAATACAGTTGTTTTCAAAACTTATTGCCAGTGGCAGTGACAGATGCTTTTTGGAATGACACCCAGTGAGCGGTGAAACTCATATAGTCAAGTACTTGTCCACTTGTCCCTACTTCATGTGTTATGGGAATATGTTTACACTCATGCCGTCTCAATTTTTAAATATTTTTTACCCATCTGGATGAGGTAATGTTTACAGATGCAACATTGCATGCATTGCAGAAGGTGGTATCTCCCTCTTGTTTTGTCTGGGGAATTCTCCAAGGTTAGCTGTTCTTAGGGCACATTGTATTTAGGTATTAAAATTATTTTGTCAGATGCTGAAGAGATAAACATAATGGAGCTGACATCTCTGCCCTGGATCTTGAGGCAGGCCGAAGTGATCATTTTAACCACACACAAGCTGAAGATGAGGATGCAGATACTTCTCCACAGCTTGGTGCATCTTCCACATCCTCTGTTGGTAGGGCATCCACCTCTTCTGTCTGGAGTCTGTGCTCTGAGATGGTTCTGGCTATGTTCACACCTCTTGTGAGACTGGGCAGCTGCTCTTATGTACACCTGGGGTTTGTGTGAAGGCACGGGCAGTTGTGGGCTGTGTCTGCAGTGCATCAGCATTCCAATGCTCCACCTTTTCAGTAGCATTTTCTCTGAATTCTGACAGAGGAAATGTTTTCCCTATTATGGTAATCCTTCCCATTTTTCTACTCCACATTCAGAATTATTATGATTATTGTGTCTTACTCCTTAATGTATTAAGAGAACAGATTATTTTTCTTTGGACTGAAGAATTAGATCCTGAGGTGTCCCATTACTGTAGACACGTGCGTGTTGCATATTTGCTTGTGCTCAGTATCATTTTATTATACCATGTTTCCTTTGAGGCTCTGAAAAACTCTTTGCAACTTCTCTTCTCTGGTTTTTCTCATTCTATATTGCTTCTCACATTACATTAAAAAGAAAAAAATAACATCATAGGGCAGAGGTAAGTGGAGCTGTAGAACAGGGAATATCAGTACATGAAAAGGTGTGCTCTACTTCAGTGTATTTTGAGTTACTGTAATGACTCTCTTTGAGTTACTGTAATGACTCTCAATACAGGGCTTACTTTTCACTTGTGTGACTTAAATAAGGATTGAACTCAGGGACCGTAGTACCACAGGGAGAACCCAAATTTAGGATAACAGAGGCTGCTTTTCCTGTAAATCTCAGATAACTCCTATTCCAAATCCCTTTTGAGCTGACAGAGATAAAAGATGGTCCAGGATCCTAGTGCAGCCTCAGACTTTTCTGTAGAATTCAAGATCTGGGAAAAACATAGAATCTCATTTTATGTTCTTTTCTCTTCATCTGTAAAATGGAAATGAGATTTCACTACTTCAGATGTGCACCGTAAGTCTTTTTAAGAAGTTCCGATACTAGTAATAGAAAATCTGTAAATCCCCAAAACAGGCAGATGTTTGTGCCTAAGAATATGAGGAGAGAAATACAAGTAGCCTTTAAAAAGGAAAGCTCCTTTTCATTGTAGAGATGATTAACAAAATATTTGTCTAGACAGGAGTTTATTTGGAATAGTTCAGAAAAAGTTAAGATGGAGAGGTCCTAAGAAGTCAGGGAATGGACTAATTGGTCCATTCCAGAAAAATTATTTTGTGTTAGTGATACATGGTACGTCTGTCTTTCATCTCACACTTTCGATGGGAGACCATTTTATAAGTTTAAAGACCCCCAAATAGTCCACAAAGATGAAATTTCTGCAGATGATTATTCTCCACAGAAGGGGCATTTGTTTTGTTTCTGAGTTTATATTTTGCAGTTCTCCCTTGCAGCATCCTGTGCTACAGTCCCCTTTTCAGCAGCCTTTCAAGTGAATATTCAAAGAGCTCTTGGAAGCCTTTTATGTCAAAGTACCAAAAAAACCCAAAAAACAAACAAATCCAAAAACCAGCCAAACCCCAAGAAAATTGTCACTGCAGGATGCACTCAGGGACTACAGAATAGAAGAACTGAGCCCATCAGCTTTTCCCTGATTCTGGACCCAAGGGAAGGAGGAGGGTAGTGCTGGCAGGCAGTTTTATGGAGTGAGATGGGATGCTTCAGAAGAGCTTCAACACACAGCACATTTCCTGACCTCCAGGGAGCATCCCCTGTGGTAACCTGGCAGTGGCTCTCCCTCAAGCCTCATCCTCTGCATATCTTTTGACAGTTTATTTCCCCCATTGGCCCCTTGCAAATAGATTTCAACTCAGAAACTAAACTCAGGAATAGGTTATTTCCTAAATTTTTGTATTTTTTTTTCTTCCACTCTGATATATGCATTTTTGATAACCAGGCAGAAATGCAAGTCTAGGATTTCCTAGGTTTTGAGACTATTTTGTGTGCTCTAGGAGAACCGGAGAGAGAAGACTTATCTGATTAAGAAATGTAAAATCCAGGTACAAATAATACCCTAATTCAGGCGTGGAATGTACCTCTTGGAGTGCGCTGGGTTCTTATCTCTCTCAGTACTTAGTGCCCAGTTTTGTGTGAATGGGCACAGTGTCTGTTTTGTTGCAGAGCTTTCCTAAATGCAGATGTAGAAGATGTAGACGGGATACGTTACCTCCGTTTGGAGCATCAGTGGCTCCAGCACCTTCCGTCTGCCAGGCTTCAGGGCAGGGCAAGATGGGAAAGGGTTGGATGTTTGTTCTGGGAGGGGCAGGGCTGGCAGATTCGTGCTCTCATGCTGTTTATTCCAGGATAACCCGTAGTGTTGCAGTGCAGGGGGCAGGTGGGGAGGTTTTTGTTCCCTTCTCATTGCTGAGGATATGTCCCTCTGGGTGGCACTTCTGCTGGTGGAGAGAAGAATGCATGAGTAAGATTAAATAGAGAGTTTAAAAGTCAACAGAAAAAACAAGGGTGTTTCTCTTTATGGTAAACTTGGAAAAAAGTGAAAACAGGTGGTTAAGGAAATAATGTAAAACAAAGGAGTGCATTTAATTGTTAATTCTGTTAATGAAAGGCAATGCTGTGGAACCTAACATGATAATGTTTACTGGCACAGGAAAACATTACATGAAGCATTGTGGCTGTATGAAATACCTTT
>NW_024525489.1:7432072-7597072 GCF_017590135.1 Pyrgilauda ruficollis | reverse complement strand
GTTTATGTCAGGACCCATTAGCCAAGCCCTAAACTCAGAAGAGCATACAATATGGGAACTCATTGCATCTTTTGAATTTAAATGGTGGTTGTATTTAAACAGGTTCAGAGTAGTTGGCTCTTTTTCATTCCTGTGTCTCCAGCATAGCATCTGCACTGTGGGATTGGGAAGTGACATGGAAAACAGATTACAGCAACCAGGTTCTCTGCAAAAGGCGCTAGGCAAAATCACAGTCAGAAACATCTTTCACCCTGGAGTTTTTAGCAGAGATGAAAAAGTCCATCCACTGGACTGTGCAATTTAAATTCAGGGCTACACAAATGCAGTTGCTGAAGTAAACTGAGATATCACCTATTCCTACTTCAATTCTAAGGTAATTAGAGAAATTCATGGCTGCTGAAAGATTGACTGATACACAGATATAGGAAGGATGGAATGCTGATTAAATGTAGCAAAGTTCCAATGCGGAGCAAATTCTTGGGGGGGATGTTTAGAGGGTTGTGGAAGGAGTTTAATAACTGAAACACAGACTTCAGCAGGGATGTGGGACACTTACCCAATAGCAAGAGAATGTCCCCAGTCATCACAGTGTGTGTGCTGTGACAGGTTGTGAGCATGAAGGGTATTCAGGATTGACCAAGAGCCCCAGAGAAACACCTCCCTGAAGAGTTATCTGAGACCAAAAGGGACAGGCATCCTCCCCTGGAGCTGCCAGAAGAAATCAGCATGCAGGAGTGCAGCAGATAAATATATCCAACAGTCAATTGTGCAGGCAGAGAGATATGTGAGGTGGGAAGGACAAGGAGCTCAGCAGAACTGAATGGTTGTTGCTCCAGGGAAGAGTAGGGGCAGTGAAGGCCAGAAGAGATACCTCTACTTGGGCAAAGGATTTTGAAGGGAGTTAGAGGTGCTCTGCAAACTCAACTATTTCCAGGCAGAATGGTTCCTGTGCCTGTGATGAAGGAAGCCTTGGTCACCCTCTTCCAACAGCTGAAGAAGAGGAGTTGTGCATATCCATTTAGGTGGTAGAAATAAAGCTACTTCGAAGTGTCAGGTTTTATTTTATACCCAAATGATGCAGAACATGTGAGTTGGTTAGAATATAAAACAAAAGAACACAACATACAGAGGCAACATTAGGAAGGAGTATGTTATTTACAATGTAGAGTAAGCCTTAATAGACACTTTGAATTTCTTTGTATATTCAATTTAGAGTTTTCATAGAACAAACTGTTTCAATGTGCTCTATGAATTATCAATGAGGAGGAAAGGACAAGAGATCTACAGCAGCATTTTGAGGTTTTTTATAATAATGTTGCCATTAATTAATGGCAATTAATTTTGATACACAATATATATTCAGTGTCAGACAGACATATATATAAAGGATTTTTTAATGGCAAAACATTGATTTTATTCTACCTAATACTGAAGTGTTTGTTCTTTCAGACTTCATTTCATGCATCTGAACACTGCATCTAAACCACAGTGTGAAGCATCTACAGTTACAAAGGGGATTGTCCAAAGGAAGTGCTAATTTCTAACAGTCCAGCTCTTGAACTAGTTGAAAACAAGACTTGGAAACAGTTGTCCACAAAAACTAAAGTTATCATGTAATAATGCCTGCAGGGGTTCCACAACTGTTGCATAATTTAGAACAAATTTGGCACTTCTTGAGGTAAGTCCCAGTAAAGAATATAAAGTGATCACATCTGCCAATCTACGTGCCTGAGTGAGTGCTGCAGCATGCTCTGGGTTGGGTTTATGCTTTCCTTTAATGATCATAGGCTCCTGCAAGAAAATTTTGTCCATCTAGCATATCCCTTGGCAAAATTTAGTTTTGTATCAGGCGTACCCATATACCACAGCAGATGTCTTAAGTAATCATTATCCTGGGTTGATGTCTCTCCCACGGGTGCTACAAATACCAATGAATCTTGGACTGATTTTCCAGATTTATGACATCATCTTCTATCACAAAATAGAAATTCATAACACAAAAAATGTGTTCCATTTGATTGCAAGAAGTTTAGCACTCTGGAAAATTTTACACAGGATCTGAAGTACTGGTGGTTATGAGCAGTTGTGTTTGTCATACTTTTACTCTGCATGTAATGTTGTACTTTCATAATTAGGCCCTTGAAAGCCCACATATGTACAAACAGTATGTCCTCCACCTTTGTATTTGTATAAAGATTTGAAAATAACTATTACCCTTAGAGATTAATTCTTTGGTAACTCTTAATCCCTTCTGGTTCAAGGAAATAGTTCTTCATGTTCCAAAGAGAAACAGGATTTGTTTTATTTTCCTCCGTTCACATCACCTGATGAGTCAGAGTGATGCACTGATGCTAATCAAACAACAAAGTCAATTAAAGGCTTAAGATGTAGGTTTCAACCACAACCAGGAGAGTCCCACGAGAGGCAATGTTGTAAAAGCCACCTTGGTTTCTCACTGTACATTACCAGAAGTAGGCTAGCCTTATTCTTTTTAAGAAAAGTAGATAACACCTAGTTTTTCAGCCTACAAACCTGCCATTATTTTCTAATAATACAGTATATGGACTGGCAGAATCATAACAGTAGTGTCTCAGATAATGGCTTTATTATTAGATTTCAGCTCTGTTACACTGTACTTACATAGAGTATAATTTAAATTAATTTTCTCCTTTATGGCTTTTATAAATCATTATTTGATGGGTGAGTTTATCTCATTTATTTTATTACCTATATGAACTCTCTCACTGACAAGAGGAGGTAGCTTTGCAGAAGCACCTCTGCAGAAACTTATGGGCAGACTCCTTCAAGTTGGAGGAATTTTTACGGTTTCCCAGAGTGTAGAGACAGTCTGGGAAAAAGCAGAGGCGTTTATTCAAAATCTAAGGAGCAGAAGATTGAAATTGGCATCATGGGCTGGGGGCAAGAATTGACCTCTAGATGTTGAAAGAAGGAAGTATGGAGGGAGACTGTAAACAGCCTCAAAAATGATCACTGCTGGAGAAACCTAGAGAGGAATGCAAAGGCAGAAACAGTACAGCTCATGAGGACCTTAAAACAGCTCCATGTAGTCAGCCTGTCTTTGGCAAAACCAGAGGAAAGGATTTTACAGAGTTCAAAATACAGAACCTAGGAGCATGGAGAAAGTGTGGGTGCACTATGTAAGGCTGTACTCCAGAGAGTATTAGACCAATGCAGATATTAGAATATGCAAATAATTACTTTGCTGCCACAGAACAGCATTTTTGCTACTCTTTTTCGAGATGAGATTGTGCTGTTGTCACGTTACTTTCTTTGAGGAATTTCCTGCTCTCTCATGTCATGTGCCATAGCACCATCACTTCCCAAGAGTCCTCAGGGCACAGCTCAGCACCTGGCTCAAAGTCAGGGAGTGAGAGGGGACTCGGGGGTGCCACATGGAGACCTGAGTGTGCAATAGCTACAATGTCAATGAGTGTCACGTTTCCAAAATGCTGTTACCCAAATACTGTGGCTCAGCAGACCAGGCAGCTGTGCTTCCCTTTGGCAGCAGGAAGCTGGCAGCTGAATTTGTTTCTTCCTCCATCTCCCACTCAGTCCTATTCTTAATGCAAAATCACTCCATGCTTTTTGGGGTATATCCTACAGAACTGTAATTCCAACCTCCTTAAAATTCAGTTTAGTTCTGGTGTATGGGAAAAGTGCAAATGCTATTTTGAGGAGTAGAAAGTGAATTATTCTGCAGGCCTGTCTAATGATTCCTCCTGAATGTAGTTTTCCATGCAGTTAGTTCTGCATTCAGCAGCAGTCACTCACATAGGCTTGCCTTTAACTATTTTCTCCATTTGCTGAATTTGCATGATGACTTATTGTTATTATGTATTCACGGATATTCCTCTAGCTCCCAGAGGATGTATTCAGGAGAAAGTCCAGCACATGGCATACCCTTGCATATAAAGGCAATCCCTTTCTGTGAGTCACAGATGCAACAGAGAGTGAGAGAGGGGGAGACACCCAGCAGAAGTAATGCTATTGCATACAGATATGTTATACATATCTTCATCTTTTACCTGGCCATGATAGATACATGGAATTCGTGCCAACTGCTCTAATCAGTCCCTTATGACACCAGGACAAGCTCCTACTGCAGCACAGTAAAGCTTTAGCTGGTAGATTCACTGTCTCTGAATTGGAGAAATCAGTTCCTTCGTATTATGGAAGAGGTTTGAGCTGTAGAGAACAAATATCTTTGAGATACCACTGTAATGAAATTCACTGCTATTCCTAGGAAAGAGAAAAAAAACCAAAAAACCCAAAAAAACCAAAAAAATTAAAAACCCACAGAAAAAAAAATAAAAGAGGGAAGTTTTGTGTACTCCCTATTGGCTTTTGATATTCATACAACAGCACAGAGCCAAGAGTACTGTTCTGTCTACTCTCAGTTGTACTTCAGGTGTGGAAAAATAACACAGAGCCAAAACTTACTGAGTGTTTTGGATCTTTAGAAATGTATAAAAGACATAGAAACCATCATCACTGAAGCCATGGGCTTGTAATATCTGAAATAGTTGATTTCTTTCCTCCTGCAGCAAGCATCCAGCTTACAAACAAGGTAACTCAGGGTGAAAGATTCAAGGAGAACTAAGTATAAACATCCTTCTTCCTTACCAGTGTTATAATTAGTGCAGAGCAATAGCACCATCAAGCTCCAGATGAGCAATTACATGACAAGAAATGCAACCAACAAATATCCCATTAGAAGCAGTCACATCTGTGTGGTACCACATAAGTATGCACCAGTGCCACCTAGCCAATCCCCAGCGTATGTCACTCATAGTGCTAGACAAACTATGAAACAGCCCTTTTACAAATCATCTCTTCTACACACTTGGGGAAATTTGTAGAACCAGCCATTTTTAAAATTATATATTTTTATGAGCTTATTATAATCAATAAGCTAAGAAAAATTAGAAGTGAAATATATTAATTAAATGTGCATATATTGGCCATGTAAAGTGTACAGAAATAGCTGTCTATCCAATGGCCCATCATCATCAAAACTATCCTGATGTGACGTCCAGGGAAAGCTAGAGAATCCAGCTGTCTGTGGAATAACTTTGACAGACAAAAAAAATCCCATAGAAATTCAAGGACTTTCCATTGAACTAAGCCAAATACTAAGTTCTAAAAAAGCTATTATCTCTAACTAGGGGTACTGCATATTCTGAGAAAGCTCAGTCTCAAAGTTACAAATACACAGACCTCCATCCAAGAGAGAGTATTTTGCGTGTCTCAGTTTGATGGTAAAGAGAGTGCAATAAAAGAAACAGGCTTCCTAGTGCAAAACTTGTATCACCTCTAACATAATGGCCAGGGTAAAATGAACTGCAGTTAATGAGCCCTGGAGTCTCCCAAAGCAAACCCTGAGATTTGAGCAACCACAGCTTTGGAAAGGTTTGTATTTCCATCAGGACTTTGAGCTTCAGCATCATTTCTGCACAGAATGGTGGTACTATGGCCAGAAAGAATCACTGGAATTAAAAGATTTTTTTTTTTCCTTCAACATTATTGGAGGTGTTTTAAGAGCACTAATGACATCCTCAGCCTACTGAAGATAACAGGATGTCTCCAGTGGCTTCAAAGGTACTGGGATTTAACTCTGTAACTAATGAAAGATAAGGCTGGAGGAAAGGGGTAATATTTTAATTAAATCTATTGTCTGAAATGCAATTCTCATTGTCACTAGATGGTGTAGCAGAGTAGCTTTACTTTGGATCAGTAGAACTAGAACTTTGGAAAATATCATGACGGGAGTTTTTTTGCAGGCAGAGACCTCCAATAAACGGGCCTTTCTCTCAGAACTATTTCTGTTTGCAGTTTGAACACAATGATCTTCTCTAACACTATTTGAAACTGAAAGAAGATGAGTGATGCCTATGAGGACTAGCTTGACATCACTTTGCTTTAGCTATTTATGCCCTAGACACATGCAGCATCCTGTTTATTTAGAAAAGCTGGGTGCAACAGCTGAGAGCAAGAACCTGAATTGTTACATTCATCACAAGAATGGTTAAAGAAAACTTGTGCAGATGATTCCTTGGATTCACAAAACTTCATACTTGAGCTGTATAGAGGGCAAAAACCCAGGGTGGTTTGAGTATTTTCTGCAATACTGAAAGAAAAGTTTACATTATATTAATAAAAGATGTCTTTTTCCTCCTGGTATCCTGTTCCTTCCTCTCCTGCTCTTCACCACAGGTGGAATAGAAAGCAAAGAAGGTGATGGAATTCAGTGCTGAGGTGGGTTATCTAGGAACCTTACTCAAACCCCTCTTTTTCATAATATCAAATGATAGATTTAATTTTAAATTCTCCCAGCTGTAGTTCCATGCCTATCAGCTGTCCATTACCTTTCTGAAATCTATAGTGGATAATTCCTAGCCTGTATTTCATGTACTCATTGGTATAGCTCCTTCCACACAACAGTGGGATATTTCTGCTGCTCAGTACCAGCAGTTTCAGTGCTTTAACAATAAAAACATGTTTCTGCTTTCGGGTAAAGGCCAATTCTAATACTAAAACAACATTTGATGTGCTCTTGATAAGGGAGGCTCATCAGGACATCCAATATTGGAGTTCGGGTCTGAACCAAAATTATCAGATTGTCCTTTTTGACTTTGATTATTGCTTGGAAACTAAATTGTCTACAATGGGAGAAGAAGTAACTCAGGGATTTACAATTTGTTTTATACTTTGAGCCAATCTCAACAGTAAAAATACATTATGCTTTGAAAGGATAATGGCACTTGTTCATTCCAACAAGGACAGTGAAGTTCTCTGATTGTGAGAAAACTTCACAGGATCTTTTTATTTTTGCTTTATAACTAATGAGAAAATTGCAATTTTGAGAACAGTACAAGAACTGTGTGGCTGTGTACTGAATTGTACTGGGTTAAGATTAAATATATGTGCTTTATTTTTTCCTCTAGGAATTTCCTGCCAGCTCTAAGACAGGATATGATTTGGGAGAGAGAGAGAAGTTAGATTCTTCTGCAGTTCATGCAGACATTATTTAAAACCCTTGAGAGAGAATAGTAAGAAACAGAAGTAGCCAAAATAAGGCTAAGTTCTAGTTCTCAAATTGCTAAGCCTTCATATATTAAAACATATTATATAACACATGTTCATTACCTTAGTATATTCTATAATTTGTTCTGTGAGTTGAACATGTCAAAAGAAGGATATAGAAATTCACTGGTGATGAGATGACTGGCAACAAGATTGAAGCATGACTCTCTCAGAGACCTGACATCTCAGTTGAAGGGGTGAAACTTTTGAACTCTGATGACATCAGTTGCAATTTGTGTCTTATTTATTATTGACTGAAAAACAAATTAATGCCAGAAGACAATTACTCTGGAGCTCATGCCTGGTTCAGATATTCCAGTGAACTGTGTATATGTGATAGTAGAAGTGAATGCTGATGCATATTTGGACATGCAAGAGCACATTCTTCAAGAAAAATTGTGTCTTTCTCAGAAATGCAATGCAGTTAGGGGTAAATTAAGATGTTAGGGTAGCAAGTGGTGGGACCACATTTTTCTGTTTATATTCTAGAAGAAGATAATCACATCTTGAGCAACTATTTTGAGTTCTGTAAAACTACAGCAAGCCAGATTGTATGGAAAATGAAAGAAGGGGAATTTCTCAGATGACAGTTCAGTCCACTGTGTAAGCAATTATGCAATTTTCAAGATTTTTCTCTCTCTGCCTCAGTGTGTATATACAAGTATATATTTACTGTACACACACACATATATTTACATATGTATTCCCTTTGGGGGAAAAGGGAAGGGCAACTATTCAATACTATTGAATTGTACTCAACCTGAGTAGAGGTGTGTATTTAGTTGTTAGAGTGTAAATAGGGAACAAAATGCATTTGATAGAAGAAGTACAGTCCTGGCAAACCTGAAGAGAGTCTGATATTTTTATTAAGGATGTTGAAAATTTGTTTTACAGACTGTTTTGTCTTTGGTTTTTGGTTTTTTTGGTTTTTGGTTTTTGGTTTTTTTTTTTTTTTTTTTTTATCTGGTTCTGGAGTGATAAAGTGAAAAGAGTTTGAAAAGATCTGAGGATGACTGTATGTGGCTATTTTGGTCCAAGCCATTCTCCTGTGTCCTCCTGAGATATGAAGAAGGTCTTTGGGAAGGCAGTGTGAGGAGTAAGGGATGTGCTAAGCTGCACAGTCTGTGTTGCAAGTGTCCAATTTAAATTTGTGCTTGAGGGCTCATTCAGAAGCATGCTTCAGATAATATTATGGAAGGTCTCCATTATCAGAGACTAGGGAGATGATGCATATCAAAATGGAAAATTAGTATAGTCATTCACATAATTAAATCCACTAATCCAATCATAATGGCACAACTGCTACATCCTGTTACTGTCTGGAAAACAGGATGTGTATCCCATGAGGCAGTCAGAGAGGGCAATATTTTCAAATAAATTCCATCACTATGTATGTTAGAATGCTTAATTATGAGCAACCTTATATTCTAGACATCACATTTTATCTCAGGAAATTAAAGGAGACAAGTTTTTAAAAAGCAAAGGAAGGAAAAGTTTTTTAGCAATTAGTTCCATTTTACTTAAAGTCTTTTAAATGTACAATCTCTGCTAATAAATATTGTATTTGATCAGTTTTGAAGTGTTCCATTACATTTGTTTATTACTTAAGACAATTTCTGCTGCATTTGAGCCCCAAAGAAATTATTGGTAGCATGGTGGAAGCTGCTAGAAATGGTACTAAACCAATGCCACAACCACTACAATCTTGCCTTGCCAGAATTGCTCTGAGTACCATGCTTTAAGGTTTACATTTCCAAAGCGAGGATCTTGGGCTCTGTTTCTGTTGCGAGGCTTTTCCATAGTCTACTAAGCTATTTCAGCCACAAAAGGTTTTTCTTTTCAGCCTCTTCTTAGAGCTGTCTCACTGCTTCTGGATCCACCTGATGCTCCCATCATCTTTCCCTTCTGCTCGGGCAGCTCTGCAGAGGGTGTTTGGTTAGCCCAGATCACTGACTCACTTCTATGCTCGTGCCACCAAAGGGATGAAATCCTTTTGAAACCATGAGTGCGCAACCCGCACAAGGAGTAAGGGAGGGTGACTACATGTTTGTTGTGTTTTAAATCTTCAGGTGGCTCGCAGGATCCACGAAGGGCTGATTCCTCTCCTCAGCCACACTTGTGCTCTGCACAAAATTGATTCCCAACTTTCCCACTCCTGCCTGTTATGAACAACAACTGATCAGATGAAGGACAGCCTCCAATACCTCACACACCTGAGAGTGATCTTCCTGCTCCTCCTCCAGGTCTGCTCTGGACACCTCTAGTTTTCATTCACTCTGGGAAGAGTTGGGACAATGGTGGTCAATGGCTCCTACCATTACCATTAGCATTTGGAATATCAACAATGATCAGTTTTTAAGGGATAGGGAAGGAGGAAAATTATACATAATAGAGAGAACCACTAATGGGATTTTAATCCTTTTTTAGGTGTGACTCCTTGGGTTAGGACATTTGATCCCAATATCAATAGTTTCTCTGTCTCCAGGGCAAAAATTTAACACTTTTGCTTTCTGAGCTAGTCACTGTTTATAATAATATGCATAGTCTTTATTACAATAATTTTTTCAACATTTTATGAAGTGTGCTTATTAAATGAAATGGTAAGTCTGTCACTGGCAAGTCTCTTGTGCACTTTTTTTTTTTCATATTTCCTTTCTTTTGGCAGGTCCATGAAAAGGGAGTAAGTTTCTGTGGGCTGTGCATGCTTTTCCACCCTTTTTCAGGATTTGTCACATCTCCTGGAAGGCCTTATAACTCACAAAACATGATTTTATATCCCAGCAATTTGCCAAGTCTTGTCAAATCCTAACATTTTTGTTGGCAACTATTTCCATCCCTCGGCTGAAAGGGAGTAACTTAGATCATCCAGTCACAACACTGGTCTTTGGATACCTTTTTATGGTCAGTGTTAATTTTGATACATGGTTTAATCTCTGTTTGTGAGGGGCTGCTCACTGTATATCATGTTGTCACTCAGTGAATCTTTCACAAAGTGGACATGCTGCTTCATCAGCTGATTTTCCATTTTTATATGTCTGCACTTGCAGTCCCACTTCTCTCTGAAAAAAATGATCTGAGGAAAAAATAATTTAAATAGAGGTAGTTCTTACTTCCTTCAGGAATGGTTCCTTTGTTAGGTACAGCTGCTGTTACCATAGTGTAAGGGAGACTGTACAATGAGCTGATACTCTGTTTATTTTTTTGGAAGATGCTTTTTCATCCTGTTTGTTTTTAACTCATCCCCTTCACCTTAGTGCAACAACAACAAAACTTCAGCTCTGGGGATGTGGAATAGGAGCCATTTAAATCTTTAGGACATGAATAAACTAAAAGAGAAGTTATTGTTCATTGTAGCTTGTTCAAACAGCTCTGAATGAGAGAATTTTGGATTGTTTAAAATGCCTAAAGAATAAAATAATTCTCATCTTTTGCACTGAACACAATTAGTGGTGAAAAATCCAAGAGGATATGGGATTTCCTCAGGTAGGATTTGTGAAGACTATATTTATTGGTTTTGGTTACTAGCTCCAAGAGGAGTGAGAAATGTTAATAATAAGCAGTGCAACAGATGTTAGATTGCTACATCTAGTCCTGCCATATGCTCTTTGTTATGAGTCATTCTGGATGCCATCCATCCCTGTACCAGTGCTCACTGGAAGCATCAATCTGTAGCAGGAAGGGTGAAGGGAGGCATATGCGCAGCACAGCTGGAGGGGTCTGCCCATCTTCACAGCCTCTTCTCAGCCCTCAGGAGGGGGGGATGCAAGAGCCTGGCTGCGTTTACATTTACAACCATCTATACATGACCTAAGCCATGCTCAGTCCCACTTAATTGGTACACAGCAGATGAGGAATCCACTCCTGGCAGTTATTTTTAGTCATTCCTTATGACATCTTGGGATAGCAGGAGAGTCTGACCTCCCTCTGAAATGAAGCACTCCTTGCCCTTTAGCACAGTGTTGCTTAAATTCACTTCAAGCATGAATGTATTCAACAGCCTCCATCCGTGTCAGATTTTCAAGAGGAAATTAGGATGGTACATAGTCACACTGAGTCATACAAGGAACCCATGGTTAAATTCGTACCCCAGATGGACTCTGTCCTTTTTTCTTCCTGTTTGAAAGCAAACACCCTGCCTTCTCATGCACTAGTTCAGTCTTGTATACCAGCAGTGGGGGAGAGGGACAGATGCCAGAGGAGCTAGAAGAATAGAAAGGGCAGGCTGATGCTACCTCTGATGAGAATCAGCTCAGGAGATCATGGGTAAGGGACAGAAAAAACAAATTTTCTGGAAGATAGCCAGGGGTTTTTCTTTCAGTTTGAGGAAAACCTCACTAGCTGTTAAAATACAAGATCTACACTTTAAAAGTGGGACTTATTTCAGCAACAAAGCCCTGCCTAATAACTGCAAGCATTGGTCTGCCTTCACATCTGTCTGTCTCTCTCTTTTTTTTCCATAAAATTCCTTCAGCACACACCAAGAAACAAAAAAAACCCAAAGGTTTCTAGCTGCTTGGTGAGAAATTGTAATTGAGATATTCATCTTGTCAGAGCGAGCAAATTGGCAAATCCCCATGGACCTTTGCCACACAAGGGCAGAGCTGGACAGGCACACAGTGGGAGGCAGGCGGCCCCAGTCGTCCCCGGGTCCCCAGGACTCCAGCACAAGAAGAAGGAAGCTGTTGTGAGACAGCGGGAAATGGGAAGCTATTTACTTTAACTGATTTCATGCTTTGCTCCAGAAACCTGGCTAAATTCTGATCTTTTGAGGGAAAACTTCAAGATATTGCCATGGTAGCTTGGTGAGGACCCAAATGGCTTTAGTTCCTTGACGTGTCTAAACTTCAGTGAAAGTGAGTCACTTTTTCTTTTTTCTTTTTTTTTCTTTTTTTTTTTTTTTTCTTTTGGGTGGCAAATCTACTTTTTATACTGTGTTGCACCCTGCTGTGCTGGTTGCAGGGCATTGCAATCTGACCTCTCAAGGTGCTGAGTGGATCTCTTAGCACCTACACATCATCATGGCCTCTGCTCTCAATCCTGTGCTGTGCTTGACTGGAAAAGGCCTCTGGTCTTCAAGCATAAAAGTAAGACCATCATGTCACAGGACTGGTACATACTGACCTACAGTGCTGGTTCTGGGCATGGTTCAGAATGATACAGATTACCTGTGCACTTTCAGAAGCCAGAAATTGCTCGGTCCAGAGAAATATTTCTAATCAATTTAAAAGATTACATATTATAAGCGTGTTGACTATTTTTTTTTTCTTTCTAACAGATTAAGTTGTACTAAAATTTATATTAGGTTATGGAATGTTACACTTTAACAATTCTCTGTGTGTGTATATTAGATTTGAAATGTTTATTTTGGTATATGATCCAGAGATTTCACCCTCTGCATCCCTCTCGCACTGTGCTGAAGCCAAACAATGAAACTCGTTCTTTTAAAGTCACAATCTCCTTAGTGTTTTTTGCAGTATGGATTTGTAATAGAGGGACATCAGTCTCCTAAACAGTCAATCTTGGTTTTTTCACAAGAACCAAATAGGGTATTTTTCAATGAGAGGTACATCTGCAAAAGACCCTTTCATCAGAAAATGCCTGTCTGTTAAAACAAGAGGGTTTTTTCCTACAAATAAGCACCATTTGGAGGTAATGTTTACCATTGTCATGTGTCCAAGATGCTTTTTTTTTTTTAAGACTGTATAATAGCAAATGCACATGGCTTTATTACTGTAAATTATACTGACATTTGGGCAAGTTATTACAAATATGAAACCCAAAGGTAAAAGCTCATCTGGATGATTATGTATGGATGTACTTGCACAGTGCACTTTTGGTTCTCATTTTGGCAACCATAGGCTGGATAGTTAATCCGGATATTTCCCACTCCGGCACTGGGACATGTTCCCCCTTTGTGGCAATAGCAGATATGGAATTTTACAAGTCTGCTCTGTCTATTCACCAATGGGCTTCACCTTTTACCTCCAAGAGCTTTATTTTGAATCTGGGGTTTACAGGTTCAGACACTACAGGCAACCTAGCCAGAGGTGTTCTCATATGGACCCAAAACCCATAACAGAAGAGCAAAGTAAAGGATCATGATTTTATCCTTCCACGCCATAATACTTCTTCCATCTTTACTGGATATCAATATGTCTTTCCATTTTTTGTGATAATTGGTGAATCAAAATAATTCCCAGAGAGAAATGTGCTCTTTCCAAGAGACACTGGTGCATTTAAGTGTATTTTTATGATAGATGAGGTTTTGGTGTGTCATCTTTGAAAATATGGGCAAATAGATTATTTTTTTGGTCCAACGAAAATAGCCACAGGAAAAAAAAAGGATGCAAAATTCAGGGTGTTGCAAGTTCACTCTCGGAGCTAAGCTGTGGTCTCTCTATTTTGCTATTGCCAAGAATGCATGCCAAGTCATTGAGGTTGACCACGTTTTATTACCTCTGTTTTTGCTATTCTACCTTATTCTTGAGACAAGTGGGAAAATTGTGTCTGAAAACTGTCTTTAAACCCTGGACTTCTAGATTGGACATCTTTAATGAATACTGGACGTGTTCCACTGCTGTGCACTGCTGTCTGGGTCTCAGCTTATTAGATACTGTTTTGAAATCCATAATTATAACCAGGTTTGCAATGGGTCACATGCCTTTGTGTACAAAAATTTCTGTCATCCTGGTATAGCTGCTATTTCAGAGGAAATCAACTGATTCAAAACTAGTATTTAAATACTTTTAGCTTTACTTGTTTTGGCCTTCCTTACCTAAGGTGTGAAAAATGGCAATTTCTGTATTTCTGGGAAATTAATTTTCAGTGTTGACTTTGGGCCAGTAACCCTAAGTGCTAACATAGTCCATATGTCTGACTAGTGAAGGTTGAGTGAAAAGTATGAAAGTTCTAGCGAAAGTCCATTTTTCCTGCTCCTTTTGGTAAATTGCAGGATTCCATTATAGTGACGATAATTCACAGTTATTCCAGTCAGAGCACTGATCCCCAGTGAAGCTAGGATGAAGGTAAAACGTATGGAATTTGTTCTCTATAGGTGCTGTTTTTCATGCTGAGCAAAAGCTCAGTATTTATCATTTGCTCTCCTGTAGTATTTGCCATCTTTCCGCCCCTCTCTTAAGACTGCAATTCCCGCCTCATATTTTCTTTTTAAACTCTCTCTCATTTTAATACACATTTTGTATTTTTTTTCAATAAACGCTGTCATGCAGCTTTTCTACTTCCTTTATTGAGAAAACACTCATACGATGGTGGAAAAAAATTGAGAGGGAGGGAGAAACAGAGAAAGGAAACAGAAATCATAACCAAAGAGTTCGCACCGATTATTGAAATAGTCAGTGTTCCCTCGGGCTGGGAGAAAGGGAAAGGCGCTTTTACAGTGTCTTGGAATATTTTTCTTCTGCACAATTCTGACTTTTCAGCACATATTCATGCTACAGCAAGAGAGAAGGAAAGAAAACAAAAAGGATTCAGAGGTTTTACAGTAAGTTTTTTTCATTATCTTTCATAGTGACACTTGCTAGTAAAAAGTCCCAGGGAATCTTAATGTTGAGTTTTTAAGCTGTAGTTTTAAATACTCTTTGTGTAAAATTATTTAGCAAGCACATTATTTAACACTAATATTTTCTCCTCCTCTGCAAAAATTTTGTAGCTTAAATCACAGTGACATTTTAAATGTAAAGTCATTTCAATATTTAGTACCATGTTATTACTAGTGGAAAATATTTATGTATTTTTAAAAGACTTCAGTAAGCCTCAGGACTGCTCTTCAGTGAGTATTTAAAGACAGAAAAGAAACAAATAAAGACAGTGAAAGATTCCAGTCAAGAGCTTCTGTACAGTCAGGAGGGACTTCACGCAAATATGAAGCGTTTCGCTGTGCTGAAACACCAATTATAATCAGAGAACTGCAATATTTTAAGAAATTCTGTGTATCAGAGACTGCATTTAATTTTTTTTAATTACTCAAATTCAGATTAAATTGAAATCAGTCTTAGGATTCATATTTGCTTCACTAGCCTTTGAGTCTTGTCAAGTCACTAGCAAAGGCTCTTTCAGATTTCAGAGAACACAAGGGTTTGGTGCCATCACAGTGGTGGCTGCAGAGGTGATCTGTGGACAATTGACAGGGCAGAATCAGGTCCAAAGGTGCAGAGGGGAAGGACGCAGCCGTTTTCTCCTCCACAGCAAGGTATTGGGTACTGTTTGAAAAATTGATTATGTTACTCTAGCCATTTAAAATGTTGTTCAATATTAAGGTATAAGTAGCATTAAATTCCTGAGTTCCCTTTACCAAAACAAACTGCAAAGGCTTCCCCATATGATTGCCAAATGACTACTTGAATTTGCAGTTGTAGCATATTTCTCCTCTAAAACTGCTACCAATCTTCCAAATACAAGCAATAACTACATATGGACATGTTTAGCAAATCAGAAAGAGTAGACTGATTGCTGGGAAATGTTTTGTTTCCAATTATTTGCTCCGTAAAATCTAGAATCCCAGATAAACAGAGTAGCAAAGTCCCAGTGGTTTATCTGTAAGTATACACTGACTTAGAAATGCTGTTAAAATTGCTTGTTTTGAAAACCCCTAGCAGAGAAAGCCGAAAGCAAAAATCTCTTTATATTGATCTACTTTAGGGACGCATTTAAGCATTTCAGGGTGGAGTGCCATGGTCAGTAAAATATTTAGGGCCGCTTCCATCTTTACCCTACATTTTACCTTGGTTTCTTTTATCCTCTTTCCCATTAAATGAACCTGATTTTTTTCCTGCCTATGTACCTTTCTCATGTCCAATACATATGGAACTTGCTAAATCGGCTCCTGATGTGCCAGCCAATTCTAACGCGGGAGGCTGAGAGATACACCATTACTTCTTGTTTCTAATGTGTTTCTTAATTTGAAACTTGTCATTTTCTCTTGTGATGCTGACTCAGCAGTAAGTTTATTTCCAGAATTACTAAAACAACTTTCCTCTCGGAGCAGCAAGGGACCCATGACTCACTGGTAGAGAACAGCAAAACAGAAAGAGGCCTTTTCCATCTTTAATATTAAAAAATAAACTAGAAGAAGTTCATAAAACAGTCCTAGGGAATTTCTGTGACATAAAAAAGTAGCAGTAGATCTCATTTCACAGACAGATTGAATACAACCATATTTAATTTGGGTTGCATCTTAAATATATAGCTTGCATTATTTTACACATGTTGCAAAACAAGATTTAGAGGGATCACTTTTGATTTGCTTATACCTACTTCACATATGTCAGAATCAATCACTTTTTCAGATAGATGGTTTTTTACTCATATGCTGCAGTAAAGTGGCATTTTGTACCTGTAAACTTTCTTTTGGTTCCCAGCATTTAATGACTGCTCTTTCCCACCCCCAAGTTTTTGGGATCATTCATGTGCTATGTACAGGGTTCGGAGATTAAAAAAATACAAGAGCATAATTTAATTCAAAAGGATATTTTTCAGGGGAGTGCTTTTCCATCTTTTGCTGAAAATAGATTATCTCCCTCTCCATCATCATCAACAACATTTTAGTAAAGAGCAGCAGAATGCATGTTACTCTTCAGCTAATTAATCAGCACAAGAGCTTTGCTTTTGCAATAGTTATATATTGATCAGCTTTTGTGCAGATTTGAGCAGGTAGAAGCACATATACAAATCGTTTGTATGCATAAATGCAAATTTGTAAGCTGTACTGAAAAAGGACTGTGTGCATCCTACTATCGTGGTTCTCAGCTAAGAATTTTCTGGTCACCTCAAACCCTTTTTGAACCAAGGAGAAAGCTGGAAAGAGGCTCTCTCAATAAAATTCTGCAGAGCATCAACTGCTCCAGCAACTTTTCATAGAAAGACAGAAACTGCTATTCTGAGCCAGAATGCTTTTAGATATCACCAGCACCTCTCATATATGATACCCTGACTACAATGATGGATCAGCTCCTTATTCTTTGTCCACTTTAAAGTTACTGGAGCTGTCTGACATCTGTGGCATGGCACACTGAGGACACATGCTCTCCTTGAGCTCAGATTGGAGTGAGGGGCTTGGACTTTGTGGCTTCAGCCTTTGTTCTCAGATCACACACTGTTCTTGCCTGGGAGGTCCCAGACAAGTGACTGCTGTCAGGACTGGCCTGTTCAGTATGCACATGAAGCCCCTCTGCAACCTGCAACTTAAAAAAGACATATATGATCCATGTCCATCTCTCCTCCAACTTACTTTCTCCTTGCAGGATGCAACTGGAGACACAAGGGACTGAAGGTAGAGGAGAGAAAACCCATTGACCAGCTCTGAGCTTCACAACACCCCCTTATCTGACATCCCTTCTCCCTGACTCCTTGCAGATTGTTACTCTGCTTGTGCTCCAAGCGTGTCTGAACACCCAAACAGTGCTCCTGCACAATAACATTTAAATTTTCCTATTGGCAGATATGAAAATTCTAGATTTTTGGGAGACCAAAAATAGCAATTGCTCAAGCATCCTCTTAGTCTATGCAGTTGCTCCTCACTAGGACTGTGGCCCCTATTCTTCAGTAACCTAATGAATATCATCTCAATTGGAGGTCTGGAGTCCCATACTAAACCTGTTTTAAGCAATTTTCCCAAGCTACCCTCTGACTTTTTTCAGCCTGCTTTCACAAGAGCTTTGTCATGGTGTTCCATAGTACCACTCAGCTGGAATATTTCCAAATTTAGCAGCTCAGGTCCTCAATCTGAAAAGACCTTTATATCCCTACGGTACTCTTCATGTTCAGTACAAAATGTAGGTTTCAACTTTGGTTTTGCCACTAACATGTTATGTGATGTAAGGCAAAATATTGAATCCTGCCATAGGATTTTTGGGTTTTATTTTTACAAATATGCCTTCCTACTCCAGTTTTGTGTTCCTAAGCTTTTAAGATTTTAGTGTCAGGAAAGAGTTTTACAGGGTATGCACATAGAGGAAAATGTTCTGATTTGCAACACATATTATTATAACTTGAATAATAATACATCACTGTGTCCATTCCTTACAAGTTTATCAACTGCACATTTTCCACTCAGATTTTTATATTATACGTTCACACAGTGTCCTTTGACCCCACCTTCCCATTTTGACAGTGTTTATGCACTTAAACAATACAGTCCAAAAAATGTTCAAAAATAAAACAGTTAGATGTTCGCTGTTATCCCAGGGTATTGTGTTCATTTTCTAGTAAGTGCCTCTAGTGCACTGGGGTCCCTAATCAATGTAAATATTGTTTAAGATGAACATTGCAGTGGGCATACCATGGAGCCAGACCACCAGCAGAGCATTAAACAGGGACAGATGTGAATGCCAGGATAAAAATGAAGACATTCCTGAAGTGTAAGTATGTTACTTATATCTGTTTATAGGAAATGGTAATGGAAAAAAAACAAAACCAAAATTTCTGGAAAATAAGAATGTGAGTTAAAATCATGGTGTTGAGACTTTTTTTTTTCCCCCTAAAATAGCAAACTGAAAAGATGTGATATTCTAGTATCTTGAACTATTAATATCTTCTAGCTTTAATCTTCCATGAATGTCTTTAATTAATTTACAAAAGTATAACCATTTTGGTGATTATCTGTACTGGACAAAAATGCATGGTTTTATTTTATACACATGGCTTTCTCTCAGAAGTAGTATCTTTTATAAGATTAGAGGATCTAATTAGGATAACAGACAAAGAGTTTCATGCTGTCTCAAACAGTCATTCAAGGAGAAGCAATGAGAGAGAGAAACCTCCTCTTGTAATTTATGGAGATCATCTGATTCCTACTTCTTGCTTAGTAGGTAGATCCATGTTGATTAATTCACTAGCTGTCAATTTCCATGAGCAATTATACAGCAGATTTTCTACTGATATTTAAACACATTTTTTCCTTGCTGGCTTTGTAGTCAGGCTGTTCTCTATGCTGCCTGATTTACAGATTATTGGTGACATTTGTGGAGCCCACACCAACACTGACTATTCATGGTACTTGTACACGTGCTGCCTGTCCCTGCAAGGGCAGGGGAGGTGACACTGCCTACTGCTCTGGAGCTGGTAATGGCACAGGCTAACCTGTGTGGGGCCAGGAAGGGCAGGTGGGCAGGATGGGGATCCCTTTTGGTTAAGTGGGCAGGGTTGGGGATCCCCACTGGAGGAGAGCAGAGCCAGGGAGAGAAGCCTTCTAGGGGAAGGAGGGAGGGGAGACAACTCAGATGATGTGACCAAAACATATTTTCAGAATGCTCTGTTCTCAATCGCATCCAGAGCTGGAAGTTCTCAGCCCCTACCTGCCACAGAGAGTTGAAACACCTATGAAGAGGGAGTCTCTTAAAAGTCCTTGGCCCAAAAGCTTTGATCTTTATAACAGTGAATGCAACAGATAAATTTAAAGCAAGCTACAGTGTTTGATAGCAGGATGGGTATCATGTTGTCATTACTGCAGAGTCCTTAGTAGGAGTCTTATTTAGCTTCAATATTGATTTCTTGAACAGTGATGGCAGAGAATCTGGTGGAACTAGCATATTGGATTACTGTCTAAGCCAACAATGATTTAGAACTCAGTTGATTAAGCAGGACAGTTTGGGATAGGTCAGTGGAATTTATAATTCATTGTTTTCCATTTTGTAGAAAAATCAACTACAATAGCAGCCTTCTAAAATGTGATTAACACAAACACTATTGTTGTTTGACACAGTTTATCAAATATAATTATTTCCATATGAGATCTACAAAGTTGCTTTTTTTACGTTCTTGATTGCATAATTGAAAGCAGCAGATTTATCTTTGTTCTACCTTTGGTGGAAGTCATTCAATAAATAGGACCAACTCTATTACAGCTTAGAAATGTCTGCTGCAAAAGGCACTGCATTTCACTGGCTCTTGCAAGTGAAAGAATTCATGCAAGAATACTCTGCACCTAACAAAGGCATTACCTTCACTTTTAAGAAAACAACTGAAAGTATGCAGAGTGCATGCCAATATTGAAAGGACCATGTAGGCTACAGAAAAAATCACTTTATGCCTGAGTTATCCTGTGTTCTGTATCACCCTGCTGGGTGGTTATTCATGTGAAGTAGAGGTTTTCATATTAAGAGCAGTCACTGCACTAAAAGGAAAAATATGTTTACTCTTTTCAGAATTTATCTTACATTTGCCCAAAAGGCTACACTGACTAGGGCTGCTCTGGCAAAATTTAGAGAAAGAAGGACTGTGAGCCTAAAAATGGCTCACTATTAGAAAAAGCACCTATTCCTGAAAAACATATACTTGTGATTGACCACATGCATGTGAATATTTCCATGACTACAGAGGATATTGATTGGTCCCTATGGGACCACTCATGAGTATAAATGCTTGAAGGATCAAGTTCTAATTTTGCTCAATATCAGAGCTAATTACTGTAGATACTATTGACAAAAAAATGAAGGTTGTTTCCTGTGGTTGTTGAGGATGTTCCATGAATGTTTTTCATGGGGTGATATGTTACACATTTGCTTTTTTAAAACTGTCCAAATACAGTCAGTAACTATTTATACAATTAAATTTAACTACTATGAAATATGTGTTACAGTGCCAGTTTGAAACATATTCCTAATAGCTGGTTTTATATATGATGGACCACCAGGAAGCTGTCATCAGAATAATACTGTGCCTTTTTATACATTCCCTAGGTCCCTTTTTTACTTAATAGACTGTTTAATAATACTGTAGTCAAAACTGAACAATAAAGATTAATGATTTGATGTACGGATACTTCAAGGTAAAAATTAAACATTAATAACGTTCCAGCTGGTGATAAACTATGGAAGCCTCTCAAGCACATAAAGAAGAGTTTCAAGAGCTGTTTTAGAAAATCAACACACATAGAGAATATGGGAAAGGAGAGTGTTGTGTAACACCTCAACAGGCAAGCTTTGCCTTTTCATGGGAAAGGTACTATGGAGACCACGCAAACAGAAAAAAAAAAAAAAAAAAAAACCACAACCAGGAACAAAACAAAAACCCCAGACCCGTTTTTTCAAACAGGAAAAAAAACAGCTCTTCACACCCAAACAGAAAAAAAAAAAAAAAAACAAAAAAAAAACACAACCTGGAACAAAACAAAAACCCCAGACCTGTTTTTTCAAACATAAAAAAACAGCTCTTCAAAGCTAAGAGAGATTCAAAAGTGATCTAACTATAAAATAATAAATATGAGGGGAAAATTTAATTTTTTTTTCTCAGTTAGTGTTGCATGAGAAAATTTCCATGTTGCAGACACTGCATGTAACAGCAATGTCCTATTTTTCCTTAAAGCTCTTGATTTACTGGGCTCATAAAATGTAATACCAGAAGCTCTTCTTAATATGGACTCGTTCTACTGCTAATGCACACAGGCTGTTTTTTGTCTTAGTGTCAATTTAAGAGAACTTCACTTGATGTGTTTGTAAAACAGTAGAAATGTTGCCTGCAAAAGGGAAAAATAGCTGTGTAAGAGTTTACAGCATCAGTTGCTAGATTAACAGCTCTCAGCTTGTGTTCTTTGTTTCAGGGTGACCCTTGGAAAACACATTCACAAGGAAGGAATGGGGAACCAGAGAAAGTCCATTGCAAAAGCATCTCTGTGCAGGTGTGGGGAAAGTTCCAGGTCCTACAGAGCTGCTGTTATTGCTGTTTTCAGCATCAGCCGAAGCTTAATTTCTCCTCTGTGGCCAACTGCTCTGGCTCAGTGGGCAAACGCAGTGTGGGTAAGATTCCAGCCTCTCCCATCTGGCACACACCAGTCCAGCAACCAGCCTGCGTCCTACACCAGTCCTGGGCTTTCTCACGCAGCACTGCCCAAAGATGGTCCCCACTAGCCACGGACACCCCGAAACACAGCTAAGCAGATTCCCACTCTCAGGAATCAACAGCAAATCCACTGAATTCCTTGGAGATGGAAACAGCTCTTACTGTGGCTTTTGGCTTTACAGCCACTTCCAGTAGGCAGCACGGGTACTCTGGCAGCAGAAGCCAGCTGATTCACTAAACTATGCTAAAGTAGTGTTTAGAGAAATGGTAATTACTAACATCCTTTCTCAGTCAAGCCGACACTAACCAGGCCTGCTGCTAGGTGTGTGTATATACACACTCACACTCAATAGATAAATAGATACGTGCATATACTCCAGGAAAAATATCTCTCTGGAAGGTGATGAGGTCTCACTTTAAATCAAGTACCTGACACTAATAAAAACAATGTATTCAGCCAGATCTCGCACACCGACTGGCTACAAGGTAAGTCAGTATTAAGCAACCCTTTGTTTTCTGCCCTCTCAGTTGCTTTTTTCTGTATCAGGAGCATTCTTTGAATATTCACAAGTGTTTTTAAACAGACACTTTAAAATGTAAGCCTTTTTTTTTTCCTTTTTTTCTTTAAATTAATTTTATCAAAAGAAATTTGACAGTAGTTTCATATGTTCCATGGTTTTAAAATGACCCAAAATACTGACAACTTTACTTTAAGACTCTCTATCTTCCTCCTGTCTCATAAGGGATTTTGCTACACAAACTGTTTTGTCTGATTTCTTTTTAAATAATTACAGGTGGGAGGTAAAGCTGTCAAAGGTATCCACAAGAATTGGGAGATCACTAAAGTGATTAAGGTGTCAAAGCTCCTTTTGCAGAGAGAAAAAGACTCTTATTTAGATGTTTGAAAAAATTTACATAATGCTTCTACCTAATAAATTTCCCGTTATTTTTGAAATATTATCAATCAAATAATCAGCAAATAATTTACTATCTCTTAATAGCAGACAAATGTTAAAATACCACTTGATGACTTGTTGAAGTAATCAAATAGTAATTAGGAAACAAAAGTCTTGCTAGGCCATCTTATTGCGTGCAGTTATTTGTCATTGTTCTTATCAGTAGAAAAACCAAGTATTGGCAGTCAATATAAATCATGCACAAACAGCTTGTTGATATCTAACTTAGAAATATCTTCAATAGAGTTATGTAGCTAATATTTGCTGGGTTTTTTTCTGGCAGCATTTGTTAGAATATTGATTTCTGGAGAGGAAAAACAGTGAATGATTTTACAGAGACAGAATTAATTAAAGAACCACACATGACTGTATATTTCTTGTTTTCTGTGAACTTGATTTTGCTCTCACTCAAAATTCAGCCCTGAAGGACACTGAAGAGCCAATCTTCATTTCAGCAAAATACTTTTATGCAGATTTCACTTTAATTCTATCAATTTTACTGAAACCACACATACTAAAGTTGGAGAGAAATTTCATTAAAAACAAGAAAATGAGTATTCACTGCAATTTACTCAGAGAAGATTAAGACCTCTGCTTAATAATTAGCAACTGAATTAATTAAGTTCAGAGCCAGTTTAAAAAGAACTAGGAAGAAGTCTTTCCCTCGCATCTTTCTTTGGATTTTTCTTTGTGTTTCCAGTAACACTTTTAGGATCTATTCCTGCAAATATTTTTCTACATTAGTAATTTAATTCCTCTGATAAATGCTGTTGAATTCACAAGGGCTAGATTCAAAAGCAAAGCTACTTATCTGGGCAAATGCATCTAGGATGGAGCTGTTAGGCAGCTCCCCATGACAGTAGAGAAGAGAAAAATAGCCTTATCCTGTGGGACTAAGGCCTGGAGGATTGGGCCCATAGCCAGTGACATTATAGTATTTTTTTTAATAAGGAGGAAAACCCACGCATGAGTGAAACCATATGGAAAACCAAGTTAAGGTGAGGAGGTTTTAAGTAATGCTTATTTATCATTTTGAAAGAGAAAAAAAAAATCCTGTTCCTGCCTATTGCATTTTATACTTTAAATGTAAGGACTGATCCTTTTGCCAAAATTCCTCTCCTTGTCGGGGGGGAAAGTTATCTGCTTAGACTGTTGCAGGATCAGGCCCTGAAAAGTTGTTACAAGCTTGTTGGCAAAGCTTGTTCCCTTCCACCCCTCTCCTGTTTTCTGTTTTTCCTATCCCTACACAGGAAGAAAATTAAAAGTTAAGCTAAAATACATTAACTAATATCAGTTTATTAATTGGAGAATTCAGCTTATCCTTTTTGCTGTTCATCTGAAATTAATTAAGTGTGTAGAATTACAAGGTGGGTGTACCACAGGCAGCAGTCCAGGCTCAAGTTAATCAAAAGAGCACATGTTGAATGCATACAATTTAGTTAAGGTTAATCCAGTGAAGATGATCCCTCGCTGGTCCTAATTACTCTAGGTGATATATTGTGGAAGGGGAAAATAGGAAGGAAAGGAAATTTCGTCCTGCTGGCCTACCAGGATTTTCTAATTTAATTTAGTAGGCTATGCACAGGAGCAAATAGTTTCAATTTGAAGAGAAGACCACACTCCAAGGGTGCTTGTCTGAAATTAATATAAGGAACTTTGAGCTGACAGAGTTAAACAACACTCCTTAAAAATATTAAAGTTAAATCTGGTCCTTGTGCCTTTACAAGTTTCCAAGATACTGGAAGCACTGTGTCTCTCTGAGCACTTCAGACCTGGTGTACATTTTTTGCTGTAATTGTGATGTTACTGTTTAGTTCTCGAGCAAAGGTAACAACACCTTAAACCAGGTCTACTCTGTTATTTCACTACCCTCGCTTGAGCAGCACATAGCAGTAGGACAGAGCTAATTTGCAAATCAAAATATGTTGGTTTTGTACTAACAAAAGCCTTTTCATTTAATCTTTTTTTATTATGTCAATACAAAAGAAAACAAAGGTGTTTTCAGGACTCTTTGACTTCATGTTCTATATTCATTACCTTGTTAGGTTACTTTTTCTCCACATTTGTCCTTTGTTTCAGTTTTCAAGGAATCTTATGAATAGCTTTTTTTTTTCTCTCGGTATATGCATATAAAATTTGTCAAATAATTTGCCGTATTTTTCAGGTTGGTGATATATCTCTGCTCAAGTGGAGGTATCTGTTTCTGATTTATTAACATTTGATCCCCTAGTTTCCTGCCATTGATCAAGACTAATACTCAGCTCAGCTGATGAGTTTTATATGAAATCTGATATTGCAGGAAGAAAGAAAAGTTCAAAATAGTTCCATTTTTAATATTTTTCTATTTCAAGGATTTTCCAGGACCACAACAAGCACACAAGACACCTAACAATATTGGGCAGAATGTGTTATACACACATATATATATACACATACCGTTTCCCTGGGATAAAAATTTTTGGAAGTAAAACAAGTATTTATCAATAGAACAGATGTTTGCTTGGTGTCATTCACATCCTGTAAACTGTATATACATTTACACCCTACCGCCAAAACATGGTTTCACCCTACTACTGACCGTCTGTCTGCCATTCAATCTCCAGTTAAGTCACGGTCAATAAGGTCAACTCTTTGGCAACATCTGTATTTGATCAGTTCACACAAAATAGGAGCCTTCCTAATGCCTGACTACCCTGAAGTATTTTAAGAGGCAGCGTATTACAATAGTTGATTCACCGCTGCTGCAGACTCTGCACTTGGAAGATTTTTACCTCCTCTGAGGAACTGAAATGTGAAGATTAAAATCCTTTCTAGCAAAATAAATCTCTGAAATGAGCAGGTTTAGCTGTGGAATAGCTTCTAGACTGACAAGAAGCGTTTAGCAGTTTCTCTTCCCAAGTCCCTGGTCTCTCGGTGTAGGGATTTGGGTTTGTGATATTTTATATTTTAACCCTGTTCTACACACGGATTATGTTTAAAGCATGTCTAGGTTGTTGCAAAGATGAGAACTAAAGTCAGCGGAAAAAACCCTCTGCACTTTTACTTCAAAAACCAACAGTGAGGATTAATGCAGCCGATTGTTTCCTGTTGGTGTTTCTGTGCTCAGCACAGGCAGTAAGTACTTCCAGTAAGTCGGTCTACTTTCCTTAAGATGGGTGAATGCAAATTCTTCCCTTAAAGGAAGCAAAATATTCTGTGTGGAATCCTGGCCCCACTGAAGGTGGAAAATACTCTGGCAAAACTGACTGAGACAGGATTTAACCTGATGTTACCACTGCATTATTTCAATGCTGTGAGCTATCTGAAAGTACAAGGTTAGAAATTTGATTCTAAGCACAGTCAGACTGGTGCCACTTTATTGATATTCTTGGTTTTAGAGCAAACGAGAATAAAATCTGGCCTGTGGGAATGGGATCATGGGATGTGTTCGATTTGACTCTTGGGAAAAGAAAAACCAGTGCCCTCTGATGCCTTCATGCATTATGAGACTTGGACCTGACTATGGATGATTATACACTGATAAATATTGCCACCAATGCTCCAGTTGTACTGCTGGTCTTCCCAGTCATGTTCAACACTGAGGAAAGCCTGAACACTGAAATGCTTTCTCTCTGCTGGATGTTGGAAAAACTAGAATAGAGCAGCAAGAGTGCAGCAGCATCCCACCAACAGCCATGGTGGACTGGACTGAGAAGTACCATGGGCAAGAGGTAACTGGTAGCTTCTTGAGACTCATCTGATGAGAGGATGGCTTTTTAAAATATTTTTATTATGGAGGTATTGTTCACAAAATATGGTGTTGAGAAATCAATGGGTCTGTTTGCACTTTTATTTCCAAAATAACTCCTTTTTATTTACTTTCTGTCATGCTGAATTTTCAATGGAAACATTTGACTGAAAGCATAGCAATGAGTATGTGAACTAATTCTGTGAACAGAATTGGGATTAAATTTGAAAGCACCTTGAGACAGTGAAATCAATGCATTATGTGAATCTATTTTCTTTGCAATTTTAGTTCTCTCAAGAGCCCTGGAAACCTCAGAGGAATCTTGCCCTGAGTGCATGTGTTTGATCTGGGAACTGTTCACAAACAGCAAATTCCAAACTTTCTAAATATTGGGGTTTCTAGAATGGCTGATGTGAGCTGCGGACACACAGGATACGCAGCAGAAAATGTAGTTCAGTTCTTATCCCTCCCTTTAGTACTTCTTGTATGGCACTCACATAATTGTCTAGAATGTGTTACAATGTATTACACATACGTTAGGTTTCCCCACCCTATTGTTTTGTCCTGTAAAGCTGCCTTAACAGTTCTGTTTTAAGACTACAATGTTACATCTGTTCTGAATTTCTTTATTAGGAGTAACTCTACCATGCCCGTCACTTTCAGTAGCACAGCATTTTGATCCTTTAGAAGATGAGGGAGATGAAGCCTGAGATCCCCTTCCGATTAGTCAGAAGAAAACCCCAAAGCCTTACAAATATGTCAGGATTGTCTCTCAGAGTAAAGAAAATACAGTTTTCTTAACTTAGACAGTGGACTCCTACTGAAATATAAATATTAAATCAAAACTGTAATGATAACTGAGAGAAGGCCTAATGTCAAATAAGCTGTAGAAAAAGCAATTGCCAACTAAGCCAACAGCAATCTAGTTTAATTTCACTAAAATGGATGTCCAGTCCTGGTAAGGTTTAGCTGGTTGCTGTCTCTGCAACTGATTGCTGCATCAGGCTCCATCCAGATCTCAGGGGATATCACCTCTGAGTTGGGAATGTGTGGAAACCAGATGACTCATTGCACAAGAGATCTCCTTTGCAAAATATCCTAAAATCAGTATAGATTCAGTCTAAGAAAATAAGGAACTTTTCACAGTGTAAAGTTCATTGAAGTATTGGCAGATGGTGTTTCTGAGATATCTTTCTTCAAATATCTTTAAATGGGTCTGGTGGATTGGTTAAAAACTGACTCTAAAGGCAAGAGATGCTGAAGAGGTACTAATGGAAGGTGGGAAAGGTACAATCTGACAGCTTGTGTCATATAGAGGATATTTCCTGGGTGTCTTCAATGCTTTCATTAAAGCACAGAGGGAGAGAAAAGGTGCTGGACAAATGCAACATCAGAGAAAGAAGCCACAGACAGTACTACAATTCTATTTTCACAGTCCTCACTCTCAGAAGGAGCTGAGCGCATCAATGAAAACAGAGGTAATAAATGTAGTAGTGATTAAAATGTAGCAGTGTGATTTAAAATAGAGAGCTGGAAAATAACAACAGCATTCATGGGAAAATGTAACACAGTACACCCAGGGAAACGTAATTTGAAACACAGACATCCAAAGGGAGGGAGAATCCTAGAAAGCAGCAATGCTGGAGGAGACCTCAGGGTCAAATTAGACATGAATTTGCAATATGATCTAACAGCATGACCAGCCAGTGCAGTTGTGCTGCGCAGAGAGGGGCGTATCTGGGAACGTGAAGGTCGCTCTCCTTCCTGCCATGGCTCTGGCCACACCAGGAGCTGGGTCTCTGGACACTGGGAAGGAATTGAAAACAAGGGAGAGTTAAGAAGGAGAGGGTGGACTGACATGGAGCGTCTACAGGGAGAAATGCAATAAAAACGCCCACTCCTCACTTAGTTAAGGCTTCAGCACCAAGCGAATACCTTTGCATTGGACCTAAATCAGCTGGGGATGACTGCAATTTGCCTTCTCCCTGTGCTCAGAGCTGTCCTGATGTGAGCCACGAGGTGTCTTGCTGCCAGAGACCAGAAAGTCGGGAGCTCTGGGCCTCACTGCCCGCGCTGCTGGGAGCCTGAGGCCCCGCCCTGGGAGGCCTTGGCCGGGACGCGCGGGAGCCGGGCCCCACAACGCAGCAGCGCAGGGGCGGCGCTGCCAGAGGGAGCTGAGGCCTCCTGCCACACGGGAGCATCGGGCTGAGGCCGTGGGCAGCCCCACACACCCCTTGGGACCTGCATTGCCCCAGCAGGAGCTGGCAACAGTGAGAAACTCTGGGAGCAGGGAGCCCAAGGCTGGCCCCAGGGAGGTTTCCTACTCCCAGCCCCCATGACATGGCTGAGATGCATTTCACTGACGAGCTCATTACACATCATGGTTGTGGGGAGCAGAAACCAGAATCCAAGACTGCTCCCTTCCACGCTCCCCCAGTAATTGTGCTGTGAATAAATGGGTGACAAAAGGTTTAAACTCTTGAGTGGGCATGCAAACGTGTACTGCTCAGGACAGCTGCATCTAAAATGGCTCATCAGTGTGCAGCTGTTGATAAACATTTGGAGCCACATTCTCTGGTCTGGTTGAATGACTACGATGAAAGCAAGTTGAGCTGGTTTTGGCTGAGATAGAGTTAATTTTCTTCATAGTAGCAAGTATGGGGCTGTGTTTTGGATTTGTGCTGGAAACGTTGTTGGTAATAGAAAGATGTTTTGGTTACTGCTGAGCTGAGTTTATACAGAGCCAAGGCCATTGCTGTTCCTCATCACACCCCACCAGAAAGGAGGCTGGAGGGGCACAAGAAGCTGGGAGGGGACACCAAGACAGCTGACCTCAACTGACCAGAGGGATATTGCATTCCATACAGCATATAAAGCTGGGGGAAGGAGAGGGAAGAAAGGGAACATTCAGAGTAATGGTACTTGCTTTCCAAGTGACCATCATGCGTGATAGAGCCCTACTCTCCCAAAGAGAGTGCACACCTGCCTGCCAGTGGGAAGGGGTGAATGAATTCCTTGTTTTGCTTTGCTTGCATACGTGTCTTTTGCTTTAGCTATTAAAGCATCTTTCTCTCAACCCATGAGTTTTCTCAGTTTTAGTCTTTCAGTTCCCTCCTCCTCCCTGCCATGGGGGTGTGAGTGAGTGGCTGTGTGGGGCTTAGCTGCTCTCTAGTTTAAACCACAACACAGGTGCCCTGGGAAAGCATGCACAGAGAACTGTCACATCATGCATGGAGGCCAATGCTTATACCTCCCTCACTCTGCAGTGCCCCTGGAGTGTCTCTCCAGGCACTCCTTTGGTCTCCTAGTGGAGCTCAGAGAAATCTTCTGACTCCAGTTGGTCTTCCTAGATTGCTGCAGCAGTAGCAACACAGTTATGCCTTGTCTCATTGCTTTCCTGCAGACAGGCTGGGGAGAGGGACAGCGTACATTCCCTGGGAGCTACAAATACGGCTTGGAAGCTCAGGAGGAGCAGCAGGGCACTGTCACGAGAGCCAGGCCATGGTTCTTGGCATCGTTTTGGGAACCCAGAGAGAAAAAAAAAAAAAAAAAAAAAAAAAAACAACCAAAAAAAAAAAAAAAAAACAGTTCTCAAATATATGTGGAATTTTTTGTGTTACTGGAAGTTTTAAAATGTCTGTTTTTAAAAATCATTCCATCAAGGAACTTAACTAGAATAAAGCCATTCAGTATTTTTAATCTGGTATTACTTCTTGCTTTCTGGTGTCTCTATCAGTAACAGACATTTGGCTATTATGCAGAAAAAAATTAAATTCAACTGAGAAAGCTATTGGCTAACTATAGCTGGTGTATGAAATTGCAAATGATGGTTTATAAAGTCAAAAATCCTTTTCTTCAATGTGGCCACAGAGGTCTGAAATGTAAGCTTAGACATGTACAATATAAATTCCTAATAGTATCTATCAAAAACTTGATGAGTGGCTGTTTGCATACATGGAAGCATAAATAATATCCATCAGAAACCACTGAGTTTGACAGTATTCCAAAGGAGGCTACATATTTTAGGTCACTGAAGTCTGGTGAAGGGAATTAATTGTGGACTGACTTTCATTTTATTGTTGTTATTAAGAAAAAAGTTAATGGTTTCCTTGTTTTGTGCAGCATTAAAAGATGCATTAAAAGATTTTTTATGTGCAGCCAAGTTATTAGGATAGTAAAGTAATATTCTGTCCAGTAGATGGCCAATTATGTGTTAACACAAGCTGAAAAAAAGTTAGAAAGCTCTTTGCATTGCCTTGCCTTGCTGTGTCTTCCCTCCCTTTCCCTTTCCAAACAATATCTTGTGCCAGGTACTTCATCCAGCAAAATGTGTTCATGTACAGCACTGGGTGTGACCAACGGCATCATTTGGCAAAAGCTCTGTAAAATACACTACTTCTCCACTTACTCCATGTTTCTCCAAGTGCTTAAGAAAAAGTTAATTAGGTGATTGTGCATCAACTTCAATATTTGAATACTGCTTTTCCAGTTCATGTGATTTTCATCTGGAGAATATAATAGCTGCTAGACAGGAGACGAATGGCCAGTGATTATTAGTTTCTACACAAGTGGTATATCCTATGATTTTCTGACAAATTTAATTAGGATAATTCACCAGAAGAATAATTAAAAACCCCAAATAGTTTGCACTAGGTCCATCAGTTTTAATCTCTACCTTAGAGATCAAATTTCATTCTGTCAAGCAACAGTATTTAACTAAATTAAAAGAAATCCCACTCCATTACTGCTAAACTGAAGAAACCTTAGCCCAGTTTATTTTTCTGCTGTACAGGCAGTAAGTCCTAGCTCAGCTGTGCAATGGTTGTTGTGGAAAGCAGTGCCCAAAAACTCTTCAAACAACATTTTGCACTGAATTAGAGCAGCTGAAGGACAATGGAGAAAAATAAATAAGAAAGGAGAAAAAAGAAATAAGAAGATTGCAGACACCATGCCTCTCAAGGGCTGTGCAAACACAAGCTCTTTGCTCCCCAGAAATTATTTAAAGACATAAATGAACGCTGCTGCAAGAAATGGTGTTACTGGTAGCTCTTTTTGCTTGCCTTTCGCCTAAGACGTAGATCTGAAGAGTAAATGGTCATTTTGGCTCAGTCCTCTGTGCAGGCAGGACTGAATCTTGCCCCACTGTGTCATGGGCAGTTTGGGTCAGTCTGTCTGTCTTGAGGGCTCTTTTTTGGGGGCTTGAGGTTTGGGCTGAATATGACATATCATTGTGCACCAAAGAGTGTGGGGAAAAGGTAACTTTTCTCTAATGCCAGACAGAAACATAACATTAATCAAGGACAGCCTCTTTCTAATTTGTTTTCACCTTTCATAAAATAGGAATGAGATATCCACCATATTGTTGGTGATACAAAGGTTATTTTCCTAATATTTGCAAAGGGCTTTCTGGGCCTCATTTAGAAAGTTTTGGAGGTGCTGGAGTTGTTTTACTTCAAGTCTGTGTTTGTAAGCTAGTGTACTTTTTCTTCTTTCTGGTATCATCCTAGACACCAACAGTATGTCAAGAAAAACAACCCTGAAATGTTTTAAACTAAAAATCTCGTGAACTTTGAGCTGCTGACAGGACTTCCAAGGTTCAAACTACCAAAACAGGGATTTTAATATATTCCCTTATGATATATATTTTTATTTTCAGCTACTGATGATGTTAAGTCACTGCAATAAACACCTTGTTGTCCTTGAGGCACAACTCAAGCAGACCTGGGGTTGTGAATGCCCCCTGCCTCCACACCCAGCTTGCTCCAACGCCCTCATTGCAAGGGATGGGAATGGTGCCTGCTGCTCCAGTCTCGCTTTGGCCTCTGGAGAGGAGCCTGCCTTCAGGCACAAGTTCAATACCTTTTCTCCACTGAAGGACCAGACTTCAATTCCAAGCCCCTTTACAAAGAGGAGCCTGTAGTTTTATTTAGAATATAATGCTGGAAAGCCATCTCTGATGTAAAGGACTTTGTGAGAAGCACATGGTCAGACCAGATCAGGAGTAAAAGCCAAATACGCTGTGCAGTGAGGCCAAGGGTCATGTTTGAAGTTGGACTCTCATTAGCTCACAGAGGGATAAGATACTTGCATATTTTTAAGAATAACTCCTCAAATGCTTTGCTAGGACTTCTGAACCTTTTCCACACCCCAAGACATTTTACAATAAACAGGAATTTGTTTTCTTCCTTCCTACCAGCCACAAGCAGAGGGTAGTTTGCCACAACCAGTTAGAGCCCTGATGGGTGACTGCTGTTTAATGTGAATTACAGCATCAGACACCTGTTTGCCAGGGCAGTGGTGCAAGGAGAGATCCTCTCTCTACAGACAACTTGGAAATATAAGGACTTTCAAATTTCCTGTTGTTGCTTTTGAGCTTGTATTTGTTCCTCGGTGTTCTACAGTCCTAGTTTTAACTTCAGCAGGGAACTGACCCCTTTTCTAAAATCTTGGTATCAGTATTAGACGGTAGATGATGAGATCGTTAGGCGTATTGTTGCAGGATCAATAACCAGACTTAATCAAATATTAATCAACTTAACCAAACTTAATCAAAATCCACAACCAAAATCAAAATCAACAACCTTAATCAAAATCAACATCAACAACCTTAATCAAAATCAACAACCAAACTTAATCAAATATTATTATAGAAAAACTTTAAGTCAAGACTGAATAGGCTGCCTCAGTTGTTTTTGTCTTCTTAGCCTGTTTTCCTTTCATTCACTTTTCATACTGAAGTTCTTTCCTGTGCAAATCCTTCCCTTTAATTGTTTAAAGCATTTCACTTAGTTGTTTTTTTTCCCTTTACTTTAGTTCAGGAAACATTGCAGCTCTTGATAGACTGTTTTTTCTTTCTCCATAGGTTTCTTTTGAAAATCGGGAGGAAAATAATGTCTTGATTTTCTGGTATATTCTGAAAGTACTGACTTTTCAGAGATTACTTAGGATATGTGTTCCAATAATAGGATCAGGAGAGGCAGCTGCCTAATTATTAGAATTTATGGCTTTATCTGAAAGTATTGTTCTCTCTAAAATCTCTTCAATAGCATGCTAAATGACAAAAACATTAATTAGATAAATGGACATTAATCCTCTAGCTATGTGTAATGCACCCTTTGATGTAGCCTGCTTAGGAGCTTTAGGTCTGCCCGGCATTTCCTTTTCCCCAAGTATATTATTTTTTCAATAATTCAAGCAGGTATTTTACTGTGTTTCTTCAGTGTTGCTGTGGAAGAATAAGGTTCTAGTTGAGTGGAAGTTGCTAAGAGAGCCAGTTTCCAGGGCATGAAACCCTTTCATTTAAGGGGGCAAAGGTCGATTCAACAAGAAGTTGAGTCATGCCAAAAGCAGGACAAGTGTGTCCCCTGGGAGAGAGCCAGCAAGAACATCACATAGAGGAATTCCCTGCCTGAGGAAGGTGTTTCAGTCTGGAGAGCCTACTGTATTTTCTTAATCGATGCTAGACTTTGACAAGTGTGGAAATAGTTGTTAAGTCATCTTTAGAATCATAAAGCAGTTCATATGCAGTTTCTGGATTTTCTAGTGCCTGTTCTCTAATTTAAACCAGGGAAATTTCTAATGCTAATTACAACAACATGTCATTACTGTAATTTTTCAGATGTCTCCAATCAATAATGGTACTGGAGGTCACACAGATCCCAGTGTGTGTATTTTGCAAGCATTCATATTTTTCCTTGATTGTAGCATTAAAGAAAGCATGTGTGCAGTGCTTAGCACAGAATTATTAGATAATCTGGAGAGAAAGAGGAAGAGTGAAATTTATGGGATTTGTCTTAATAAAAACTTTTGCAGGGTTTCTATTTTCTCACCTGGTGCTACTTTCCCTTCAACCTGTCAGCATTATCTGAAAGGAAATTCATAAGCATGCATGCATATGTGTGATTGTATGTATATGGGTGATCAGGAGAAAGGGAACACAAAGGTGAGAGAACACAAAGGTCTATGCTCCAAAGAGCAGATATTAAAAAAGAAAAATTATTTCAGAGATTTCACCCACTTTTTTTCTAATGAGCAACATAAGTATATTATGAAAAAGTAATAAACTCTCAAGCCATGTATTATTTTTATGACCTTTACACTGAATTAGCACTTGACTTACTTGATTATTCAAAGATCAACAAAAATCCCTCCATGCAATGTGGGCTGTGGCCATATGTTTTTTACAAAGGTGTTGCAAATGTTTTAAAGTTTTAATCTGACTGCAGATTGCAGATGTAATTTGTGGTTGTAGGTGCAAAGTGTGTATTCACAGATGATGTGGGTAGATGATTATACTTCTCATTTCCTACTGAGAGCAGTCTGCTTCCCTGGGACATACTCCTCTTGGCTCCTTGAGACGTGTTGCTACAGCAAAGACCTTTACAATACCCCAGATCAGAGCTTGGTGAGAGGAAAATGCTGATAGATAATCTCAGACTGTGACTTAGAGGTTTTATAGTATCTTGAGATATTTCATACATCAACCAAGTGTTTGCAGGTTTGTTTCGCTTTTGTTAATCACCCAGAAGTGTGAATCCTTGTCCTGCAGTTTGTGTGGCCTGACCTGTACTGCCTCATTCTGGAGGTTTTTCAAAATATGCCATGGAAACAGACTTAATAATGAGACTTTTTTTTGTCTAACTCATTCTGTCTCAAGTTTTCTCATCTCCTGATCAGCCATTAACCAACCATTTGTTATTAAAAGACTCTTCTCTTTTCGTGCAAACACCAACAATATCACCTAGTAACATTCAGCAGACTTGTAGCTGTAACCTGCCAGCGCATTCCTGTTGTGTAATGCATTCAACACATTCCCAGCAGATTTTAATTTACTCTAGCAATGCCTAGATGAATTCACACACAGCACATTGTAATGCAAATGGAATGGTTAAAATAGATCACACATCTCTCTTCCATCTCAGTTTCAGTCTAATGTATCATTGCAGCTTATTCTGTAAACTGTTGAAGCCATCTTCATTCAACTGTAAACTAAAGAGACTAGATGTCTATCAGACGAAACCAAAACACTTCTTGATTAATCACAACCTCTTGACCTAATGAGTGATAGCTGTGTTAAAAATGTTGTCATTATCTAAATGGAGTACCCAAACGTCCTGCAGATCCTAAGCAAATTGACTCTCTTCTATTTATAAACAACACTGGAAGATGAACTCCTGGGTTTATACTGGAAAAGGGACATCATTCATTTTTATCCAACATACCTGCTTTTAGTGATATTACCCACACACGCTGGTTCTAGAAAATCTTAACAACTGAAGTGGTTTATATGCTTTTAAGACTAATTTTGAAGTTTATGTGTACATTCATCACACCGGAGCTGGGTGCTCAATATCTACCTAAAATGCATAGTATTATTAATACATGTTAAAGTTCCTTCTCAGGCTTTCTGTTAGATACTAAACATCATTAGCACAAGATATGGAATTCTGGCTTTTCAGAGTTTGTATAAACGTTATTTGCTGCTGAGGGCATTTTTCCAACACGTAAAAATGTGCATCTCTTTGTGTGCATGACAAAGTGATAAATCTTTGAAAAGCCAGTTTTATAGCTATATATTGCCAGTTTTTTGATTAATAAGCTGGTCACATGCAAGTAAAGATGCTGTTGTAGAAAAAAAATCAAATTATGTACAGATTTTTTTTCCTGTTGCTTCTAAAATATTGGCTGTTTCTTTCTACATGTTGCTCCAATGAAGCCTTGAGAGGAAAGAGGCCTGGATTGCACATGTCCCTAATGATTTACAGTTCTTTTCTTCCAGCAGATGCCTATTTGTTATGATGTTACTTTTAATTCCTAGCAGGTATAGTAGTTTTTATTCCTATTAAGTAAAAAAAAAAAAAAAAAACAACCCAAAAATTAAAAACCCACAATAAATTAATGCACAACTAGTTGTTGTGCTGAAAATAAATACGAGGTCAGCCACAAGTTCCTTTTTTGGAAAATAATTGGAATTTAATGCATCTAAAAAATCCCTGTCAGCAAAATGAACAGCAAAATCCATTCCACATTTGTAATTTCTTGCTACTGTTCACTGTAGGGTGAATAAAAATGACCAAATAGCAAAGGCCTTTCTCAGCCTGCATGGGTAGATGTGTTGAGGTGCACAGTGCTCCTGAGCAGTACAGGTAGGTGTGTCACACCCCACCTGTGGCTGCCATGGTTTGTTAGACCAACACTAGGGGCAATCCTGCTCTACAGCCTGGGCTTGGGATCTGCTTTTGGGAAATTCTCTGAAACAAGCTACAGCATCCTTCCTCCAGCCAGCATGAATGTGCAGCCCGGGCAGCTGGATTTAGTACCACTAGGATTTAAAGCCTCTCTCACACCTGGCAGAGGATCTAGTGATTAACAGCTCACCAGGAGCCTGCCCACAGGATGCAGAAGGCTTTCCTATTTCTCCCTGATACTTTTCTTGCAAACTGAAGGTTTACACTAGGTTTTTTTGCCACAGCTTGCCCTGAGGCTGCCTTTTGAGCCAATTATATACAATGACAGAAGGCTCCTTTGAGTTGTTGTTTTGTAGGATAAAACGTACCATCCTCTAAGAAGAGACTGTATTCCTCAGTCTCCCATTTGATACCTGGCATTTAGATATATGAAAATGCACCCATTAAATGGTGAGATCATGACCATTTAATCCAATGATCCACATCACCATGCAAAAGTAATTTGTCTTTTTTAGTATTTTTTGCCTCACACATCTCTAATTTCTGAGGGATTTTTTTTTCAACAAGGACTATACAACACTACTTAGACTTCTCATGTAAGTACAAAATAATATTGTACCAGAGCTGCTGGAATCTCAGTGGGAACCTTGATATTTCCTCATTATCATCTACTCTTCAGACATATTTGCAATCCTGTTTTAGCCAACATAACCATGTTTTTCTGTTCTAATATCATGTAACTCTAAATCTAATATCTTGGAGAAGCCAAAGTATAAAAAAGCAATGCAGTTTTCTTTTGTAAGTAGCAGTAATTTTATGAAGAGAGGAAAAAGAAATAACTTCATCTGATCAGGTCAAATTTCCATGGGAGCATAATATATTATGGTAGTCTTATTTTTGTTCTTAATCTCTTATTGAACCACAATTCCACTCCTTCACTAATGATATTTCATCTAAAATTCCTTAGTCCTAAAAGCATCTGTTTGTAGTTGCTTTAGTATTTAAATTGTTCTAATATTGAATATTTCCAGTCTTCTGGACTTCTGAAATACTTGTTGCATCCAAGTTCCATAGGTGGTTATAAGGAATTTAGTTAGTGCTTCCTGACTAGTGGTGTACCAGGAAGTTTGACTGAATGATCTGAAAGTCCCTTCCGACCATAATTTCTATGAAATCTTTGAAGCTGGCTTTGGCAATATTACAAAGGAAATCTGTAAGGAATGATGAACCATTCTTGACCAAGACTTTGCACTGCGGTTGTGCCTCCAGCATGAAGAAAAACCTTTGTTCCTTAGGAATTTTACCTTCAACATAGACATTTCTTGCAGCCAAATCTTTTCTTTAAAACCATTCACAGCACCACTAGAATTTCAAGGCAAAAGCGAATTTTATGTGATTTATTATATTAGCCTTCACAGAAAAAAATTAGTTTCCTAGAAAATTCATTTCCTGATGTATACTGCTCTATGCTATCAATATAAGACACACTTTTCAAACTCCAACAGTGTTAGTCTTGTAATACTGTTCCTTCCTGTTTACCATTGCAACACACTTTTTACAAAAAGAAAAAAAATAGAAAATTGAAAAGAGAGAAAATTTTGTTCATAAATGCTCCTACTTTTTTATTTATATCACAACATATTGACATATTATCAACACAAAAATATTATATATTATATGTAACATAATGTATGCCTTATGATAATACACATGCAACTATATAGACTACATACATTATACACATATGATGTGTAATATATTAGATCTATTAGCTTCTCCAAGGACCTACTGATATTACTACACTTTTACTGATATTACTATAATTGTCTATAGCATGTCTGAAGCATGAAGAAATTTTCCTGACCAACTTCTGGCCAGGTGGGTCAGGCCAGGAGAGAAGCTTCTGCTCTCCACAGAACTGTTCAGCTACTGATATGTAGCTGGTACTGGTGTGAGCTCAGTAGTGCCCAGCTGCAATATAGAAGAGTGAGGTTGTTTCACCAGAGTCCATTGTCTGGGACAAGCAACTGCAAATCTGCACTGTCTGAACCTCCCCCCTTAGGGATGATGCTTTTGTGAGCTGTTCTTTCCCCCAGGAAAGGTCCTCCTGAAGGTCAGCTCAAGTTCCAGCATTTCAGATTAATAAATGGCTGCTATCTGATCCCCTTTTTTATGTTCTGACATTAACCAAGGGACAGAAAACTCCCTGGATCGATCAGTGAATTTCATGCGGAATCAGTAGAAAGTTGTTTCTATAGGTACCATGAGAGTGTTTGAATGATCACACCCTACATGGCATAATGTTTCTAGTATTGATCTTGCCTATCACAGTGCACTGAAAAAATACATTGCTTTGCATTGTTTTACTGACTCCACAGATACACATATAAGTCCAAGATGTGCCAAAATTACCAACCTCTTCGGCTGCTTGCTTGCAATCCTTGGAAGAGGCCTGAACTGGCTTAAGTCAAACCAGTGAAGTCTCCTCTTCTTCCCTGTAAGCCATATTTTCCCAGAGGGGCTTTGGCTCCAAAAAACACTTCTCATCAAAGCATTCCCCTGTGCCAAAGCTGGGCACTGACTGGGCACTGGCCTAAAAAGCCTGTGCTGTAGAATGTGTCAATAATTAGTCACATGAAACTTTTTGGGGAAAGCGATTGAAACCTAAATCTAAGAGATGAGTTGTAACATCTAGAAAGGCTAATTATCCCTTCTCACTGTTGATTATATTTGGCTTCTGCTGATGCTAAAGATAATCTGGTTTCTGCAGTGTACTCCTTGAGTCTTCAGGTTCAAGGAGCTCTAGTTCTCTCAGGTGCTGCATCAAACCTATGTTAGCACTTCAAGAAGTCCATTAAGTGCTTGGAAATGTCTGAGCCAATGGATTTTTAGGACCTGGCTTTGATCCAGCAGGGCCAATGATGGGTTAGGGTAACACATATTGAATATATTTGGAAATGTAGAAAGCACAGCGTTCTCCAGGACTCTCAGATCCAGGAGTGTTGTGTGGAAGACTTGACTGTTCCTGTACAAAGTTGTCTTGAGACTCCAGATGTGCTGGGCAGTGTCCCAATGGATGGCTTTTCATAAGAAGAGTTAGTTCCATGCAAAACCATCTTTGGAGCCTCTCCTCACATCATGCAGCTAATCTGCAGCCAAGATAAAACTCTGAAAAATAATTAAGAGTTTATAATACTCTGATTCTTTATGGCTGATGTTTAATTTGTGCAAGAATGTAAGACGATATCACTCCCACTTGTGCAAATCTGCAGAAAACCCACTTTTAAAAGTGGAGTTAGAAGGCAGACTAAAATCTCTTTACAGATGCAGAGCTGTGAGAGTAGCTCCCTTTTGGCTCCACAATCTGTCTGATGGAAATAGCAGTTCAGGTGCAGACAGTGGGGGTGGAGGGAAACCATGTTCTCTATTATTTACACGTCTCTAGTTTCAAGCTCCAGTTTTTCGAAGTAAAATAATTTGCCCCCCACATGGTATCTGTTTCTGGAACTTATTATCTGCTTTGTTGAGTTCAGCTGGCATTCAGATAAGGATAATTTAATTAGGCATCTTAGTAATCATACATGCATACTTACTGCCACAGCAGGGGGTGGCTTCTTCAAAACAAAACCCTTCACATATTACTTTGGACAGAATGTTTTCCCTGAAAGATTTCACATTGCATGCATGTATGTGTACATTACCTTCATTTTCTCTAGAGTTCACATCCCAGGGTGTTTTCCCTTCAAGGATTTTCATGTTGTTTGGGAATATCCCTACCTATAAAAATTTCCTGTGCTTAGGAGGCATTCTTTTGAGAAAATGCTCATTTTACATTGATGGTCCACTTTGAAGAGAGTGATAACATTGGGGGTTGCTCTGAACTGGAAATGCTCTCAAGCCTGAGAGGACATTTCCCTGAGATTGAGGGACATACATGCAGATGTTATTTCTTTGGGAATCTGCCTGTTGCAAAGATGTCCTCACTCCATGCTAATTTGCAGTTTACAGTGTCATCATATTTTCTATCTGCAAATCCAGGGAGAAGAGCATGTTTACAATAGTGTCATTAGGAATAGCTTGAGAAAGAGTTTAGTGGGAAAGGTCCAAAACTAAGTGGGAAATGGGTTTATGGCTTGCACTGTTGTTTAGTATTTTGCCTGTTCTTATATTTGCAGACAAAATGTCTGGCAATAAGAATCAAGTTGATGTCCAATAGATGAACAAAGTAAAATAAATGAAAATTTGTATGACTTAGTTCTGCTGAACTTTTGGGAGATTAAAAAATTAAATTTCAAGTGAAATCCAGGTTCTGCAAACAGCATAAACATTGGAAAACAGCTAAAATAAAACTTTTTTGCCAGAACTTTCATAATGTTTTGGTTGCTCCAAATCTGTTCTTGAATTTGAGGCTGCAGTCAATACTAATGTGAAAGAGCAAACACATTGCACCGGAAACTTCATAAAAGCCATTGTGTAAACTGGAAACAACTCGTTCAGGAGAAAATGACTGGCAAAAGAAACACAAGTTAAAATACTTAGGTTTGGCTGAAGTAGTTATGAGCTTGATCATTATGTATAGATGCAAGTAAATAGTTTGTGGGTGGGTCTAAAGTCAATGTGAACCTTTATGTGGAAAATACTGCCTATGTGGGTATGGAAAATAGCCTACTTAAACTATAATTATAGGGAATATGTGCAAATAAAACCTGAATATAACACCCATGTAGAATGGTTATTTCTTTTATACCACTCTGAATATGTTCTATGTTATTCTCAGTCCTAGTGCAGACAAGATTATACTGTACTCATATTGTTGTTTCCAAGTAAATACATAAAGAAGTAAAATATTTATTTAAAATACACAGAATAACAGTGGAAGAAAAAACACTATGTGCAACTGAAGTTAAATCGGATCTCACAGACAGTTACAACTCAATTTCTGAGTAGGAGACTTGGCTGAAATCACTGACTCCTTTTTTCAGCAAGTCAGCAAGATATATAATTTGAAAGAGAAATATCAGTGCATTGAAAAATCTGTTAGTTTTACTTACAATTTTTGGGGGGTATGATATTAAACATTTTGACTGAGTTTCTCTGAAGTAGACAGGGTAATGGTGCTGAATTCAAGAAATACTGGCATTGAGGAGGTTTCATTTTTGATTTTCCTTTTTCAGATCCTTCCTGCTCCCTGTACTCTCACAGCTGGGAGAGAAGAGATCTGGGAACACACTCTGTACTCTCTGTTCATTGGTTGCAGCATCTCTGGTGCTCTGGAAGTCCACATCTGTGATCTTTCAGCAAATTCTCTCTGTGACACACAGTGGCACGAGGGATGCCCAAGTGATGTAAGTCTCGTGAGCAGCATGAACATATATAAAGACAAAGATATAAAGCTCTTAGAGAGTGTCCAAAGGAGGGTAAAGAAGATGGTGGAGGGCCTGCAGAGGAAGCTGTATGAGCAGCTGCTGTGGTCACTTGGTCTGTTCAGCCTGGAGAAGAGGAGACTGAGGACAGACCTCGTTGCAGTTACACCTTCATCATGAGGGGAGGAGGAGGGGCACGCAATGATCTCTCCTCTCCGGTGACCAGTGACAGGACCTGGGGAAACAGCACAAAGCTGAGTCAGGGAAGGTTGAATCTCAGTATTAGGAAAAGGTTCTTCACACAGAAGGTAGTTGGGCACCCCAGAGAAGGGGTCATGGCACCAAGCCTGACAGAGTTCAAGAAATATTTGAACAACACTCTCAGGCACATGATGTGATTCTTGGGACTGTTCTGTGCAGGGCTAAAAGTTGGACTTCAATGTTCCTTGTGGGTCCTTTCCAACTCAGGATATTCTATGATTCTATGATTAGTATTAACTAGCTGCCACTGTACAGCAAGCATGGAAACCAAGGGTAGGAATCCTCCCTAATACTGGTCCCATTTTATTGTTACCTCTTTGTGTCACACTAACTTCTGAAAATAAATCTATTTTGCATTCAGGAGCAGAAGTTAGTTGCAGGATGCAGCCTATACAATTTAAAATAAATAATAATATCATGTCCACTGCAGCACAATGCCCTCAGTCTCCAGTCTCATCTTCATTCTGTAACACAGCAAAGGTGTTATCGTCCATGTGAATGACAGACAAGGATACACAACTTATCTGAGGAGTCCTAAGGGTCAAATACTGACATGACTGAGCAGGAAACAAATTGTGGATGAATAATACCTTATGAAATGTACTACTTGGTTTACTAATAAGAAGAACCTTGAGCTGTTAGCATCCATAATTGTATTTGTGTTTATGTTACTCCAGACATCACAGAAATAGCACTAAATATATGCTAATTTTTTCTTAGAAAACTACTGTAGGCCATTCAAAGATCAATCCCTCTTTTCAGTGAGGGAAACATTTCTTCTCACCTTTCCCAGATTTTTGGATGTTGCTGAAATCTCACGCACAGAGTCCTTAAATCATTGCCTGTTCTCTACTCTTCGAGGATGACTTTAGTGGAACCGTGCCTTGATTTTATTGGTTCCAGAGTCTTTCTTTCCTATTTTCATCTGCAACATTTAAAAACACTCAGCACCACATGGAAGCTGGGGGTCTGATAGTACAAATATTTCACACTAATATCCATTTGTTGAACTTACTTTTATGCACAAGTCCTGAGAAATTCTGTCTTACAGACTTAAGAGGATTTAGGAACTTGTCTACTGCCTGGGGCAATAACCAGACTTTCTTATGGGACATGCCAAGCCTTTGTGCAGACATTGCAGATACTGTGGCTCCCATGTGTTTGGAGATGAACACTCAATTCTACAGAAGTGATAGTTCAAGGGGTAAGAACCAGTGGGCAGTTTTAGAGAAGGTGTTTATATCAGGACCCATGTTACTCACACTATGTCAGTTCCTTTTTGAAGAAGATGATAATGTGTCATTTTTTTCTTTAAAAAAAAAAAACTAAACAACAACAACAAAAACAAAACAAAAAAAAAAAAAAAAACACCAACCCAAACTCAAATAGTTTATACCTAGAGTGAATTCCACATTTAAAATCTTTAAAGCCTAAATATCTTCGTCTCATGTGCATGTGGACAATAGCTTTTGATTTAACTGAAAATATAATCACTGGTGCAAATATTTTGGCCTGCCTTTTTCTGTACTCAAAGCTTAATCACCCTAATGCTCCTTTCTGTTAATGTGCTTGTGTTTATCACAAAACAATATGTGGGATCAGTTAGAAGTTAAAGGAGAAGAATTTAAAGGTGAATTCATAAATGATAGCTCATAGAAATAATGAAAAAAAATCCCAGAGTGAGGATGACTTTAGCAAAAAAGAAACAAACGAGGTGTATAGAAAATATGATGCAGCTTTTATACTGGGTTGGAAAATGGAGGATGGAAATGTTAATCTTACAGAAGAGACAGAATCTTCAGTTTTCCATTAGTGCCCATTCTCCCCTCGAAACATGCAAAATAAGTGCTTAGGAAAAGGAGAAAAAAAATATAGTTCTAAAGAAAGTGATTAGACAAGTACAGGGCACTGAATTCAGCATGGAGGACTCCACTCAACTCCTTGAAGTTACACAGTGTTGCAGCAGTGAATCAAGCCCAAAGAGAGGCAGGCTTCTCAATGCTGCAATTTAACATTCTCATGTGGTTGCTACTGGTTCCAGATGGCAATTAGATATTGGAACAGAGTAACAGGGCTTCTGCTTGTCCAGCAGAAACCAACTGAAGGATTTTAATGGGATCTGGTATTTCTTCTGAAGGAAGTATGAATTCTGGCAGTTAGACCAACAGACCCATATTATTTACTAGTGTAAATCAGCAACACTCTGGTGGAGTTACAGCAATTCACACCAGCTGAGATTCTGACCTATTAGAGTAGATTTATGCAACTTCCTCCTTGTGCCAAACATTTCAGAATTCCAGAGGCTGTAATATTGTTGGCCTATCTATAGACAAGAAAAATGAGGAAGAGAAATGCAACGCACAACAAAAAAAGTTGTCCTGAAGGTCAATTCTTGGAAAGGAAGCAAACTTGCTTTCAAAAGGAAACCAAAGGCACGGACCATAAAATAGATCTCTTCCTCCGAACTCTCTAACTTGCTTTCGGTTTTTCTTCAAAGGCAAACAAAACGTTAATGTAAAAGCCAGTGTCTCATTTTCTGGCTTGCTCTGGCTCTCGCACCACACCCTTCATTAGCAGGATCAGATGGCTATCCAGTAGCACTTTAAGGCAATGTACCATGTCTGATTCCTGCTCTCTTTCTCTCCCTAAGAAGAAGTTGTGCACAGATTTGTGTAAAACCCCCTTTTTTGATGTTTTATTATGTGTTTAGTAGAGAAGTGAGGTTGGGGGAGTTTCTTTTGCCCTTGGAAGAGAAGTTAAAGAGGTATGTGGGATTTTCTGGTGTAACAAGCATTCCTTCCAGTCTTAGACTGGCTTCCAAAGATCTGCTCCCCACCAATAGGTTAATTCTTCCATAGCTTCCTTTCAATACTGTCCAAAACCTAACAAAAAGATGAAGATTCAAATAAGGACTAAAGTATTCAAGATGCATGAACTCAGAAGAAAGCCATCAAAAAAATGGTCAGTTTTAAAATGGGTGACGTAAAAGCTGGATCTGCAAAAAGGTGGTAGTCCCATAGGAGTCATCTTCACTGAAACTGGTGACAGCAGTTAGGTAGGTAATAAATCCACAAAACAACTTGAAGACATTCTTGCCACTGTTGTGTGTAACTTCTCAATACCTGTGGATCTGCAGATGGCTGCATTTCTGAAATGAATCTCCCCCTAGCACTGAAAGGCCAACCCAGAAGGACCCAGATCATCTTGGCACTAAGTGGGCTGACCATTAAGACTAATAACTATTTACTAGAGGTTGCTATTCTCACTACTAACAGAACTCAAATCCATTCTCAAGTGCATTGAATAAGAGAGGTTCTCAAATACCAGGCAAGAAGACATTTTTGAATTCAAGGTCTCAGCTACATGGAGACACTTATTAGATAGGATACTTTTCAATGTGGTAAGAGTATGAACAAGAGCAGCAGTTCCAATCCAGATTTCCTCACCTTCCCCAACAAGTGACTCAGGCACAAGACTATAGAATCATGTCCTCTTTCTTATTCATTGATATTTAATATTTTAGGCAGATCGGTGAAGCCTTCTCCAGAAGAAATTCAAATATCCCACCTAGGAATACCTTACAGGTCATACCAAGGACAGTCTACTGAGAGTGAACATCGTTTTAGTCAAGAGAGTTAATCTAGATCTCATGTGCTTCAAGGAAATGCTTAAATTTCCTTTTAGGAAGGAAATGGGGGCTTGTTGCTATCCCTCCACCCAGCCACATTCAGCAAGGGAGGGTCATTATGGGCACCTCCCACCGGGGGAGGTTCAGGGTTGAGCAATCTCACCTGATCTGGGAGCCTTCACACCATAGACATCCTTGGTAGGAGTTTCAGCTCTCCACCAGGCTGTTCCCTACTAAAGGGGGTAGCTTTTGTGAAACCTGGTGTAAGCACCTGACTCCACCCAGCAATGGTTGAATAATGGCTCATAATTAAAGAAAATGCCTTTTCATAAGTAGCAAGATGCCTAAGAAGCATATGGTCATATCACGCTGAGAACAAGCTTGTAAGTGATTGTCTTTTTCCAGTAAGAGCATTATATCATACATTTCATTGCACAAACTATAAAAGCTATTTTTAAAGTAACAAAACCAAGCTTATATCACCGAGATTACCTCTGGGTTATTGTTTTTCAGGGATGGAAAGAAGAACCTTGAATGAAATGCTCACAGACAGCCCACCATTCCCCAGTAATACATAGTATCTAGAAAGTTTAGGCTCTTTTTTTTGCAAATTTTATCCCACATTTTCTACATTTTTTTCTATTCCTTTCTTAATTATTTCTAATATTCTGCTTGGTGCTCTGTAGCTGCTAAGCATTGATCAGACATTTTCACTGAGCTACCCACAAGAACAAAACCTACCAGATCTCTTTTTTAGTGATAATAGCTTATCTAGAGCTCATAGCTGAGTGTGTGCAATTAGGGTTCCTTGCACCATACATATTACTTTGTCATTCATAAGCACTACTATTACAGCACAATAATCTCTCAACCCTACAATGTCTCTGACAGAATTTCTTTTAAGGTGTTTGAAAAAAAATATTTATTGCCCTTTTTTATTCCTTTTGTGTGCTGTCGCCTACAATCTTTTTGGCCAGCTTTATTATGAATTGACATTTGACTTACTATGGTTTATGGTCTTTGCTATTTTCTTCATTGCTTCCATGAGCTCCACTGTTTGAAGGATTTCTTCTTACCCCAATTAGCTGCCCTTGCTATATTATACACTCATGCTGCCTTTTTGTGTGGTCCTTTAAGGATTGGTTTCTGAGGGTTTTTTTAGATACATAATATACAATTACTCTGAAACTATAATAGTGTGTATAAATACAGGATCTACATTTTTTTGTTTTGTTTCTTCTTTTAAATTCCATTTTAACAGGATTTCTCACTTTTATGTATTTCCCCCTTCTGAAAATAGAATTTTGGCTGTTCACTGCTATAGGAATGTTGATTTCAAGTGCTTTTTGGTCAGAAAGAGTGATCATTCATTTGGAAGGAGGCCCCAAGTATTGTTTAGGACTAAATAAAAAATTGCTTCTCCCTCCATGGACTAGCCTGCTAGTTGCTGCAGACAGCAGTCTTTTATGTTAACTAAAACTTTAGTCTTCTGCCAAGGACCTCGCTGAATATTTATCATATGCGGGTGTCTGAAGTGTTTCTGAAGGGCTTTCTGAGGAAATGGTGCATACTAAGGCTCTGTGAAGCCACAGGAAGAGACCTCCATGACACATAAGGCTTTCATTTGTGCTTTTCCCACTTGTTGACAAGACTGCTGCAGTGGCAAATATCCTTTCCCTTGGGTAGGGGTTGCTACCTCACCTCTCACTTGATTTCACTAAAATCAGCAATGGCTGAATTAACAACACTTTATTTTATGAGTCTCTGAAAGCAGAGGAAAGACCCAGTACTTTGCTTTCAAGTTGCCTGGTTACTTTTGACCAGCTCTCTAGTCCTGCATTGTGACTTTCAGCTTGGATGGATGGAGAGGTGGAGGGATGGACAACATGTGATATGTTTCACTGGGAGTAGTTTCTGCAATTCACTGAATCCTACCTATGGATTAACCCAGACTACTCTCAAATCCCCATGGTTTCAGAGGAGAACCTTGGAAGTTCTTGAGGTAAAGACCAGCATTTCTCTATTACCTTAAATAAATTCATTTTTTTCCTGAAAAGGGTATTTTAGTCAAAATCAAGAGCATAGCAGGTTGCTTTTCCTGTCATACTATTTTCATCCCAAATGTATGTACTAATATCGTAGCCGGAGAAAAGAATGTTTTTATTGCTTGATGCAGAGCAGATATCACATAAATTAGTCTTAAACAAAAGTCCAGTGATGACATATTACTTCTTTTACTTATTTGCAGTAACAGCAGTTATTAATTTTAGATATAAGCATAAAAATGCATATCCTTGGAGTCTGCTTTACTGCAGCCCCTTTATTTGATACACACAACCATTAAGTTTGAAATTGTTCAGAAACTACTGCCAAATAGCAATCAAGCAGTTGAAAGAACATAGCATATCCAATCGGGTGTCTACAACAAAAAGGACGAATGTTTTCTCTGCTCAGATATGTGCTTGAACTGTGAGGATACCAGCACTGTACAAACTCTCCTGTGTCCCATTTGAAAAAGGGCTTGGAAAATAAGTCTTGAAATTTGGTGCCCAGGGACTGTAAAAAGTCAGGCTGGTTGATCTGATAGTTCTCCATATGAGGCTTTGATCTTTCAATACATAAAACCCACAGAGTCCTGTGGAAACATTCCTCATAGCATAAGAATTATTGAGGGAAAGGCACGAGGAAGAAAGAGGGAAAGAGCAGCTCCTCTGAAGGGGTGGTGCTACCATCTGTGGTTACAGAATGTGGTTACATGCTGTGGTCACAGTAGCAGAAAAATGCCATTTACCTTCATTCAGCCAGAAGACCAAGGCGTCATGGATGGAACTCCCGGTGTGTGACTATTTGTCCCGGAATCTCAGGGATTTTTGAAAAGTGAGCTCATACTTAGCCTCCTTAGTAGGCCTGTAACCAATGGGCTCTTCCTCTGCTAGTTGTCAATGACTCATTACAAGTGCTGGCTGAAGCCTGGAAAATTACCTGGACACAAGCTGTGCTAATGAAACATTGATGCTGATTTAAGTGTCTCAATGACTTGTGTTTTGCACAGTTCTCTGGTACTGTCCTCTAGACGTAAAGATAGTCACAGGTCTGTTATTTCCCACTTTGTTAACCATAATTTCAAAGCTGTGACAACCTTCAAAGATAAAACAGGTCAGTGTGATACAACAGAACACAAGCATGATTCTGGCTCCCAGGCTGGTCATGCAGCTTTCTGACTTCCTGTCTAAAATAACTTGAAGTATCTGCTGTCCTCAGTTGGCTCTGCTGATACAATCACAGAAGCAGAAATGACTGCAAAGAGTGACTGCCCAGACAGTCTTCTACTTCAACATGAATCTGTGCATGAGGAAGGGACTGGAGTGGAAGTGGAAAGGGAGAGGTTCTGATGAAGACCAGGGCTCTGATGCACTTTACTGCTCCCTTGCATAACCTGTAGTTTAAAACTGTGAACTCATGGCTGGAAACTGGTTTATTAGTAATAACTTCTGGTTCTTGGGCTGAAATGGTTGTCCTGTCTTGAAGCAGGATGTGCAGACATTTCTTTCAATAATTGGGGCTTATCAATAGTACTGTACACACCAAGACACCCTAAAGGACTGCATCTTCCAGCACAGGCATCATTTGGAAACTGCTAGATGGGCTCATTTTGGATTTATTTTCTCTTGATCAGTCTATAATTGTGCGCCACAATGTTTAGAGACTTAAATTGTGCCAACGATATAGAGAACGATCAGAAAACTATTAAAACTTTGCATATAATAAGTAATATTTTTTTCTACAACACCATGGTTTTTGGAACTAGATGTGACAATTAAAAAAAAATCCTGTAACTTGCAGTTTTGAATGTATCTAGGATTTATCTTGCCCTATTAAATGGCAATATCAAGACCCACATTGTTTGGGTCACAACTGGATTGTGATTTAAGACTGAATTAATCATAATAATCAAATATTATTTTGACTTATTATTTGTTTTAAAACACAAAGTAGCTTATTGTAATCAAAATTTTCCATAGGCATCTGTCAAAGTATGGATATTAGTTAGGTTTTGATGGTTTTCTTCTTAATTAGGGTTTTATTAAGGCTGGTATTCAGGTTTGGTTCCTGCATTCATTTCTCAGTCACGGTCTTCAGAGTCCAGAGAGAAATCAGTGCAGATAGAGGAACTGAATCTGAAGTGACTTGCCTGTGATTTTACTGCAGGTCCATGCTGACTCTCAGGCCAGCATCCAGCTCTCAGCATCCCCTTGCAATTTTGGGCACGGTTTAAGAGGCCTCTAACTAAGGATTGGATTCAGAGGTTCAATTCTGCAGATCTGTATGGGGAGCTCTGAACAAGGAAGGAGGTTTGCGGGGCAGTGAGCAGCAGCCAGAAGACAGCCTGAGCACCCTGAACTGTTGACTTCACGCTGGGTGAGTAACACATGAGAAGAGCACCTACATATTTTCTTTATAAAAAAATAAAGCATATTTTCCAGCAACTTTTGCACATCTCTCAGTGAGATATTGAGGGAGTCTGAGGACTGGATGAGCTCAGCAGCTACAGTGAAGACACCTACTAATATGGGCAAAAGAACACACCTGAGACTATGTTTGTTATCCTCTGCATCGGCTTAAGGTCTGCAGCACCTTGAACCCAGTGTGGGGGTGCAGCAATTTAAGCCTTGCTGAGCCAGAAGTTGCGTGGGTTCTACCAGAAGACCAACCTGTACTCTGCCAGTGGCACAGCATCTCAGCCAAACTTAGTTCCAAGAATCAGCAACGTTAAAGATATTTTACTTCAGCATGTTATAAATGAAGAAATATATACCAATAATGGCCCACAGCTGTAGAGAGAAGAGGTGGGAGAACCAAGATTTACATCAGTAAAATAAAAAAATACTCTTGCCATGACAGATTAATCTCATCCAAGTACTCTGCTCTTTTTTTCCTGGCTGTCTGTAACTGTGAGGAAAAATGCTGACAGGTCTGCCTCACAGACTGTGCAAATCACTTTCCTTCTGAACTACCTCAACGAAGGAAAAAGAGGGCATTCCCTCACCTAATCTTGAGAAGCAGGGGTTCTTCTGACAGTAGGCATTGTTTCTTCAGTGGAAATGAATATGGGTTCAGGCACATCCCTGAAGGCAGGGTTTTGATACCTGTGAAGCTCACAGTGAGCCAGGACCAAGCACCAGTCACAACGAGATGGAGAACATGGGCATCAGAAGAGCAGAGCTGAGTCATTAGAGATCTGTCTAGAAATCAGTAGCCCCTAAGGAGGCCTGAGCGTCCTCAGCTTCTGATTCACCCATTGCAGGATTAGCCTTATAATATTTTTAATGGATATCCATTCTATTGCAATGTATAGGAGTGCAGTGACCCTTAAATGTCAGCATCTAACATTACATTAATTCGCTCTCTTAATGAAACTAAAGAGGACCCAGAGAGTTTTGTGACTAAAGACTATTCACTAGAATTGCACCTTTCATTAACTGACTTTGGAAGAATGAAATGAAATTAACTTTTTGAAATATTTTGATATTGGATACACTGATTTTCTGAGCAGCAAATCCCTCTGGTTCAGACCTCAAATAAGGGCTTCTGATGATTGGGATATAAAACGAACTGTGAAATTTTATATGCATAATATCCCTTTCCTAGTGCAAATCAAATTTGCTGCCCTGCCAAGTGGTTTGATCCTACACAGCACAGAAGCATTGTAGTCTGCAGCAAAAGCTCACATTTAAAAGATGAAATATTAGTGGTTATACAGAATGGCCTTTCAAGGCTGGACACCCATGTATAAAAGTGAATAGATACAAAATTAAAACTTATCATTGTCTCATTGTTTTCAAAAGGCTAAAGAAAAATTCTTCAGTGACTAGGACATGCTAGAAAAGAAGACTGACGCACACCTTTCCTTCCTGGACTGGCTTTTGGGTACAAGCCCTGGCTAAACTGGGTTTGGAGATCCAAATCTTGAAAATCTACCAGTACAGTGTGTCAGGTCATCTGTAACCTGAATGGGTCCCTGGGATTTAAAATATTTCTTTGTTTCTAATGATATTCAAGTGCTGCCTGTGGCAGTTGAACGCTCAAGGTCCCGAGGGCAATAAGTTACACAAGAATGTTTAGGAAGGGTATCAATTGTCCTGCAGTTCTGCTTTACTCTTCAGTTACCTGCAAGGGAAAAAACCCACAGTATGATATGAAACCCCACTAACTGTGTTTGTTGCTAATAAAAATAAAATCCTCTTTACCACTTTGTAGGAGATGGGCATAAACTGTTACAAAGCACACAATGTATTAAATGTGTCACCATGACAATCAGATAAAATCAGAGAGGACATTTGTGTCTAATTCTAAAGAAGAGACTGTTCATGTTAATGGACTGGAGAAAGTGTACAAGAACAGTTTATTCATGTAAAAATATAGCCCACAGATCTTTTCCAAGGACTGCAAGACCTGTTTTGATCTGGTATGTTAAGTCCTGGTAACATATGCAAAGATTATCCTGGGGAAGCTCTAAGTTACATATCTAATGTTTCATAATTAAAAACTGCCTGAAATTTGATGCTAAGAGCAGCATAATTTAAGCATAAGAGCATTATTTTAGTGGCAGGGACTGCTTAGGTAATGGGCAAAGAAAAGTACAAACACTATCAAGAAGTACAATTTTAAAACTTACACAGAATCAAATTTACATTAATAGAAATGAATTATTGTAAAATTATTTAAAGTGCAGGGTGGAGCAATTGTTATGTGGCACTCGTTTTTATCAATGACCTCACTTGCTTGATGCATTACAGATAGGGTTTCAGCACGGCACAGGCACTTCCATTTCCACCGTACTCCTTGAGCAAACATTTCTTTCTTCAGATTTAGGTCAAACACCCCTAGAATAAGTTCTTGCCACCAGTAAGAAGCTGCCTCATCCTTGTTTCTCACATGCTCAATTAATGGGAGTAAAAAGAATACACAAAATGCCTTCTTGCCATTAGTGTTTCTGTGTAAGCATTCAAGGTAGATGGCATGAATGCCTCCTAAGTGGGAAATTAATTGCTTTTTCACAAGCAGAAAGGAAGTTTTTGGAGTGAGTCCTTGCTCCATCTTTCTAATTTACTGTAAGTCAGATTTGCTTGTGTTGATCTTCCTTTTCTTTGTTGATTGTTTGGGGGTACTTTTTGTGAAGGGAAAATGTTTCTGTGGACTGCACGTCTCACTACGTAAGCCTCCACAGCCCCATCAGTGGGAGCTGTGCTGATGCTGTGGCTCAAAGGGCATAATCTCAACGACTAAAAAAAGCCAAGCCAGAGGTGTAGGACATGGCAAGGGATTCCACATATCTTCACCACACTCAGTACCCTCCCCTGGGCTCTCTCCCAGGTGTCAGGATAAACATACTGTGCAATGAGTACCAAACATAATGAAAATGGGTCGACTGTATTTTGGTGAACAAGTTAATGTATTTTGCCTAAGTCAGTGCATAGAACAAAAAGCCATGGGTCTGCAGCTATAACATCTATCCTACTTTACTTTTGCTGAGCAGAATAAATAAGATAATTTTCGTCTGTAAATACACTTTTTCTCCTCTTTGTCCTGTGGGTTGTTTATAAACCTGCCATATTTACTTGACTGAAATTACCAGGCAAATAATTCTTAGTCTGTACATTGTCAGTAAGCAGTATTTAAAAGTTGGAATTTTCTGGATAAACACTATTCTTAGAATCATCTTTCCAATCAAAATACTGAAAATTAAGAATTCAGGAATTAATCTCTGCTAATATATTTTAAAATTGCTCAAGGTAAGTAGTGTCTGTGGGCCTTCTTTTCTGAAAACAAACAGTTTGAAGAGAACCATAGCAGATGTGTTTAAAAATGTGAACAAGTATTCATAGATTTTTTTCCCCTGGAGCTATTGCCTTGTGCTGCTTCCTTAGATGGTGGCTAGTTCTTCTTCCTTACGGAGAGAAAGCACCAGAAACCTGCTGATTCTCTTTTCACAGTTCTTGGATATGTAATTTCACACATAGAGAAGAAAAATTGTGTGAAATGTTGTAACTGACATTGTCAGTCAGCAGGAAACCTGAAGAGAGATATTGAGATGGAGCTGTGAAATGTGACAGTAGCAGAGCAGTGCATTTTTATGTGATAGATAGAGCTGTAGGGCGCAGGTCATTGCAGCTGGCAAGGGGCAATCTTTGTGTTACTGATATCCCCAGGGCTGCAAAGGCCCAGTGCCACACTCAGAACTGACGGGCAATTTGCTAATGTAGTAATCTGAAGGCAAGAACGGGCAGCATAACCATGAGGGCCCAGAAGCAGCATCCAGTCTTACACAGCTATGTTGTCCTCATTGTTTGTTCCAATAGCTTAGAGTGGATATTTCTAAAAATCAGCTTTTTCCTACACAAATGTAAAAAGCCACAGTGAGATTTTAAACTGGACAGTTTTACTGCTGAAAACTAACACAGTGTACATTAAATTGCCCATTTAATCAACAGCACTGCATGAATTTTAGATCTGTGTGCTTTCTCAGGTATTTTACAAGTACTAGAAATAAATTGTTAAAAACTGGAAGTGGAGAGTACAGTCTCCAAAAGCACTTTCTAACTTCAAGAGCAAGCTTCAGAAACCTTCTTTTGTTTCCCTTTCTATACAATAACTTTACAAGTCTCAAAACAGGAGATACATTTCTTAAATCTTCCCTGATGAGCATGTGACTCACAAAGCTGGCTTAAAAAAATAAATAAAATAAGGTACAATAAAATAAGGTAAAGTAAAATAAAATAAATCACTCACTATAATGTTCTACTGAAAGTTGAAATTATTTTATGGTTTTAAATTCTTTTTAAATCTCCTTTTATGTTTGAGTATATTGTGGACATATTCCATTTCGTCACCTTTGGGGTAATTGTTTTGGTTTTTTCCTTTCCACATCACTTTTCATTATAGCATGAAATAGAAAATAATTTCATTTAAAAGACATTTTGTCAAACAGAAAACTTTTATTTAATGTGCCATTTTCATAGCATTTTCCTCTACAGAGAATTTAGACATTTTCTGATTTGACATGAAGCTAAATTTGGTAACCTCAGAAACATTTGAAGAATGAAATCGATTGTCCTCCAGCCAGTTCTGCAGCCCATGCTAGTTCAATTTGTTTCCACAAATGGTGATGCCAAGAGGTTTTTTGACCTCTTGCTCTGAAAGTCTTGTTTCTATGTTGCATTTCATCCTGTAACCCTGGCATTGCCCATTTCAATTTCTTCCCTATTTAATGACTGTATCAGTATAGAATTAAGATAATAAGAATAATTGCTCCTTTTTTTTAATGGCACTTCATGTGTCATACACACAAGTGCTATTTTCCAAATAATTTCTCATTTTTGTTGTTCTCTTCTGAGTTCTCCAATTAGTATGTATTTCTTTCTTAATGTGGTGCTCACAACAGCACGCAGCGTTCCAACAGAGGCTTATCAAGTGAAGTAGAGCAGAATAATTACCTCATTTCTTTTATGCGTGACATTCTTATTAATGTGACTCAATGCTGAGCATTTGCCTTGTTCTGCCACAGCGTTGCATTGTTGGTTCATATTCAAATAATTAGTCACCACAAATCCTCACTGCTGCTCTGTAAGTTCGTGTGCTAACACAGGCTATCCCTCAGCTGCCAATGGGAGCAGGCAGGAGCTGCTCTGTACAAAAATAAAGGTATCCAATGGGTATGCAATGCCCCCTCCTGCAGACTGCCAGCTTCTGTACTCACATGTGATTACTGGTTGCTCAGATTTACAGATTTTAAGTGTACCCCAGCTGTGAGTGATTTCAAACTGATACCTCAACACTTGCCACATCTCCCGAAAATGAAGATCTGCCCTCCCTCTCTGCATACATAGTCTTCAGAGGATATAGAAGAAAGCATTTAAATTATAGAAATTATCCTTATCCCAGAGAAAATATTACTGGAGTCATTGTAACAAGACAGATTCCTGTCATGAAGATTTAAGAGATCATTGGCATTACTGTTAGAGTCCTCTTTGGACTTTGTTCTTCATGTCTCCTTGAACTGGAAACAGGTATTTTATGTCCCAGTGAAGATCACAGGACATAATTTTCTTTGAACACTGGCATGAAGTTGCTAAAGTCTCCCAGGAGAGTTTGTGGCTCTCACTGCATTGTGAAGCATTTGCCAGGAGAGTGAGCATTCTCCTGCCTGAGAGGATGTAAAGCCTTTGTTTCTCAAAAATGTGCCACATGTAAGAAGCAGAGTCCCACTGATACCTTGATCAATGCACTGTTTTGTTCCAAAATGATCCTGGGCCTTAAGTTCAGAGAATGAAAATTTCTGTCAGCGTGGTGTCTGGCAGGTGGCATCAAATTCACCTGGCTGCCCCCGCAGAATCCTCAGCAAGGCGATTCTGCTGCTCACCCATGTAAACAAGTTCTTAATTTTTGCCCTAGAGGCTCAGGTTTAATTGCTTGGAAAGGACACAAACACAGACAGCAGGCTGCTTCCTGGGGCCAGACAGACACTAAGGTTTGTCATGCACACTTACCCCCAAAAAAGGACAGAGCTAAAATAATTGATCACAATGCTGTTCAGTTTCTCACCTCCTTCCTGGTTGGTTTTATACACAAAAGAGACAGGGACAGTAATCATTATGGTCACTGAATCCTTATCTGAGAAGGGTTGTCCTGCAGACACAAACTGCAGGAATTTGGCCCATATGGTTTGAAGCAGTGAGTTGAACTTGGGTCTCCTGCATCCCAGGTGAGATGCCTGATAAGAAGAGTGCCACTGTTCCTCTCCCACTGGTCTGATAAATTATTTTGATAAGAGTGAAGCAAAATAAACAGAATCCAAAGGCCTAGTATGCAGAAACCCATGAAGGGAAGCTTCTCCCAAACAGGCATCACAGGATCATAGTCTCACACACTTCCAAAGAGATCTGTACAGCCATCAAATATTCTAGTTCTGTTTGAACTCTTTTTCCCACTGTTTCTTGCAAAAACAAACAAAAAGGTGGGATTTTTTCCTGGTTTTTCCAATAATCTTTCCAAGAACCCCAGTGAGACATGTACTTATGGAGTTATTATTACCAATCAAAGATATTCTAAACAAGTTCAAGCTCTTCCCTCAAATAAGAATTGTCTTAAAAATGGAATCTGGGTGCAGCACAGTAGATTTTGTTGTTGAGGGAATCCTAAAGAATTTCTGTTTTCTCTGCCCTTCCTTATGAAAATGATAATTGAAGTACTTACAGTATTTTCTGATCCCAGGAAATAAAACTTAGTGAAAATGCAAACCATTGCACCGTAATATCTTCATGTGGCTATTACATAAACAAGGATTTTCAAAAACAGCTGAAGAAATATAGGGGCAATGTCTATCAAGTCATATTTGAAAATACTAAGTACTTTAGATTCCTTTCAAAATTCTGGACATTAAGCACATCTGCAAAGGTAACTGATTTATTAAGAAGTATAGTATCAGTTAGACCCTCTGCTAAGTCTGGATCCTTAAAGTCTCGGCATGCAGGGTTCCAATATTAAGAGAAATGCCCCAGATTCATATCAAAATAATTTGAGTTGTTATGAATTGGGGTCAGTAGGCACAATGTTTTTTATTATAGGAAAGGAAAATGGCAGACACTGGTTAAATACATTAGAAAGCCGGTTTAGATGCCTCTGAGATCATGAATCCCAATGGGAGCACTGTTGATCTAAAGATCACAAAGAGATAGGACCAGGTCACGTGCTGATGCAAATGAGCATAGTTTTCTTGACATCAGTGGACCTACTGTGATTGATTCCAGATGAAGCGATGAGATGATTTGGGTGTGCTGTGCCCTCCTGAAAAGCTGTTGAGAGATGCAGTGAGATCAGTGCTGGGCCAGCCTCGCCAGAGGCAAATACACAGCCAACAGAGTTCCCTTTAAACAGACATGGAAGGGAAAAGAGCAGCAGCATCTCTCACTGTGTTGGTGGAGAGGATCTGGTGAAAGCACAAAAAACAGTGCTCAGTGCTCGGGAGTTTGGAAGGGAGGCAATAAAGGCAGGGTTAAGTGACAGAGACAGAAAGAACACTCCAAATTATCTCTGAGCTTCTAGGGCTCCACTGCACTATCTTCAGAAAACCTTTGCTTTTGCACATCTTTAGATGGTCTTAGAGATTTGGCTCAACAAGAGCTCAAATGTGTTTGCCTGGGAGTAGAAAGGAGCAAGATGAGGCCTGCTCTAAATGCACTCAAGCTACAGCAGTAGAACAACCAAGTCAGCTTCAGTAATTAACTAATGCCAGCACTGCCTACAATTTAGCAATAAGCTCTTGGAATCCAGCATGGGCTGCTACCCTGGCTCTCTGAGTAAAAATTCAGGAGGATATTTTGATCTGGGCTTCATGGTGTTGTGGCTGGTGCGGCAGCTACGCTAATTTTCTGATGACTTTTTGAGTTTGTTTTTTTTTTACTTTAGTACTATAGATAGACCTAAATGTGACTAAAGACACTTATCAGTGGTTCCAGGACTATCTAAAATATTTAAAAGTTTGGTAATGTGCTCCCTTTGGAAATGAAAGTAATTTATTTGCTTTGAAAGCCTCAAAGCACTGTAGTGAAGTAAATCACTCCTTATTTGAAAGGGCAGTACCAAAATGCAGGATACAAGGGGTCTTCTTCATGGACTCAATAAAACCTGAACATAGATTTTTTTTTCCTAAGTTTTGTTTTTATTTTTTCTTAGAGCATTATTTATACTATTTAAAGGCATTGCAGGGCTTTCACAGTTGAATTATCTTCTTTATGGGAAACTGCAAACTCTGTAGCTAGTGCTCTAGCACTGTCCCACATTTGCCCATCAAAAGAAAACTTAGAAAGCTCTATTCAGAGTAACTCATTTTTCTAATACTGAAACAATTTACTAGTAAACTACCCAATTAAAGCTATATTAACTTGGATATTTTATCTCACTCTTATTTTCAAGAGTCAACAACCCAAGTACAAGGAGACTAATGACTTAAAATTGAGCCTACTCTATGCAACTGATGGAGTTTTGTTCCTGGGCTATCTCCTCCTCGTTTCATTCAGCGTGAATGGCAGATTCCTACATCGTGTCAAGTTTCGGATCACCATAGAAACAAACTAGGAGGCAGTTTCATTAATCATTTAGAGCACAAGAAGTCTAGGTCAGTCTGATTGCAGCATATAGAGTATCATCCTAGCGCCACATGGGACTCAGTTGATTTGAATTAAAAAAGATTAAGCTGCCCCTAGGACGCTCAGCATCATCAGTTTAAGTTCTCATGTAACAGTGGTCTCTGGAGCCACATGGATTAGGAGACTGAAGCTATGCATTTATTTTTCAGGGCTCAGTGAAACATTAGATGAGTGCAGGTGTCTGAGGGGGAAAAAAGGACAAAGATCACATATAGTTTTTTAGACTTGTTGCTGTTCTTTTGAAACTGGAAACAATAACTCAGTTTTATTTCTCCAGTGACAGTTACCACTCTTTTTTGGCCATGCAATGGTACATCTGTTACCCAGTGTTTACATTTTAAATTTATAAAAATTTCATACTATGAAGCATAGTTTTAGCACAAAGCTGCAAGCTGGGCATAGAAGTTTACATGAATGCTGACTTTTTCTTCTCCTGATGGGGTAAAAAATGCATGAAATAAATACTGGTGACATTTTAGTTTTGCTTGAATGAAGATTTATTGTTCCCAGGAAACTGACATACAGGCAGCTACAAATCAACTTGACTATGAAATAGTTGTATATGTACACCACAAAATGAGCCCCCCCTTCCAAAGTACTCACCTTATTTATGGGTCTTCCAGTACTTCAAAGACCTTCAGTAACTTAGTCCAGACTGGTTTATTGCTTTGCAGAACTAAGACATTTCAAGGGGAAAGTTGTAGGTTACAGTATATTAGAACCCTTTCTCTTGGGGGTCTGAGAGTCCCATGATGCTATATGAACTGTTGATCTAAAGCTTATTACAGCATTACTTCCTAGAGTATAATTCTTAAATCTTTTAAGTTTTACTGTACTGTCTTTAATCCCAAGCGCTAAACCTTAAAGCAGAACAAGTTTTCCAAAATTCAGAATGCCATCTGTGAGCTGATGTAATTACACTTTGTTAAAACACAGTTCACTTAATTGCCCAGACTGCCTGTGACCTATTTCAAATTAAGTTGTTTTAATTTTCAACAAATGTTTTACATAGAACAATTATGGAACAAAATTCCACATCGCAATATTCCTCCTGGAAAGAAAATCAGTTCTGTGGACTGAGTTTCTCCAATTTACTCAATAACCAAAGAATTCCCCACCCTGTGTATTTTGTTCATTTGCACTTGCTGTGCCAGTTACCTGGGCTGTGACAGTACCATCAACAGTGCAGCCTCCTGTCACATCCATCTGCGGATGCCCAGATCATGTCAATACTCTTTTGCTGATGTACTGTCATCTGGGGGATTTCCAGGAAAAAAATGTCATTAAGCTCAAAAAGCAATTTTAAAATTTCCAAGCACTGTGAAAATAGACTTATTATGGGAAGGGGGAAGTGAGTATTATTCCTACTTTCACCAGGGGAAGCTGATATGATGTCATGGTGAGGGAGTTACCTTGGGCCACAACAGAGAGCATGGACCACCATTGAAGAGCCTGTTTTCCTGTCTGGTGTTCAGCCCAGGTTCTCCCGTTTGCAGCTTTCTGTCAATGCCCAGAAGATGGAAAAAAGAAAAACCAAAGCATAGAGAAAGAGTCCTGATGGAAGGCACAAAACAGCTCATGTTAGCTAAAGCTTATTGAGTTCCAGCCATGTGCTATGAAGCAGAATAGAGCACATGGCCTCTACTTAGCAGCATTTCTATGGTCTGCTTCAAGGGTTGCCATCCAGCCATTTCCAGCCAGCTTGGAGAACTTTGCCATCACCTGATTGCCTGTGAGACAGCTGAATTTGCAGTGTGAGGAGGGGCAGCTGTAGCACAGCCCACCTGCCAGCAGCAGCGATGGCAGCCAGGCTGTGCCACCCACACATCCCTGCTCCACTGCTCTGACCTACCCGGTGTCTTCCATCAGCCTGGACATCACCTTCAGCCACAGCTAAAGCCTGCCAGCAACAGTCCCTGCAATTGTGCCTCTTGTTCAAAGCCACTGAGCCTGAAGAAGCACAATCAGCCCATTCACAGTGTAAAGCAGTGCAGAGCCAGTGGTGTGAACTGGCCACCATCTCCTCCACCAGGAGCTGCTGTAGTTTGGCTAATTTGTTTCCTCTCATTCAATATGACTTTTCCTTAATTGTTCTTTTTCCAAACTTCAGAGCAAACATCTCTCTCTGTAGCCACAGTTTCAGCTCCCAGTGCCCCACAACTAGAGGACGGATCAGGATGTCCCCTACCTGCAGTTTTCATGAAGGGTCCCCAGTTCTGCAGCAAGGCTGCAGCAACCACACGTACCACACTGTGCCCAGAAATGGGAAGTTAGCTCGAGCACATCAGGAGATGGCTGTCTCTAAATGCAGAAGCAGATGTGGGTTGTTGTGAATCTTCTTGGATGCGCCACTTTACAGATATATTATTTTTGGTCTTCATCTTGTGGCCAATGGTAATTTAAAGGCCAAAGCCTACATGCTCAGCTCTATTAACACTTTATTAAAATTACCATGAAGCTGAAAAGGAGATAATTTCATTTTTCTACCAAACATCCATCCTTCTTCAGGGTCTAGACAGACCTGGGAAGCTGCTCTTGGGCTCCTGCCAGCTGGAGGGAGAGTTTGCAATGACACAAGAGCCCATGTGGAATCCCTGACTTCTGCTGCTGCTGTCCACAGCCATCAGAAAGAAGACAGCTTCTGTACAGCCCTTTCTAGCCAAGCAATTGTGGCAGTATTGTTTTTAATAACCATGTAGCAAAATAGTCTCCACAACACTTGCTGGCACAAAACGTGAAGAAAAGATTCACATTCATTCTGCTATGTAAAGCTAATATAAAACATTTCTAACTCATTACATTGGCAGACTCTTGTCTTACTCTTCTGCTTTAACTACAGTGACAAAAAAAGTTATGTTCTTTTTTCATTTCACATGGAGTGGAACAGAGCTACCGCAAGATTATCTGAATTCCTGTACACAGATCATCATCTGAACCATGTGCTTGTTCCCAGCTTTTCAGTGTCAGGCATAACCAATGCCTGACATAAGCAGTAATTTGAAGATGTTGAGGTGTCAAAAAGCATCTGAATCATTCTGACAAACCTTTTCTCATTCAGCTATTGACCCATAGCTCTGTTTGAATTTGGGAAGTCTGAGGTCAGAATGAAAAACATCGTTTTTCTTGTAAGCCAAACATATTTGACTGAGAAAAAGTAAGCTAATAGAGATGGAGAGGCAATTTTTAATGTCACTTTTTAAAGTACAGTAATTTGTCTAATCTCATTGTCTTGCAATATGAGTACACTTAATACATTCACATTACACAGGAGGGAATACATTTGAGAGGGAAATGATATGTTTCTCTTCCATGCCCAACATATGGAAACATGTATAAGAAATAAGAAGGGCTAAACTTTGCCAATGTTCACACTCTTTTGTCTGTGGAGGAATAATGGAATTGTTTGGAAATTTCTGGTGACCTGTGTACTTATTTGAACCTAGGTGAATACAGTTTACCCAACTGAATAATTTTGGGTTATGGAAAAGATTGGCATACAGCAAATCTCTTTGTCCATACACTAATCAGTGCAAAATTCTTGGCCACTGGTAGCAAGCAGAGATTTACTGTAGGAATTAAAGAAGCTTCATTCCTCCCACCACCAGCAGCTGTTTGTCCCTGCAGTCTTCCTGGGCAGGGCAGAGCTGCATCAATCCATGGTATGCATGACTCACAGGAAAGTAATAAAAACCTGGGGCTAGAAAAGGCCACAGGAAGGCAACTAGCTCATAGTGCAAGAGCTAGAGCAGCTCATTTAAGATAGAAACATAAGTAGTTGAAAAGCACATGCAGAGGAAGCAGCTGTGTGAGTCTTCTGGGATGCTGTAAGTACTGGGACTTCTGCTTGCACATCAATCTCCATGCACAGCCCAGAGCACTGGATAATGCCCGTGACCACAGTTCTTTCCAAACAGATTTTGCAGAAAATGCATAAGCCCAATGCAAGAAATGCTCACCTCTAGACTTATCAGTCAATCACAAGCACATTGAGCTGTTCAAGAAGCCTGTGGGCTCTACACTTTCACCAGTGACTGATTTTGTCATTACTGTTTCACAACAGATAAGGTCCAGAACCAAAATACAGAAGTTCTTTTTCACTCTGAATAATTCACAAAATTGAATGAATCCGTTCTGGGATGAAGTCCATACCTTTGTTCCAAATTGTAGGTATAATATGTGCATTTCTGTTTCATTAAAGCAAAGTGTATTTGGGTAGCTGTCATGTAGTGCCTGGAATGTGATGAAAACAAGAGGTCCTGGCTGCCTGCTGCTGAGGAACTCCCAAGGCACTTCTCACAGGAGCAGCGGTGTTAACCCTGATATCCTGGTCAAATTCCAACATGGCTAATTATATCCCACTTACCTAAAGCTCTCCCATACTTTCTCTGCCTGCTGCAAGGACTTGCTGCATGCAGCAGGCTCTCTTCTGGTCCTCTTGAGGATTATTGCCTTTCACATCAGAGGCAGTGGTATTTACGGAGTAGCTGCAGTTAGTTATCAGTTTGTAAAATTTCCTAACCAGCACAGGGCTGTTGAATTAAAACTGCAGTTATTACTATGTAGGATCTGAGGCAAAAGAGGCCAAAATCTCCTAAAAAAGAAAAAAAAAAAAAAAAAAAAAAAAAAAAAAACCACAAGGCTGCAGATGAAATTCGGAGCAGTAACTCATGCACTATGGCAATGACCACAGTAGTGGTGTCCATCATGCTCCATTATCTGGAAGAGGGATAAATGTGGGTGGAGACAGAGCACTGAGCAAAAGTGCAGGGGAAGAGCAGCACAGGTGAATATCCCTTGGAGATAGGGAGCCCAAGGGAGAGAGGGAGAGGACTGTGCATTCTGAATTCAAGACAGGATCACTTATATGGAGTGATACCATCTGCTGATGTTGCCTGTGAAAATATAGTAGTTCAAGACTTTATAGTAAGTCAATCTTCCCCAGGCATTCAGGCCTGTTTCTTTTGCATATTTATTAAAAGATTTTAAGAGATATTTGTAGCTGTGTATGGTTACAGTGAGATTGAACAGTGGGAAAACCCCACATTTAAAATTTGACTATAAAATTCTGACTATGAAATGGAATATCAAGGATAACGTTGAAATGGCAATATCACATCTTCCTGTTTGTTTGGAAAGGCAGTGCATGTGTGGTACATAATACTGTTGGAAATGATTGCATGATAATCCCAGTGAGTGTTTTTACATCTTCTTTAGAAATAAATATTTCCTGAAGGAAAACAAATTTTGTATATGCATCTACATACCAGAATGTATCAATCTCATTATCTTCCCAGTATCAGCAGCCACCAAAATGTCATTGAAATTAACATACAGGAGAGGTTCTCCAAGAGGGGCTGAATCCAAACCAAGGGATGGATTTCCATAATCTGGAAATCATTCTCATCCTTCCTTGCTCTCTTTTCATGAAAATTCAAGTTGTTTATATGTCTGCCAAGTATCCTGCTATTTAGATGGTTCAGAGAGCAACATCCTTACTGCTCATCTTGTGTGGCAGAATCCTGCTTTCAGGGCTCTCTTCTCTCTGAAATGTACATGTAGACACACACACACTGATTAGATCACTGGCAACATGGTGGTTCAGTTATTCAGCAGAATTATTTGAATTTGTCTCTAATATTTATCTGAGGACATGGCAGTAGGATGTGCTGTTGATAAATTAAATGTGTGTGTGTGCACTCCCATGCATGCACGTGAGGAGCTATTCTCGTTCCTGTTTTCAGAAGACAGGTGCTTCTGTCATAGCTAGAAACCTTCACAAATGAGAGGGCACAGAACCTTAATGCTTCTTTCTGTCTTCCGTGTCTCCCTAAGCAGGATGAGGCCATGTTAATGGTGTAGCACGAAATGGACAAGACAACATAGTAGATGCTGTCAGGATGTACTGTATTTTTGTAAGATAAATAAAGCCTGTCATCTTCAGAAAGATCAACAAATCCCACATATTCTTTAGAGCATAATAAGATAGAGTGTTAGAGACCTCCAAATTGTTATGTAATTCTGTACTCTCTCCTGTGTCATTAGCTTTTCTTATTCTGTTTAATGTACATAAATATTAATTTTGTGAGTATGGGATAAAATATCCTTTTACAGAGCTGGTTTTCATTGTCATAAATAGGAGTTTAGAGAAAATTTAACATTAAAATTGAATTCTAAACTGTTGCAGTTTAGGACTTCACATTTCATACTTTTAAACTGCTTTTATTCAGCAGCAGAATTTCACTGAATAACTCAAAGTTCCCTTAAAAAGCAACAACAACAACAAAACAAAATAACAGTTATTTTTCTTGTAAGGAGTCTTGGATTTTTCATCTTGGAACTGTAAGAGAACTGGGAAAACAGGACTCCCTCATCATTGAAGATGATTGTAATATTCCTTTCTTGTTGTAAATGTAGTTATATATCACATAAATTAATTCCACAGTTTGTCTGAGAGAAGAAAGCCATCCCCCATGGTAACAAGTGCAGATGTCATCTTAAGTTTGCTTAGATACATGCAGCACACAGATTTTGGGTCAAACCTATGATTTTATTTTATCCTAGCAGATCCAGTTTGGAGTCTCTCAGCCCTGTTGGTAAAGCAGAATTTAGCCAGCCCTACAGAGAAATTATCTTTAAAACACAATGGGTTTTGCAATGTAAGATCACTTTGCTGAGTGTGAGCCTGAAGGGCTGGCTCTCCCAGCTCTGAATAGCTTCCCTTGTCCTTGAAGTCTTCTCCTTTCCCCAGAAGTGTGGAGCTAGCTGAACAAGATATCAGCTAACCTCCTCTTCTACAGTCACAACCAAATAGGTGATTTGCTGCTTCTTGCTACAGGCTGACGCTTCCAGCATGGCTAATTTTTGTTCATGACCTGATGTGGTGCTACATCCACTACCTTGTTTTTAGGCTTGACAAGATGTTGTAAGCCCAAGAAACACACATAATAGATCTTTACAGAAAAAAGACATTCCAGAGAGAAGTTTCTTCCCAGACCAAAGTCTTAGCCCCGTAGTGTGTCCTGCATGGCCTGAACCACCTGGTGATGCCTGGAGCGCCAATAAGCCGCTGAGCCTAAGGAGGACTGCAGGCCAAAACAGTTCATGGGTTTATACATGACTGCTCTTCCATCTATTTTTCACTCTGATCTGCCATAATTGTGTTATTATTTTACATTTCTAATCCTTTTTGAGTCCTGCTATGCTCTTAATCATTCCTCAACTCGCCTGGAAAATTGGTAAGTGTCAGAGTCTGACTTACTAGCAAGACATCTATCTAAGCTTTCCCAATCTCCACCAGATATTTCCCTTGTGTAATGGAAAATATGAATGTGTCTGATACTAGAGCTGGCTTACATGAAAACTGTAACAAATGCTATTAGTGGCAAAGCTGAGATGCCTAGAAATCAGACTGTAGGATATATTGCTGAGAGTTTAAAATAAGTGACTATGAAGAAACCTTCCGCATCCCAAAATCTGGATCAGAGGTGTGCATGTGCCATTTTAAGCAAGAATTTCCACTGTGCATTACAATTCTCCCATTCTGAAGCAAAATATTTCCAGGCCTCTATATAAGCTGAAAATCAGATTGAAAATACAGAGGTGTAAAAGCAGACTTCTAAGTAGCATTGCAAGAGTGATGTGTAGAAGGCAGGTTAGGTTTTAGTTTTGTCACTTTTACACAGTTCACAAGTTACTTCAATAATCAAAAATGTATTATCTCAACAGACTGCTTAAAAATTTATGCATGTGACATAATGTTACGATGAACTTTAAGAGGTCAGTTTTGAAGATGGAAAGATGGAAAATTTGGACTCAGTTTTTAAAACTATTTCCTTGGAATAAGCTCTATTGGTCTCTGGAGCCTTGTCCCAAGAGGAATTGGTGAGACATATCCTGGACAGGATGGTCAGAGTAAAACTGTTCAAAACACTTAAAAATATATCCTATTTAAGTCTTCTTTACAGAGAATGAGGGACAGTCTTGCCTCCCATCATAATGGTCACATTTACTGTGCCTAGCTGGCAAGCTGTTCTTTCTTGAAGCAGTGCCAGTTGGTCTCTCAAGTTAGCTCAAGAAGGCATGGTAAATTTTATACTAGTGTTCACTCTTTGCTTCCTTGCATTTAAGACATCATCTTCATCATGCCTGGAATATGATGTGTCCTCTTTTCCATAGAGTCAGTGTTTGATGTGCAAAACAGTTTAATGCAGTACATAACATCTATTACGTCACATTGATTATGCTGCCAGCACATTAATGAGGTTCCCTCTTCTGTACGCAGCTCCAAGACAGGACTTTCGTCAAGTTGTGTTGTTTTAAGATGGAGAACATTTCTTCAGCCCTTCACAAGCAGCTGTCAGTAAAGTTAGCAAATTTCCCACAACCTTGAGTTGGATGTAGGATCTTGGATTGGCTTGGTATTATTTACAGTGTTTAGCCGTTTGTGATTTACAGGGAGGCTGGCTGCAAAGTTCTGATCTGGATTTCTCCAAAGTAGTTCAGCTCTGTGCTGGAGCATGCTGAAGTCAGCAGTTGTTCCTATCAACATCTGTAACACATTTGGCATTACTTGAAAATATTACTCACAACTGTTAAACTAATAAAAGCCTGTCTTTCATATGTTAACTATAAGGTGATCATGTATGCTGGGCACTCATCATTGATTTAGATATTATCTCTCTGCTAGTAATATTTTTGCTGTGCTTGCTCCAAAGCCTGGATTTTTGACCAGGGGGCAATTCTCAGCTGAGAAAATTAGTCTGACTCAAGAGTTGCGCCAGAACCTGGAGGACTTGTGGTTGATTTACTTCCAGGTGCTCTGTACCAACTTGTACCAATTCTTGAGCCTCACCAATAAATTTTGCTGTAGATATCCAGTGGATCATAATTAGTAGAGCTTTCCTATTCAAAAGGAGGCTTTTCAATTGACAGCTGAGTCTATGATAATAAAGATGAGGACTTTATATAAATATTTTAAACACTCTAACAGAAAAATATTAGCAAAGTGTCAGGAAATAAGGACTTCCCAGTATAAATTCGTTACCTGTGAAAGACAGTCCTAACTGGAAGAAATTCACTAAATTATGACATGCTTTTCCCTGAATATATTTCCTATTCCTTATGAGGAGAGGTTGAGGAAGCTGGACCTGCTTAGCCTAGAGAAGAGACGACTGAGAAGGGACCTCTTCAGTGTCTGTAAGTATCTGATGGGAGGGTCAGGAGGAGTCAGGCTGTTCTTGGTAGTGCCAAACAAAAGGACAAGAGGCAATGGACAGAAACTGATGCACAGGAAATTCCACCTGAACATGAGGAAGAACTTCTTTATTCTGCAAGTGACCAAGCACTGGAACAAATTGTCCAGGGAGGATGTAGAGTCTCTATCACCGGAGATATTCAAAAGCTTTCCGGACACAATCCTGAGTAACATGCTCTGTGGGACCCTGCTTGAGCAGGGAGGTTTGACTGGGTGATGTCCCATCTTCCCTCTCATCCTTAACCTTCTATCCCTAACCTTCTCAGCAATACTGGCTGAGACGATCCTGAACACCATGCAGTAAACTGTGCTTCTCATGTGGTGTAAGCTCATGCTCTTGGAATTAAGATCTGTTTCAAAAGGTAATTTGACTGGACCATACAAGATGCTTGTCAAATGTGTGCCAAATATACACTGCTTTCTGGGCCAGAAAAGCTTCAGAAATTATGTGTGCACCAGCTTTAACTTGGACTAGATTAAGAAAAAACACTTCAGAAGAGTTTTGGTGACTGTCTCTGTGTGTGCCATTTTTACTGAACAAATTAAGCCAAAGATATTCTGTGGCTTCAAATAGAGATATATATTATGTTTCAGCAACTTGTTAGTCTGAAAATCTCAGCTACATGTCTTAGGCCTGGAGCTATTTCCTGAGCCAAACACTACATAAGCTATCTAGCAATAAGGACACCTCAATTGCTTCAGGCTTAAAAGTCTGCCTTTCAATTTATATATGATAGCTCATTGTTGCCTGGGATTGCTGTGCTTGGCTGTCCCTTTGCAGTACTTGTCCCTTTGGCAGTTCTCACTGGGTAAAGCCAGAACAACAACATGAATATGTGAGAATTCTTCCAATAATTGGTTTGCATTGTCCTATTTCTACTCCAGCAGAAGTCAGCAGGAATTGCCCCAAGGAACCAGGGCTAATCTGATGCTGAGGGTCCTTGAAAATCCTGCTATACCCTTTAGCAATAGTGTATGAATGCTCAGGGCTTCAGTGATGGGGACTTTTCCTGTGTACAGATATGTAACACTATTAAATGATTTTCTAAGCTGCATCCAATGTCATACGTACAAAATTAGTAATCACAATTTTGTTTCATTAAAGTCATACTATCTGCAATTTCCTCATCACTGAATTAGGCCTAAATTAAATTTACTCTGTTCTGGAGATTATTTTTCAATTCTGTTTTGACAGATCTTCAGTTAACACATTTATCTCCCAAGTGCCACTGTACTGAGTCTCTCCTTCCATCTAAAAAAGGAAGCTCCTTCAAAGTTTCATTTGCTGGTCCTCATACAATAAAATCTAGAGCTGCCTTAGATAATGACCATAAAAGATACATCCCAGATAGCAGGCATATTACTAACAGTGACTTCAGCAATTTCATTTGCTGCTGTTCTATACTGAAGAGCCACCAATGGCTCAGGGAAATTGTAGACACAGATTTTCTGCTGGTTGCTTTTGCCTGTTGTTAGACACTCTGTTGGGATGCTTTGGGTTTGTCTGGGACTTTTTATTCCATCTGACCTTTATTGACTATTCCCATTCATCCATGAACATGTACAAGCAGAAACACCAGCTGGCTTCCACTCACTCCTTTTCTGCACATCAAGGAGAAAAGACACAAGTGGGGTAAGAACAGTGTATGGGCGACGCTTCCCTGCCTTCCTGCTCACAGCAGAGCAGGATGGGGATGGGGACCAGTTGGCACATGTTAATTATGACAGTGGTTTGAACATCAAAGGATCGAGATACGAGAAGCAAAGATGTGAGAACACAGGAAAAGAGAAAGAGGAAAGAATAGGTGTGATGTTACAAGAAGAGGTGTTCACCAGATCTAAGGGCTTATATTCCATGAGGTAATTATAGAAGTATAAACAATAAATCAGTCTTTATCTGCCAGACCTTTGACCATAAGAGAAAAAGAAGATACATAATGGGATTATAGGATCTAGCTCTGTAGAATAAAGAGTATAGCTGTAACAGTTTTGGGCTCTAAGTTTCCCTTTGAACAGCTTTATAGCAAGGCATGCATCAAAACTGTCGCTGAGAACGTGCTGTGGGTTTCTTGTATCTTCCACTGAAGGGGAAAGCTGTTACTGATTACTGGCTACATTGGTTGTATTTCAAGGCAGGGCTCATGTGGCAGTTTTCTTTTTAGCTCTAAGGTTAGCTAGACTGTATGACAACCTCTTTCTTTCCCTCCAGGAAAGACCTCCAAGTGTCCACTGCTATGGCTGGTTTCTGCAGAGAGATCACTGAAGAGGGAGAGGAAGGCTCTTCTCCTACTTTCTGTGCTCCAACCAGTTTTTCCTCTACTTCTGCAGCAGCAGGACAAAAGCCAGGCTCCCTTTCCCCTTTGTGCCACGATTGTCTGATTAACAAAATTATTTGTAAAATCTTTGTTTTACATTTGATCTTGTTAAAAGGGGTAGTTTTAAACAAAGCCAGATACTTTAAAGATCACCACATGGTTTTAATTGTATTTTCTACTTTGTGTCATAACTTGAATGAACAAGATATGAACAGTATTCCTAGTGTCACCACATTTCACTGTGTTATCGCATTTGCTAATATTTCCTAATATTTCCTATTTAAAAAAATATTGGCAACTAGTATGGAGCTGATGTAATAACCATGTATCTTCTGCTTACACCATTGTTAGAGCCCGAAGCTGCTAGAAGATCCCTTTATGACTTCAGTCAGTGCTGGATCTGAAGCACCAAAAGGGAAGAGTTATGCTCTAGAGGTTTCCCACCTTCCAGATCCCATTCCTCTGCTCCTTCCAGCTATGCAAAGGCTCTCACTGTGCTGCAGAGCACAATGTGGCTTGGATACTGTACACACATGTGTGAACATGATGAGTTTATGGGTGCATTTTTGCTGACAAACTGAAATTATGTGAGGAAGAGAGGGGAAGTACTTTGAGATTTGGAGTTAAATATTTGAATTGATCTTGTAAACAGAGTGATTGAGAAATGAAACAAAAAATAAAGATGTTTTCATTTGTCTGCAGCTGAAAAATATACATAAGGAAAACTGTGGGGAGAAGGTGGGGAAAGCATGAAGTAACAGATACTTCAGTCTTCCTTTCTTCCCATTAGGGCCATGCTCTTTCTCTTACATTATGGGGTAGAGGCCAAGCTAGTGCACAGATTCCTCTTCCACTTCATAGCCATGCAGCTGCATCCTGCCCTCATAGTTAATCTCATTTATGGCCTTTCCAGAAGGCAGCCTACCCTGGGTGACAATTACAGTTGGTTAATTTTGGCATGATGTGATTAAAAGCAGACTGATATAAATCACTGAACAGTGTAGCTTATGAAAATGAAGTTGAGGTAGCATCCCAACCACAGCACTACCATGAGAGAAGCTGAGAGCCAGATGTTGGGCTAATGAAGAACCAATCTAATAATGGACTTTGTGTATCCTCTGGAGTTTGAAAGCCTTGCCTAATGCCAGATATCTCCGTGTTGTGATACATATTGAACATTTTAGAGGTTTACACAATGGTTTAGTGCATTGTCTTGGTTTATAGCTAAATACCCTAGGAGAAAGTTTGGGAGCAAGGACTTCTGGAGCACTGGAAGAGAGAGCCCTAGCAGGAAGGGTATTCAGAGGATATTTTAGGAAGGATATTCTGAGTAGCCTTGGTATCCAGGTGTCTTAGGCACTCCAAATCTTACCTTATGTTAAAATCTAAAGTGGCATGTTTGAGTAGGTGGTGTCATTTATGGACAAAAACAAGTGAGAAGCATCTGTGCAATCGAGGAAAATGGATGTCTATGTGGAAACCCACTGTAAGTCTGCAATCAGAGTTTTCATGCCTCTCCTTGCATTTTTCAAAGAAGGTACCATGTCCACTGAAAAGAGGAACTGCAAGATAAAGTCTTTTCCTTGTTCATCACTGAAATGTGATAGGACACTTTTAAGTTAAATGTGAGTGCCCTGATTACAAGGTCACTTTAGGTTCTGCAGGCTTGAAGTGTGCAGCTGTCCTGGCCAATGTGAACTTACAGACATCCTCTGCTGAGAGAAGATGAGCTTGGCTGCTCCTGAGCCGGTCTCCTTCCTGCCACTTACATTCAACACGCTGCCATCTCCTCAAAGGTGTCCTGCATGATACAGGAGTGACACAAGGTGCAGCTAGGGAGCAACGGCACTCCGGTCCACAGAGTCAGTGCACTATAGCAGCTGCCATTTGATCCCTCTATAGACTATTATAGCAGATTAGTCTTTGGCCTCTGCAGTAAGAGAAATGACAGAAGTAAGAAAATTACAGAAAAGATGTTAAATCACCTGGTGATATCATTAAAAAAGAGAACCTTTTAAAGATTCTGGTTCTATTAAACAGACAGCATAAAAGTACAAAGCTCAAAGACAACCTATGCTCAGAAAGGATGTCTTTTATTCTTGGGAGAAACCTTCCTGTTCTGTTGGAGTTACTTTGCACCTTGTATATGCAGACCAACTTCTGTAATTTTTTTAACAAACAAGGAGAGGGAACTATTTCTGTACTTTGCTTTTGACTTGACCCAGAGCAGTTAATAAGGAAGTGTTCTGATCAGAGAGAATTTGATCATGACTAACATTTCTGTTAATTTATACATTAATCTGCAAGTCACACATTCAGAAATGACAGCTTGAATATTAAAAAATACATTAATGGAAAGAGGAAGAAGGGAAGAAGAAAGAAAGAGAAAGATTAGGAGAGCAGGAGCTGATGAGAGCACAATTCCTTGGTTACTCTACAAAGGACACAGACTAAATGTCTCTATCTGAAGATTCAGTCTCTTTACGTGTGACATGGCTTTTCATGTCAGTAGAGTAAAATCTTCCTGAGTCTCTTTGTCTCTTTTCCTCCTAAACAGTATGTTTCTGGAGAATCTGTGCTAAGTTCATTACATTGCTTTGACTGCCTAAAAGGTGGCAAAGCTTGTAGGAAAAAGAAAAAGTCAAGAAAAAAAGGGGGGGGGGGGGGGGGGGGAGTTACCTTAAAGAAGGTTTCATTTTAAAAAATATGGGTTTTTCTCATTTGTAATAAAGCTTAAAAAAGATGATAGGAAAATTATTTTTCCCAGTCAGCCAAAAACCTGAAATTTTTGGCATAGTTTTTTCTCATTCAGATCATACTCTGCTCTAATGATGAATCTGTTGAAGTAAAGAATTGTGCTAGGACCTGCTTCTGTTCAGCAGATGACTCAAAGCGGAACCTCACTGGTTCCTCAGCCCAACCTTCACTTGCATTGGACTGCACACCATGTGCCATCCATAGCCCAATACAAACACTTCAAGGGTCAAGGCTTTATGAAGTCTGGACTATATTTTTCTTTGACAAATAGCACACAGTGCCAAGATTTGCTACATCCTGTCCACATGAAGCAAAGGTTTAGAATTGACAATGTACTTTACAGAATCATAGAATTACAGAATATGCTGACTTGGAAGGGACCATCCAGTCCGCAAGGATCATGAAGTTGAACTGCTGGGCCTGCACAGGACACCCCAAGAGTGACACCATGTGCCTGAGAGCACTGCTCAAACACTTCTTGAACTCTGCCAGGCTTGGTGCTGTGAGCACTTCCCTGGGGAGCCTGCTCCAGTGTTTATTCACCCTCTGGATTAAGATCCTTTTCCTAATATCCAGCCGTCATCTTTAACAGATCCTTGACTAATAGTCCCTTGACTAGTTACCCTGTAGTGCTCCATCAAGTCCATCAGCCTCCCCACTACAAAGGAGGTTTGAGTCCCTGGAGAGCCTTGAGGCCGTAGTGTCTCTGAAAACAATTGGCCTATCTCTTGCTCCTTTGCTCAATTACTACATAGCCTGTTCACTTCTTCCTGTAGCACCTTTGCCTGAGGCATAGCTCCTGAGCCAGAGCAAACCTTCTGCAAAAGAACTGTTTGTTGGCCCCAGCATTTTGAAGGGACCTCAGGCATTCCTGGCTGAAGAGTTTTTCTCGTGGAAGAGAGTCTTCTGCATTCCAGTACCTCTAGGTTGTATTCATCACCTTCACAGACATAAAAATTGCCATTTCTTTGCTGAAATTGCCATTAAAAGAACTAAATAAATAGTATCCAGTTCTTAGGGTATTGTGACAACCTTGTTCAAGCAGAGCAAGAAATATCACCTTATTTCAGGAGCTGTTTCTTAGGCTAAGACACGGAAAAATAGAGTGAGAAAGGTTAAAACTAGAGGATGAACTATCCTCAAATTGAGACTATTTAACCAGTAATTTAATGTATAATGCTGTTGTGTTTGTCTTCATTCTGTAGTCATGAAAGGACTGCAGATTCCCTGAAATTCAGCAGCATGACTTGCTTCTGGTGTAACCCTTCAGCTGCAGTGCAGGACATTGCTTACCATGCCTGCCATATGTTGTGTGTCTGTTCAATACAAGCATTTGCAGGACAGTAAAATAGTTGCTAGATGATGCCACTTGGTTTTGCTTCTTGAAGGCTTGCCACTGCAAGTTATTCCAATTATTCCAACAAAAGTTACCTCAATTGTCTGAGTGTTGTCACTTTGGAAAAAGTATGCATCTACAGTTCCCCATATGTGATAACAATTTTGAAAAAGCAGTGACCACCGCAACCAAAGCATTCACATCTGTTAAAAGCACAGCTTGCTCTTCCACTTGTGTCAAAGCTGTTGGCACAGAATTCAAAGCACTGGAATGGCAATTCTATCAGGAAGCAAGTGCCACATAAAGCTGTAATAGCTGCCTTCGTTAGCTTTTGTTGTCTGAAAAACTCCGAGTGCTTTGGAGTAATGTACCACACATCTATAGAAGCTGTTGGGCAGCAGTGTGACAGCCATATGCTTACATCTATAATGTGTGCTTGCCCTCATCTTTAACTAAATGTTTTCCTAAAGCAGCTGTGGCAATAGGAGTGAGTTCAAACAATTCCCACACAGCTAAAATGCCGCTGAAGGCACTAGGTTCTCTGACAAGGGAACTGAGGCCACAAGTGCCCCAAGTACTCTGCAAAGATTGCTGCCCTAACACTAACAGAGTGTGCTGTGGAGTCAGGCACAGCTGCTAGTGAAGCTGGAGAAGGATATGGCCTGGTTGCTCAGCATGGTCCTGAAGCAGGAATCTTGCTTCTGGTGCTGGCACTAACTCATGTGGGTCACAAGGACTATCTCTGCACTGCCCTTGGGTGTGAGTTGGCTTGTGTTTCTCTGAACCTGTAGCACGGATCTTCCACAACTTCTTCTACAATCTCCCTTTTTACCTCCTCAGACATGGCTGAACAGGGAGATTATGGGAGCAGCTGGAAAGGGAATGCAAGCAGAGTTAGGAGGAGGCATGTGTGGTTAACTGTGGCAATGCAGGAAATTCAAACCACTTTGGTTTAGAAATGACAAGCAAAATCATTCCATGCCAGAATGCATGAGGTTTCTTTCATATCCCACCTTACTGGACCCCATGAATAAAGAATGAAAATCCAGATACCATATGTTGCCAAATACTTCACTCCTCTTTCTCACAACTCCTATTCAAAGTCTATTCAGATGTTCCTCTGACAAAGACAAACTCTGTGTTTCAGCTTTTCTTACTGAAAACACAAAATATTGCATTAAAATAGACATCTGTCCAATAGCTGAGGCATGATGAAGAGCCTGCCCATCCTTTCAGCCATGATCCTGTAGCAAGGAGGGCACATGGTGTCAGTAAGCATCCTGAGGACTTCCTCTTCAAAACTGAGACTGTTTTGTCCTCCCTTCAGCTTTGAATTTGTTCACTCTTCCTAGGAAATAATTACTGCTTCATTTTTCACTTTTTACACACAATGTTTGGCATATCTTGGAGTTTGGAATTGAGAGAAAGGCTGTTACACCAAATGTTGTCATCTTTCTGCTTTCATATACAGTCTACAGGCTGAGAATGGCCTTGGGAGGTCATGGAAGAGTACTATACCAGTGCGCAGTGTAAAAGTCACTGCTGTTTATGTCATCCATGAGGACTATTCAGCTGCAGAGGACTCTAGGAGGCAGCACTGTGAGGTTCTCACTTCACCCTCCCCACCCGAAATATTTCGTAGCACATTTGGAATACAAATTTATACTTTTGAAGTTTGGCCTTTTACCAACGAAATAGATGAGTGGAACCTGTCCAGACAGTTTTTATTGCAGCAGCACTGCTCCATTATTAATCTCTCTCCAGACATGTCAATTGTTCACTTTCCGGATAAGACGATGGCCCTCCACATGGTGGGATAAGAAAGAGAATGGTGCACAACTCCAGCTGCCTCTCACAGCTTCCCACAGTGCCAACAGCTGTAGTGCCTATTTCTGAAAATGAGGAAAAGTACATTACTGCTATTCCAGTATTTCTTGAGAAGGCTCTGGCTTGGCCACTGGGATCCATTTCAGAGTGATAAACCAGGGACAGGAAGGCACATTCCTGCAGTTTGGAGTAAAGCATGTAAGTTCCTTAAAGAGTCTGGTTTATACATGCCCCTTGCTTAAATATGGCTACTTTAAGCATTGTGATCTTCCAGAGACAGCTTAGGGCATCCCATTCCATACAAGGGGATAGCTCACATCCACCTTTCCTTAGATGCCAGTCTTTCCTTGGGTTTTCTACACGATTGCTATAGAAACCATTTCAGTTTAGCTTACTTGCTTACATCACAGATATAATTACTTCTCACATATCACACAAAAATAGAAGGTTTGAAAATGTAAATTTTAATATACTGGCTTGGGGGAAAAAACCTAAAAGACGCAGGAAAAAAAAATACACTGTAAATATATCTAAAGCAATTCACAGTAGTAATGCAATGTAATTGTTTCCCCACTATTTGGAGGTTAAATTGGGCCTTTGGCAACCTGATAACTTGAGCAAACAACTCTAAACTAGTCTTAACCTCCCCCCTTCTTTAAATAAAGCTCAACTTGTAATATGGAATGTGAATTGTTTTGACTGTTAAACCATTCCAAACTGAAAACCCACACATCATAAACGTGTTGAAAGAAGAATATATTTCAATAGTGCAGCAGACTCTTTGAGTACAGTAGAGCAGCAGTCTTCAATCAACTCGACTTTCTTTCCAGAAACAGAAAATGAAAGCCTAAGTGCCATACACATTTTTAAGTGATTTATCTAAATTGAAAGAACCAACTTTTTTGTGACTGATTATAACTGCATATACGAATGGCTATGGATAACAGGTTTCTTTCACTTTTCAAAATGATATATAACAATGTTCCATGCAGAGACCTTCTATTTACACATCTGTTCAGCACCTGCCCATAATTACTTAGTTCATTTTTATTATTGGGCTTGTCACCATATTAATGTAGCTGTACATTCAAATTGATTGTAATTGCAAATTTCCTGAAAAAGCTTGGTTTCTGCAAGTATTTAATTAAGCTGATAGCCTAAATTAAAAATAATTATGTAACTGTACTCCACTACAATAATACATACATGTCTCCCTCTACATACAAAATGGATATTTCACATAATTCGTACAATATGTGGATTAATACTGTATAATTAAAGGTCAGCCTTCAACTAGAAAAGGAGGGATAATTAACTTCAGTATTTAGAAACCTGGCATATTTCAATTAAGAAAGCAATTTGTCATAAACTTCATAAATCAAGTTATCAAGGAACATGTTAGCAATGCTTTTAATAAATAGAGATGGTGAAAGTAAGCATATTTCTTCTTGTGGCATAATTTTACTTGAGTAAATGGTTTACATAGAAAGCCTTCCCTTTCTGGGTAATGAGGTCATATCTCTGCAACTACCAATGTTTTTTTCCATCTGCTGGCTCTTTGGACGTAGTTGGCACCCTCTATTGATCTCTTCTCTCTGGTACACAAAAAAGCCCATGATGCTGCACTTGAAACATTCTTTGGGTATAGGATAAATCAGGAGAGGAGTTAGTACCAGCCCAAAGGCCTGAACAGCTCCACTCCCACCAGATGTTGTGGGAAGCTGGAGCATATGCTAGCCTCACTTTCTCCAGTGAGTCTGCTCCTGGTGGCAAAGACATCACAGTGACACGGCTTCTACATCCCTGAGTGATTGCTGAGGCAGAACTCTGGTGGATTGGCACGATGACACAAAACTACATGTTAAGAATTAATTTCCTCTCATGGGAGAACAGTGATATTTTTAGAGTTTCTTGTTGAAAGTGTAAACAAAACTCCTGGAGTACTCTACCTGAGGGACAGTCAAGTATTGTCACTGTAAAGGTTTCTGGAGCTGTAGTCCAAAATATGCTCCCCAGAAACCCAAAGTTGCCTTTGATTTTTCTCTGTTCTTCTGTGGGGCTGTGTCAGCCCATGGAGTTTGGTGGAGCCTGGGAGGGAAAAGGAACATAGGTGACTGAAAAATAGTCAAGTTTTGGTCACACGCCTGCTGGAATGCTTTCAACAGACTAATCAAATTCACGACTTCGCTACAGAACATTTAGTTTCCATGAGCGAGCCTTTTCTCTTGGAAGGGATCCAAAGTGTTTGCTCTAACACTGCTCATGCTTATCTTGAAGCAAACTGTAGGATCTGTATTCCACAATGGCTGAGTTAATCCATTCAGAAACACTAATGCCAATGAATATATATCCACTGAACAGCAGAGCTATGATCTGGAATTTGAACTCTCATAATTCAAAGAAAATGTGAAACAGGCTTTTGATTTGATCCACTCTTGCTGTAAGAACTGAGAATGAAATACTGCTCCCAGCTCTGATCCAAACCTTTCAAGGTCCAGTGGTTGCTCTTAGTATTTGATATGAACTCTTAGTAAAATTCTGTCAGAAATAAATATGTTCAGATTTTTTGTGTGTGAGGTTGGGATATATAGCAATAGGTAATTATGTTCCCTATGCAGTACACATCCTGAATCTCAGCTCTGACCTCAGTCCGGCTTTCTGAGAATGCTACTGATATTACAATCAGAAGAAAAACTGTTGTAAATGTTATCTAAATGATCACTGTTCCATCTGCAAGGAAATGGCTGCAAGAATTTCTGTTTCCTGTCATTTCTTGCCTCAATTCTTTGAGTGTGTCCATAGAAAAGTTTCACTGAAATTGAAGGGCATCATGACAAGTTCATGCCCAAGTGTCCAGCCACATATCCAGAGTATTGTTGATGGGTTATTACAGTGAGGGACAGAAGAAAGGGAAACATGAGAAGAGGGTTGGCTTTCCAGCTTGGAAGACCATCTTCTTCCCCTCCATCATTACCTGTCTTCGGTGTTTCTCCATGTGCAACATCAAGTTGAAAAGGAGGAGCAGAAAGATTTCTTTGTCTTGCAGTTTCCTGTCACTGTTACTTACTTCATGTAAGATGAACATTGTTTTGGGATCCTAATCCTAAAACAAGATCCTAAGGCTCTGAAAGCGTACTGTGTCTCCAGTTTTCCTTGCTTACCTTACCTTTCTGAACACACATTTCTCCATTTCCCATCAGGGTTTTTGTTGAGTAAGTCTGACTCTGTAGAGAGGGGGAAAAAACACAAGATGAAAGGAAAGGGAAACAGAAAAGGAAAGAGAAAGAGAGAAAGAGAGAAAGAGAGAGAGAGAGGAAAGAAGAAAAAGAAAGAAAGAAAGAAAGAAAGAAAGAAAGAAAGAAAGAAAGAAAGAAAGAAAGAAAGAAAAAGAAGAAATGTAATTTTCTGGTAAATGTTCTCAGCTGATTTTGTTACAAAATTAAGAACTTGAATTAGAAGCTGATGTTTTCTTTGTCTGGATGGTGCATCTGAATCATGGGTGTCCTGAAATGAAATCAAATGGGAATTGTTGCATGTTCAGGGATGATATTTGTTCTGGCATTCTCTGTTGTCCACATATTCACATTAGGCTAATTTTTCCTATTTCTGCGTTGCCATATACTTGGCAGGTACAGCAAAATAAACAGTAGCATAGTTAATCAATCCAATCTTGTTGGAAAGAGATTGAAAGGAGACCTTCGTTGTTGTGGAAACCTAGCATGGACAGAAAACCCCACACCTCTCTTTGCCAACAAGAATTGGAAATTGAATGAATTGGGACATAATAGCTATAAATACACTTATGAATTACTCACTCGCTCTCACAAAATATTTTTATTAACATCCAAAATTAAAAAGTGATAGAAGTTCAAACACAAGCTTAAAATGAAGCATATGATTAAATGCATATTCTCTTTGGGAGGTATTAATATAAGTCTGCTTTTTTTGCTGTTATGCCTGTTACACTGCCAGGGGAGCTTATGGTCTAAACCAAAAGGACAGAGGGCTTTCTGTAAGGCAAGAGGTTTACTTCATCTTTATCTACAGTAAAGATCATGGAGATATAAGATGGCTGCCTCCTGCAGATGGAAATAATGGATCTGCTTCTTATCTGCCGTTCCAAGTTCATGCAATTGAGGACAATAGATCATTTCTCTTACAGCTTTTTCCTTCCACTCAGTGCTGCCAGAAAAGTGTGATAACTCATTGTGACCTATACTTCAGGCAGCTATCAGATCAACCAAACACAGATCAGGTGGTTCCAAATACTGGAAGGTAATGCAATGTCTTACAAAATGTATAGCTCTATGTCTGTGGGAAGTAAATATTTGTCTGAGTAGAAGTGATCTTGAAGTAGACCTGAACTTGTAACCATAGCTCAGTCTCTCTTTCTCATGAGCCACATCCTCTGGATCCTGTTCAAGGACATTTGAGTAGTGGGGAACTCTGTGAGGTTGCATTTCTGTGCGGTAAACTTCTTCTCTAAGGTCTGCCAAAGAGATAGGAAAGTTCTCAGCATCTGAGACAAAGGCATACAGTACTTCTCTAGCATTAAAACCAACTTCACCCAAAGGAGATATCATTCCCATTTAGCAATTTTTACCAGGAAAAAGTTTTGTCCCACTGCCCATGTCACGTGTGCAGTCCCAACCACACTTTTGGAGCCTCTGCCCCAGACTTGGCTGGAGAAGGGGTGCTGCCAAGGAGCAGAGCTCCAACTGCTTTCCCTTCTCCCTGATCAGGTGGTGGGAAAAGATGAGGTAACAGACAAGGCTCTCCTCTCTCTCTTTTCATCTCCTCTCTTTCTCTTCCTCTCTTGGCCAGGTGTTACCGAAAGGGAGGAGAAGGGGAAATGCCCTGGAGCTCAACCCTGGTCAGCAAAGAGGAGGGAAGTCCTCTGAGTGGGATTTCCATTGCAGAAAGCATGCTGTTGGGTAGCTGAGGGGATGGGGAGGGGGCTACCCCACAAGAGTCAGGTGAGGGACAGGTACACAGCCAGGAAGAGCCACCTTCCTGTAACTTCCTCCACCTACATATCCCCTCATTGGGGCTCTGGAAAGAAATTTAAAGTGCTACTCTGGACAACCCAAGGACTGTTCAGTTCAGCCTCATGAAGGTGGCATTGTTCCAGTTCACCACAGCTTCAGGCAGAAAAGGGTTGCCTTGTCCCTTTAAAATGACAATCTATTGTGGCTGTGATTTAAGCTGCAGGAAACAGCATCTCCTTACATTTCATGCAGAAGAACACATTGTTAGTAATTAAAATAAATGTATAACTTTAAGGATCCACTCTTACCCCACATCACTGATGGAAACTGTATCTTTCCAGAATGCCCCATGTATTTGCCATTGGACATGACCAACAGTTTGCCTGGCTATGGTGAGAACCCCAAATGCATGAAGGACTCGCCTGTGTTGATGAGCATGACCCTGCTTAGTCCAAAGCCAAGTCCATGGAGCACAAATACTGCACTATCACCTTCACTCTTCCCAAGCACTGTGACCAGCAAATCTGGACACAATGCTACAAGAACCACCTCAGAGATTCCCAGGCCCAGATTTTCCCAGAAACACACTTTGGCTCATGGGGCTATACTCACTGGTTTGGAGGGTGCTGCTTCCTCCACCAGCTGTTTCCAGGTGCCAGTGACACTGATTTAGTGCCCCTTTGTGCCATTCTCCCAGCACTGAGAATCTGACACCACCAATATTTCTTAAACGGCACAATGCAACCTAATAAGAGACAAGGGGAAATTTGAGTGCCTGTGTTGCAGTTTGATAAATAGCTGTCTTACTAATACAAGAACTTGTCAAGACACTACAGATTCCACCAGTGTTTGAAGCTGGGGCAGAGGAGCAGGAGAGGGACATGTGTTGGATTGAAAATACAAACCCTTAGACACGAAGAGTGGGAGGATGTGGGACTATATGTCTGTGGCATCTTGGTCAGTCTTGGCAAGAAACCTTTCCTATTTCTGTACTTTTACTGTACTTGAAATCCAGTGAGAACCTAATTAAAATTAATGGAGAAATAAAAAGTTGGGGGAAAGCAAGGCAATGTAAAAATAGAAACACTAACACAAGAAAATATTAGGTCTCCATGAACTCTCTTAAAATGCATTTTTTTCAAATTAACATATCAAAATACTGCTCTGGGACTTTCAGAAGTCTTCAGAGTATAATATATTTAAAAGACTGTGACAATGTTACAAAATAATGAATTTTATTTGACTTTTACCTCTCTGCAGAGCTGGAATCAGTAGCCAATACATAATCAGCTTCCCCATTAATCTCTTTACCCCAAAGGTCTCTGAAGCAGGAAATCTTCTGGCCAGTGTTCAGAGAATGTGATGATGGAGCTGAGGTCCTAAGTGTTTTGGTACCAACAACAATCACTTTCCAAAGCTATTCCACTTGGTGTGTTCATGCAGTTTAGTGCAGAGTGGGCAGCACGAGTTGAGAGGATTTTTTCCATGTGGGATGTATCACACTCTGTAGCAAATGCTCTTAAAACTTATTTGTGCAATATGGCTCTAGTTGTCTTTTAATTCCACCTTGACTCATGACCATTAAGGAGGGGAAAGAGAAAGAGAGAAAGAGAAAGGAAAAAAAAAACCGAAAAAAAAAAAAAAAAAAAAAAAAAAATCCAAAAAAAAAAAAAAAAAAAAAAGACAGCTAAGCAGTTTTTAAAAAAATAAGGTTTCAGACTCTGCTATGCACTCATCATAAATACATCATTATGTGATGGAGTCACTATTGGACAAGGTAAATTGGAGTGCATTAACCATGTTTTTCTATGGCTTAGCTTGTGCCTTTTTTCTTTTCCAATGTTTGTTTAGAAGATAATTGCGACCACTTGACACATTTGTACCCTTGAGTTATTGATACAGGTTTTCAAGCCATAGGAACATAGTTGAGATCAGCAAATATTTAGTGAGATTCTTGTCAGAGAGGATTTTAAGCAAAAAGCTCACAGAAACTCTGTTGCTTTATATAGGTCAAAAATCTTTACAAAAATAAGTGTCTAGTTAATGAAATCCGTACAACCCATGGACAAGTAAGCAATGAACTGTCATTAAATTATTCCTAGTAAATGGATAGAAAAAAAGTCCTGCAACGTTATTGCAAGAGTGTGTTGGGGCACCAAGTGCATGAAAGAAGCTAAAAGTTCCAATCCCAATACACCTCTTGAGTCTAACTTAACCAACTGTTTATCTCCTCTGGAGTCACCCAGGGTGCCTGGTGCCATCATGAGCTCTTGCATGCTACAGATGCAACCCAGACTGTGGGTAGCTCTCCTAGGCACACCACTACACTTGCTAGGACTGTTGTGCTCTGCAAATTCCACCACAGATAGATTTTTTTCTCTTCATGACAGGCAGGGGACACAATTTTGAAGAGTGCAGTGGAAGGCTTGTGCTTCCTGTCCATAAACTTCAGCTGTCGGTTGCGATAAAGACAAAAAATTATCTTGTTTTAGGTGATTCAATTAAGATTAACACTTGATCAAATTATTTGCTGGAAGCTTGTGCATTCATGTAATTAGCCATGTTTTGAAGATAACTAAAATGCATCTGTAAACTACTTAGAAACACTTCTGCATTTACATGAAGCAATCTCTGAAAAGCTACAAGCTAAGAGCTGTAGTTATGAACTTTGATTCCAAGTGTGAAACTATTTGAATATTTTAAGTCACTAAGGCATAAACAAATAGTAGAATGGGTAACTAATTTATTTCTTAATCCAGAGAGATTTCAGAGATCATCCAAAATTACACAGTTTTTGGAGATGAATCACGTGCAAATATAAAGACAGATTTGTCCATGAATCATGGACAAACATAAAGACTATGGCACACCTGGTGCCAGCGAAAAATCCATGTCACAACCAGCACATCTCAGACTTGAACCTGAAGTGCGTCGTTAAATGTGAGAAAGTTCTGCTGCTCCTTTGGGCCAGACTGCCCATCTCTGTCAAACTTGGGGTCTGGGACATGCTGTTCAGCAGGTGCAGGACCTGCTGCCTTCAAACCAGGACACCATTGGAACCTACAGGTGATGCCATTTGTCTGAAGATAAAATTCACCTGGAGTACAAGGTTTGTTTACCATGTATACTGTCAAAGTATATGAGCATGGACCTTTGAGTGAGAAAGACTTTTAGCCAAAACACTGCTTAAAGCAGCCAGGCAGTTCAAAAGACAGCTTAGAACTAAATATCTATTATACATTTTTGATTATTGTTAGCTTGATGCCATGAAAGTGAAGCTGATGCAAGAAAAAGGGCCCTCCAGGGCGATTTCCAGAATCCCAGCAAAACTAACTTTGCTGCTGTCATGTTTCTGTACATGCATTATTCCTAACATGGTTTGTTCTGCAGCCCACAAGCCTTGCTGGCACTTTGAAACATTATTTGGATGAGAAATGCCAGACCTGGCAATTCAGTGATATAATACACTAATAAGCAAATTCTGAGCAATGTTCAATAGGAAGCATTTTTTATTTTATGAAGAATTTCTATTTAATGTAGTTTTTCTTAAAAGCAGTGACACTATGTCGTCCATAATAAATCACTCTTATTGTCATTCTAATGTCTTTTTTATTCATTTCTGTTTCTAAATTATGGAAAGTTTTGGAGTTCAGTAGGAGACAGATGAATGCTCCAGCATTCTGCTGTGAATCCAAAGTATTTTGTAAAACTCCTTGCACTATTTCCAAAAATGTTAGAAATACTTTCATGGCAACAGAATACAAGGGGCTGTCTTTTTCTATAAAATTCTAAACACACACACACACACACACACACACATTTTCCTTCCTGATTTTCTCTGCATGTGTCAAATTTAGGCAGGAATTCTATAGCACTTAGTACTTGCTGATGTAGAAATGACTGCCAAATGAATGGTTTATACTGGAATATCTCATTATTTATATAAGTATGTTACAGTATGGACATTTAATTTAGTTCTCATTCCAAACCCATGACAAGTCACTTTGACACCTTTAAGAAATGTTTCACATATGGTAAGATAGAGCACTCAAAACTGTAAAAGGAAAAAAAATAGATGACTCAAATTAAAACAGAGATTTTTTAAACAATCCAAGGAAATACTTCAAGCTTGTAATAACACATCTCAGCCATTTACTGTTTAATAATTTTAATGATGAATTAACATTTCTGGGGAACAAGGATGGTACAGTAGTTCTGGGGGCTGGCTATTTTCACTTCCAAAAGACACAGGGCAAAATTTCACAGGCATTAATGGAAATGTCTTTTTGAATATGGGGAGTGAAAGCTTTCATGGAAGATTCTGATTTGTTGTGGTGCTGCTGTAGATCTGAGCATGAGAGAATTCAGGCACCAAGCCCAGTACTGAGACAGCCAGGCAGGGATTTGAAAATGCACCTGCACTGCCTGTTACAATCTCATAGCCTTTCACTTTACAAATAAAATAGTCATGTTTATCCCCCACTCTGTGAAAAATACCATTTTAGCTGAAACACTTTTCTGCCATAAAACTAAATCAGACTACTTGTGTAATGGAGCTGGATGGAAAGTAGCACCAAAGCTTGATTTACCATGCAAGCTGAGTGGGGAAGGGTTTGGCTTCAAGGCTGACAATTTATACAGGGCACTTTCTCTGTGAACTGTGAGTTTGAGCCATGAAGTCTAGCTTTGGAATGGCAGCTCTCTGGGTACTACCTGGATTAGGAAGGATCTCTCGCAGCAAGGAGCACACACTAGTGCAACTGACTGTGAGGGCTAACAGGCTAAGTGTAAGACTAGTAACACTGGGATTCTACCGCATGAAATCCCGCTGTGAACCCTGTCCTTGCCTGCTTGCTCAGCTTCAAGATACCTGAGGTGTGGGGCTTGAGGGTGAGCATGGCTTCAGAGAGCAAACAAAGCTTGACATGTTGCTGCCTTGCACCACAATATTGCACCAAAGTAGGAACATTATGACATTTGGAGGGCAGAAAGCAGGCAAGCACACATGGGGAACAGCCTCAGTTACAGCCAGATGGCTGTAACCCTCTTCCCACCTTGGGGCTTCCTTGCCACATCAGGCAAAGGCCTTTCAGTCATCTGCCACCAAGATGGAAATGAATAGAGGTGTCTGAATTCTCGCCTGGGACAGCAATGACCTGCTCTTGCTGTGCAGGATGGGAGTGGGCTCCAGGGTCCACTGGGTTCTGTACATTTATACAGATAACATATACCGAGAGAAATAGCTGGGTATCATATAGGTATCAATCAGAAGATAGAAGTATTTTCTATCTAGAAATACTTAGTGTATAATAAATAAGACAGCAAGAAATTCCCACTGACACAAAGACCTAAAAAAACAGGAAACACAAAGTGTTTGGTGTGTCTTTTGCTTACATTTTTATAAAATAAATCTTTGACAACTCTTTTGAAGAGCAAGGGCGTTTAGCCAACCCGAATGACATTACCCAGTGTTACCAAAACAAAGATAAAATACTCTCAGCTGTAACTTCTGAAGCCTTTTTCAATCCATTTAATTCTTTTTTTCTGCTTGTCTGGATCTCCCCTAACTCACATGTGCTCACTCTCCAGCCCCATCTTCACCCCTCCATTATCACAATGAGCTGCTCCCTTGACACTAACTAAAAGGATCAAGATTTTCTTCCAAGAGCATCTAAGAGAGAGGAGAGGAAAGACAATGTCCAAAAGTTTTCCTAAGGATTTTTGTATTTTCCTCTTGAGAATATATTCTGCGTCCCTGAGAGTGGTGGATGTACCCTTTGCTGTCCCAAGCCCTTCCCTTTGGAGAAGCAGCCACCACCCTGGCCATCTGGACAGGCTCCTGCAGGAAAACCACAGCACTTTGTAGCCATGAGACCTACTGCAGTACATGGGAATGTCTCCAGGAAGTCCTGTGGGATAAGCTACTCCAGGCACTATATTTTAAGGTAATCTAGAATCTGTAATATGGGAAGTCATATTTTTTCCAAGGAGGCTCATGTGTGTCCCAAGCCAGTTAATTTCTTATAAGGCTGATACTGTAATGGAGTACAAGTATGTTCATGCTAAATGGAAAATGAAAGGGGACTACCCCACATTTAATGAAACAAAACACAAGTGAGTCAGTCTTTAAATCTTTCACCAGATAATTTCTCTCTCATAATGTGCTCTTTCTATCCACTAATTTGACAGTGTGTTCTTTTAAATGTAGGTATTTGATCAATGTCCCTGGGTAAGTTCATCTGGCTGATGAAACAAACCAGAAATATCTAACGACAATGTCTGGCACAGGTACAAACACAATCAGTATCTCCAATTTATCTTGAGATTGCATGCAAAGTACTCTGAAACAAAAACACACTACAGTTCTTCTATTTTTTGATGTTGAAAGATTTTAAAAAGTGTAATCCACATGAAGCTTCTGCATTTCACCAGCCAAGTCTGATTGAAAAGTGTGTACTTTAAGAGGGTAACAGCACTATTCGTTGTTACTGCTAACTTTGTGCAGCTATGTAGGGATTGGGGTTTTTTTACCCTTCCTTATGGAATTCCTGTAAGTGCTTTGCCAAATCCTATGTAATGTTTAATTCATACAGCTTTCCTTTTCTCCTGTTTCTTATGTGAAGTCATTAAGCTAAAACTTGAAATGGAAACTCATGTATCCACCTAGAAGGCTGAAGAGTAAACCACAAAACAGACCTGAGCAAAGTTAAAACTATGCATTTGAGGAATGCTGGGGTTATTCTGAATGTTTCCAAATCAGGCACAGTGTTTCTAGTATTTACAACTGTATTTGTGTGCTGTTTTTAGAGAGCACTTAGTGGTTAATGATATGTGTTTTAAGTATTTAGTCAATCACAAACAATAATATATCTTTGAAATTTTTTCCCATTAGTTCCACCAAATGGATAAAACCAGTAGTAATTTCTATGCCTGGAAGATTCCTACTGGGTAAGATTATGAACTATCTTCTTGCAAGAAGCACTTTCAGAATACAGAATGTGTGTCATTATTTTTACTTAGTGACTCTATTTTCAACACAAAGACTTCTAGTAGTTACTCAAGTAGACTGGTTAATCTCTAATCCCTACTATCCAGCAAGTCAAATCATCTACCTCTGGTCTGTCTGCCACAGTCCCTTCTACTGCCCAGCTAAGAGGAAAAAAAATCTGGTAAACTTCTACATATAGCTCCAGATTCAGTCAAGAGTGAAGAAGAGATAACATACTCATAGGTTTATTTTTAGGTTTACATCAGCAGAGGCTCTGATGTTATTAGGGAGTGTCTAACTTAGAATAAACAGTGTTTTTGCTTGCTCTAGTGTATCAGAAAGAACAAGATCACAGTCCTGTGTAAATGTGCTAGGGAATGTAGAAACACTGAATTAGACACATGTTCCACTTTCTTTGTGCCTGAATCACCCTTGTCAAGAGCTTCTTTAGAGACATAATAGTGCAATCTGTCATTCACAGAAAGGAACACATGGAGTGTAAAATGCCGTTACTGGAATTTATCAAGAGCAGCTTCCATAACCTGCTACATTGTAAAAATGTTCACATTTTAGCATGCCAACAGAGCTTCAGCATTGATGCCTCCAACAAATAGGAAGCACATGGCATATTAAGCTTGTTTCCTCTCAAATCCACAGTTCAGTTTTAGAGGATACACATGAAGAGAAAACCCAGCCATCAACTGCCCAGGTTAGAGGCAAGGCCTTTTCCTGTGTGACTGAAGTGGGGAGTCACATAGAGCAAATGGATTTGGCAACTTTCCCTTTTTGTTTCTGGGGTTGAGCAGCCATCAGAAGATACCCAGAAAATACTGTGATCAGTCAATGACCATCTGTCCATGAAAAGTATGCAACGTCGGAGTGAGGCCAGAAACGGGAAATTTCTTGGGCAGGGTTGTTCAGCCTTTCTCAAAAATGACACCACTTCAGGTAATCAAGTTGGGACTCTGAATTGGAGACAGATGAAACAGCACTAACAGCATGCTGAATAGTTACATCATTAGAATGAAATAAACCTGCCTTGAACAGAGTTTAGACTGCATTTTAAATCCTGCAGCTTTGCTTGGTTTTAACATTAATGGATCAATTCAGATTAAACTACATTTTTACATGTCCAAAAGGATGAATCTTCTCAATACGAAATTAATATCTGAGTCCATTTCTATGAGGAACTCAAAATACATACACAAAGGAATGGAGAAAACCAGTTCCCACTGGCTGTCACGGGATTTGCTGGTGGTTCTCCCATTTTTGGGGGGTATATTACTTCTACAGGCAGAAAAGGAACTTGCATTTATGATGTAGGTGAGCATGAATGCTTACTACTTTGCATTTAAGAAGAGATAAATTGCCCTGTATATGCCATAAATTTTAACTAATGAGAATTTTCTCACTCGTTATCTTTCCTAAACTGACACTAGATTAATGTAATTCATGGCAGTAGAGAGCATTAAGGGAAGTGCAAAAATCTCCCATGCTACATGTCCACGTTTCAAATGTATATTGCATTATATAGTTCCCTGCTGATTTTTCTTCTTCTTCACTGGCCTTCTAGCTCAAGTTGGCATGTTAATGAAGATAGTACAGAAAAATCTATTCAGTACTTACTCACTTTTTCACCAAAATTTTCAACAAACAAGGTGACAATGAAAGAATTTAACTTATACATCAAAAAAAGAGAATATTCTGTTTGCTGTCTTCAAATGGCATGGCTTCAAATGGCTTCAAACCCCACAATAGCATGAGCTTGTCAACTCTACTGCATGTTTCCTCATTTGTGGAAGAAATAGATCAGATTAGGAATAGATAGAAATAGAAACAAATAGACATTCAGAACACTTCGTTTCAGCAAACTTCCCACTGATTTAATAAGAGGATGAAGGGAAGGCTCCCATCATATTTATAAAATTATTAAGTCTGGATACACAGGTGTGTGTGAAGGTGTGCATACATTGTACATGTACAGCACATACAGGCACACAGAGAGAAATCTTTCCTTTATTTTCCTGGCTAACTAGTTATTGAATAAAATGGAAGTTTGTGAGGTGTGAAATGAACTTCTGCAACAATTTACCCTGGGTTTCAGTTCTGAGGTTTATCTGATTTTAATCCCCTGTGGCTCCCAAATTTCAAATAGCTCCTTCTAATTTACTGGGGCTATAAGGTGTATCAACCTGAACAAGAGACAGGTCTTCTCAGACATGGGTATTTTCTCTCTATTTTCACTCCCATTTTTGTTATTAATCTAAACTGGCACTCTAAATGGTCAAATCAAGTACCGCTGGATTTTAGCATAGCAAATACTGGACAGTCTCTCTCAAAAAAGTTCTACCTAACATACAGACTTGTTATTAATGATTATTACTAAATACAAAATGTGTTTATTGTAAAGTTTGTCATTAAAAGATAGGATTACTCAAGTTCTAACTTCTAATGGGAGTTTGGAGGGCAAGGGTTGACCTTTGGAAGTAAGGTTATATGGTTCTTTTGATTTGTTTACATGAAATGGGAAGGTTCTGCTGATTATTACAGAAATCTGCACTCTCTTTTTTGTATGTTAATGGAAAGTTTTTCAAAAGAAATATTGAGAGTTCTGTACCTAAAACAGATTTCATAAAACTGTACATTCTTGGCGGACTAGTTAGACATATTTAACTTGTGTGTGCCTAATCTGTATTTTTACAGGATTTCTCTATCCAACAATTCTGCTAGCTGTACATTAATTCCATGCAGAAACACACACATCTGGGTGTTAACATTTGTACAAGATTTGATTGGTTGCATATTTGCCTGTGAATTTTCAGATGTGCACAAAGAAAATATTATTTCTTGGGGACTATACAAGGAAATAGCTTAAGTCTTCACATGACATCGTATTATTCAGCATCAGATTACCAACCTGTATCACCACACAGTACACAGTAACTAGTTGTTCGTTTAACATATGGCAGGAAACATGTCTGCTTCATCAAATTCTACAGATCATGATCATTTAAACTTTGTAGCTTCTATAGTACTTAGAAAAGTGCCCTTTATGCTCAAAATTATTGAGCAAGAATCACACTATGGGTCTCCAGAGATCAAATAAAATTTGTCAGAACCAAAATGAACACTTATGTGTGCCTAACTAATGAAGGTTACATAATATCAACAATATCTCAACACCTTCAGTATCTTGAAAGATTAGCACAAAGGAAATATATACCAGGAACAAGATTTTGCACTTCTTAGCTGCTTTTAGTGAGCTCTAAGAGACATAACCAGAGACATAAATGTTCATCTTCTTGTCCCCAGGGAATGGGGACATTTAAGAGCCATAATTTTATAATAATTAATAATAATGTGAATTCTCTTCCGAAAATGCTTGCCTGACACTGAAGGAAAAAGTTTTATGCATTTTTCAGAAACCATTCCTCCTTGTGACAATGCTGGTCCAATAACACTGCCAAGATCTGTGCCATTCTAGACTGTCTGCCACTCTGTGTGTCAGATGCATAATTGGTAGATGCCTGAGAGAGGTTCATCAACAAAATTTCAAACTTTCACTTTCATAAACCTCCTTCTATGTCTTATCTCATGGCAAATACTCTTTCCACTCTTTCAACTGCTTCCAAGCCTCCAACAGTCTCTCACCTAGCTGAAGACTTCATCTTATTTAAGGCCAGAGATCACTGCAACCACCCTGGGCTGGCATCCAGCAATCCCTGGATCATTTGTGATGCCTACACCCTCCTCTGGGATGTTGATGGGACCACACTTGGACCCTTCAGTTTGCATTCTTTGTTCAATCTTTTTGCCCTAATCCTTTAAATTAATGGCCCCACCTTTGTCCTCTATATCCAAAAGTCTCAAAGAACAGTTTGATGGATTAAGAAAACCATCCTCAGGCACATCCCTCTCCTTGATGTATTCATACCACTCATCCACCCCTGCCAGCCACTAATCCAGTTTGGCACTGAGAACATTTCCTTCCCTTACATGCATTAAACATGCTCGTTACATTACAGCTTTCACGTTATAATTCACACAACTCACCCAATTACACTTCTTTATTTCTTCTCTTCTTGAAAGCTGAGGCTCACTTCATGATGACTGTAAGGCCCAGTACTCAGACTTCTTCAGTGCATGCCAAATGTTGCTGCTAACCTCCTTCCATTTCAAAATAAACAGGAACATATCACCCTCACCCACAACTGTATTTGTTTCAGGATGCTGATTAAAAAAAAAAAAAAAAAAAAAAAAAAAAAAGAGAGAGAAAGAGAGAAAAATAATCTTATTCTCTAAAATTCTTCCTAGACTTTGTCCAGCTTGTCTCAGGTTCTGTTCATTTCTTCCACCACCTCTCTTATATGATTGAAATGAAAAAGAGTTCAAAATTAAGGTAATTTTTGCCAGGTTATATCACTCTGATGTGGTTATCTTACAGTTTAAGAAAAGTTTTGGATTTCAATAAATTGCAATCTGTTTTTTCATTAATTAAAATTAAACAAAAGTTAATTAAAACAGACAAACTACATAAATACACATAAATTCGTGTCTGTGTGTGTCTGTGTGTGTGTGTATATTTAATCACTTTAAAGAGTAATTTCCTTATTGTTTTTTATCCAGAGCAGGTAGCAGACATAGAAAAATTGTAGCTGCACAAGAATCCCGTGCTTGCAGCTCAGTGTCACTCAATGAAATCTTCAGCCCTATGCCTGGTATCAGCTTCTTCAGCAAGCTATGGTGTGAATGAACCAACTAAAAATTACTGCAGCAGTGACTATAAACTCTGTTAGAAGGACAAAGAATTTCTGTGTCTCAAGGTGGTGTGATGTTTAGTCCCATTTTGCAAAGGTGCTTGAACTATGTCTATTGCTAACTAAAATAGTGCTGAGATCCCCTCTCTGTTCCTGAGGCATTTGGCATTTGTCACCGGGTCTTTGGGCCTTTTGGTGCCTCTGTGGTTCAAAAAAAAAAAAAAAAAAAAAAATTCTTGTGAGCTTCTAGTTCTGAGTATCAGAGATAATATAAGGGAATGCATTGCAAATTGTTCAAGTGATATTTTCACAACAGGAAGCCAAAGGAGGGAGCAGACAGAGAGCATGGAAGGGACAGCAGAAACTTCTGGAAGAGTGTTAGCGGACTAGAATAGTGCAGGACAGAGGGAGTCAAATCAGGTGCCATCTGGTACAACCAAAGTTGTGCCTGGGTGCATCATGGCAGCCAAATGGTGTGCTTAGCTCATGTCCCCTCCTTGCACTGTGCAGCATCAGTGTGTGCTGCCATCAGCATCTGCTTCCAGGGGAGATTCTGTGTCCTTATGCACCTTGTGCACACATGACTTGGCTGTTGGAGGAAATTTGATGGGGGTATGGTACCCCAGCAGCACACAATCACAGTGCTGCCTGCTGAAGTGACTTAACTGACTGAAACCAATTCAGTGTTCACTGGGTTGGCCTTTTCTATATCTTAAATAAGCAACAAAGTCAATCTTAGTCTAGTAATAAAGTCCTTGTTTATATGGAGAATAAAACTGATGAAAAAAAAAAAAAAAAGAAAGGAATGAAAAGGGATACCAGGTTTTTCTCTGGGAAGTAAAAGGTCCCCAGCGTATTCGAGTTGATTCAAGAACCTATGAAATAAAGCGGAGAAGACATCAAAGGACAGAGCAGAACTAACTCAGCAAAAAGGAGGTTGAAACAAACCATAGAGGAAAATACAGAACATTGTCACATGTTCAGAAGTAGCAAATTTTCCACAGGAAAGTTGATCACTTTTAAACTGATGTTATATGAACTATCGAGTTTTCCATAAAGCTGTTCCTGTAGTTTTGATCTGTGCACAAAACTTACCAGAAAAATTACAAAACATGACAAGCAAATAAATTGCACTTTCTAATTTCTGCAAATAAGGCAATTTACTTATTTATTACAAAAGCTATTTGGTGTTATAACAAGCATTCTGAAATTCTATTAATTTTCCCTTACAACAAATAATTGTTTTAGTTTTGATTGATACTGTTTCATTTGGTTTTTTTTTTTCTAATGGCAAATCATTACAATTATTTAAAAGGGAAAAAAATCCCAAAACTGAGCAAACTGCAGCTAAATTCATCAGCATTTGACATAAATGTCTGTGTGCTACTTGCTAACACTACATTACATTTCAGCTTGCCTCAGTCTTGCAAGAATTAAAAGATTGTTTATGAACATATTAAATAGCACAGACTATGGAAGATCTTACACAAGCTCTTTCTACAGTGAAGGGGAAAAAAAGTCTACATATCTGTGTATGTAGACATATCTTTTGTCCCTAAATCTTGGCAAGGATACCTGTGTCTGGGTCTTTAGAGGCTGTGCTTCGTTCCCTTGGCATGGATACAGCAAAAGAAGGGCTCCCCAAATCCTCTTGTATCATTATGCACCAGGAAGGGGACAGGAATTCCACTCACTTGCAGGTAAGCAGGGTAGTTGGTGGCTGCTTCTCAGATAAGGCATTTCTTGCCATGGCAATGACATCTCTGAATCACCTTTGACAGACTGCGGAAGACTTTTCCAGGTTTAACCTATCTGGAAGACTAAAGGATGTTAAGGACGAGCCTTGTTTCCTCTCAGCAGCCATTGGAGCTGAGTATTAGAGCCCTCTAGTGAGGTTTCTCGGAGTGGATCCCGCCTCCAGCCCGTGGGGCCGAAGGAGCCTCTTTCCTTCCTCGGGGGATCCGAAATTCCCTTTGGTGCCGCAGGACACGGTGGACGGTTTGCTCCCTTTGGGAAAAGGCCCTCCGGAGCTCGGGTTCACCTGCGCCGCCGCCACCTGAGCGCCCCAGAGACGCCGGCGGTGCCGCTGGCCCGGGACCTCCCGGCCGCCGCCGCCGCTGCCGCTGCACCAAGGGGGCTGTGCTCGGTCCCCCCGGCGGGCATCGCGCACCCACGGGGCGACAGGACTGTGGCCGAGCCCCCGGAGCTGTCTGCTGCCTGGGGAGGGAAGGCAGGAGCGAAGGGAGGGCTGCCTCTTCCTAAAAATACTCCCCGGTCAAATTCCTGTGAGCCAGGGATGGAGATGGTAACAAAAATGCTCTGAATCGGTAGGAACAGTGAACAATCTTCGTGCTTTCCTCATCATCTTGGAATAATCAGCGGAATTAACTGAGGTCGAGGAAACAGGCTCTTGGGTTAGTTGTGGGAGGCTGTGAGAATAGGGGGCAGCCATTAAAAGAAACATGATCGCTATTCATCAACTCGGAAGAGGGGAAAGGGGGGGGGGGGGGGGGAAAGAGACCTTCGTGGCTGGAGCTCATACCAACCTGGACTATCTCTGATCAAGAAGATCCCTGGAAACAAGAAGTTTACAAATATTGTCAAATTGATGCTTGTAGTGTGATTTAAGTTGTCAATCCCGCAGAAGCCCACCAGAAGTTTAGATTCAATACCCTGCATTTCTGGCTAGTTATTGCCAATCCCCTAAGGCAGAAAGCTCTCGCTCTCTCTCCCTCTCTCTCTCTCGCTTTATTTTAACCATATGTGCCTTTTGTTGTTGTTGTTGTCTTGTCTGTTAGCTGTACACTGTGTGCCGAGAGAGTTCCCTCGCGCCGCGGAGCATCTGAGGCGGTCCCCGCAGCCGGGAGTGGGGCGGAGGCTGACTGGCCACCGGCCCGGGCCCCCCTTCTGTTTCCCCTGGTCCTCCCCCCAGCCGATTGTGGACTCCGTGGGATCTGTGGGAACACCCCAAATAAATATCCATGCTGGGGTTAACGGCCGGGAGGGTGCTGTTGGCAGAACTGGGTAAAAACTCTCAACCCCTCGCCCTAGATTGAGAAAGAATAATATAAAAGTAATCAGGACCGGCCGCATTAATCGTCTGGGGGGGCCATCTTGTTTCGTGGGAGGCTCCGGAGGTTACAGCGCCTTGAGCTGGGGACACAGTGCCGCCCCCGGAGTCCCATTTCACGGGGGGCGGCCGGGGGGCGGGAAGGTTCACCGAGGGCGACTCAGTCACGTCCCTTCAGGCCCCCATCTCCTGATTAATACATCTCTTTCGAAGGTGTTACTCGAGCATCTCAGGTCTAGCCGGCGGGGAAAAGGCTCCGCGCTGGAGACGAGCGGCGGAGCTGCGGGAGCGGGGAGCGGGGCGGCTCCGTGGGGCAGAGGCTCCGCTCCCCTGGGCTCCCAGCAGAGTGCCCCAGTCCCCAGCACCCGCTCCGCGCCCCGCACCCACCAGCGTTCTCTTTCAAGCGGAGTTTGTTAGCATAATCGAGTTACCCGCTACATATCTGAAATCCTTGACCCGTCCCCTTGAGGAACGGTGCATTGCGCGCAGCAAAAGCTTTGAATTATTCCTTTCTCCCCAAACCAGGGAACAACAAGCAACTGTTGTTTGTCTTAATTTAGTTGTGTGCAGTGATCGTCTGCCGTGCTTTCTTTTTTCAGTCGAAACAGGAACTTAGTGCCATCTTTGATGGGATAGATTCGGGTTTTAAACAAAACTGAAAAATAAATAAAAGCGTGAATAAATAACGTGAGGGCGGAGGGAAAAACCCGCGGATCCGGGTTGCAAATTTGCCTCTGGGAATCCCGGGTGAGCTTTTGCCGCCTAAAGAAGCCGTAGTCCCGCCACGGAAAAAATAAAAACTTGTGAGCCCGGGGAAACTGAGTGAGCCCCAGAGTTGGACGGTATGGGGCAGGTAGGCCCAGTATCGCTGCAAAGGTAGCTATGATGCCTTTTTTAAAAAAATAAATAAATAAAAGAAAAACCTAGCCGGAGTAGCAGCTTCATTCTGGCAAGCTTTCGGTCTCAGTAAACCCCACAGGTCTTAAGGGGAAAGCATATTGCAGTCCCACCAAAAGGAAAGAATTTTTTTTTTAATTTTTAAAAAATATTTTAAAATGAAGGAAAGAAAGAAACAAACAAAAACTTGGAGTTGCCTGTCATTTTGGTTGCTCTCCCTACAGTCTTCGCCACGGTAGTGGACATCTGCGGGGAAATGTGTTTCTTTCTGGCACGTGGAAGTTGTAGTGTTTATCATTTGTTCGCTACCCCTGCCGATAAAAGCGCCCTTGGAGGTGGCCCTGTCTCCCTGGCGAGCCCACGGCTGGCTGGCAGGAGCGGATGTGTCCGCAGCTCTGTGAGAGTGGGTGACAGGTTTGTCCCGAACCCAACACGGTGAAAAGGATGAGGGGCTCCGCAAAAGCAGCCGTCGAAGAGGCTGGGGAAAGGTGTCGGGCAGCTTGGGCGAATCGGCTCCTGTGTTTGACAGGAGCAATGCGGGCCTGCAGCTTCCCATACAGGCTGTTGTTTACAAAGGGACGGGGAAGGCAGAGCCGAAAAGGCGATTTCCAGACAACTGCAGCTCTACTTCAGCACTCATTTGAGGGCACGGAACAGTTCCACGCAAGAAAAGGCGCCTCGAAGAAAACCGCCCGCCCACACCCCGTTCCTCAGCCAGACTGTGTCACAGCTAATGGAAGGAGAGTCACAATAAAAACCACCTTTTTATTTAACTCTTATTTCCCAAAGATTGTTGTGACACTGATGGCCCCGCACGCTGCTGCGCAGCGGGGTGAGGCAAAGTGACAGCCGGGCCCGGACCGGGTGAAACCCCGGCCTTCGCCGCCCGGCGGCAGCGGAGCCGAACGAAAATTTGGGTCGGCTCAGCTAAAACTTTCCACGACAGCTAAACGGGAGACAGCTGGCAGTAGCCAGGCGAAACCATCTCGTCGGTCCAGGGGCAAATGTGAGCAGGCGATTCGCTCCTCCTGCTCTGAAATATAATGTCAGGGAACGAGAGCCTTCGCAAATGCCAAAAAAAGCTCCTCTCCCGATTGCCTATTTCGCTCGCAAGGCACTACAATGCGATTCGCTCAGCGCCGCGGCTGTGCAGCCAGTATCTGCTTCTCGCACGTAGGAAAAATTTTCTCTTTCCCTAAAGATAAAAGCAGTTATGCAGAATTTGGATCCAGATGTCACTAATTTACGATAGCTCTAGGACGCAAGCTGATACAGGGTGCCCGGGAAGGGGGTAGCCCTGCCTCTGCCCAGCTCTCCGGGAAGTGAACTTACATTACATGCAAGCTGCAGCCTGGCTAAGGCAGCCTAAAGTGAAAGCGCCTATGGAGGAGCTGGAGTGTAAACTCTGTACTCACATTTTAGGATGCTAAGAAGACTTTTTCAGGTCTAAATCTAAGCAACAGGTTTTGACATCTCCTTTCCAACTAGGGCTAACAGCTGCTCCCGTTCAGATTTAACCACTGTGGTTGTGAGATAGAAAGAGAGGAAGAGGAGTCAGATATATCCCTAATAAACGTGGGGCGACCGAGCGTGGTGGCATGGAGGCGGGAGACACAGCTCAGACCTCGCTAGCACTTTTCATTATTTCCAGGGTCCCTATTGCGGGAGGGAGCGGAAGGCACACGGTGTGTGCGCGCAGAGGTCGGGGACGGGAGAGGGGATTTGTGGTTTTGTTGCCTTTTCTGCTCAGAGCAACCTTTGAAGTGGCGCGGTTGTACCGTCCCGCCACTGCTGGCTGCAGCTGCGGCTATGAACTATCCAGCCGCCTAGGTTGGCTAGGAAGCGCTGGGATCGGGATGCTTTCGTTTACAAACAAGCACAGTTTGAATCCTGCAGAGATCGGCCGGAATCTAGGCACTAAGCGGTTGAGAGCTCATTTTGTAAAAGAACGGAGGGAGCATCATGCGAGGGGACTTTACCGACCTGTCACCCACAAGCCCGATTTTGTTTTAAACGAATTTGAGCTGTTCTTTCCTCCATCTGAAAAAGAAGCCTCTATTTTCCGTTCCCGGAGGATCCAGGGCGGGAACCGCCCGCTTGCCACTGTTTCCCTATGGCAGCACTCGTGAAAAGACCGGACGGACAGGTAGGAGGACAGCTTCCTCAGCAGAGTGCACTCGAGAAAGTACGGGCATACGCCGCGGATATACACAGGCGTTCGGACATGCTGGGAGCTGGACACGGTTGATCCGCTGCCCCCCTACTCCGCCCTCTTCCTCCTCCTCCTCCTGCCTCCCTCCCCCGCCGCATTTCCCCCGGCCGCAGCCCTGGCGCGGCTCCTCGCCGGGAGCCGCCGCCGCCGGGGGCCGCCGGGCTGCGCGCCGCCGCCCCAGCCTCGCCTTCCCCCGGGAACGGCCGCTGCGCCCGCTCGGGCCGGCCCGGAGGCTCGGTGCGTCGGCCGCGGAGGCTCAGGCTGCGAGGCGGGGAGCCGCAGTCCGGTCTCTTGTGGCTTCGCTAAATCCCTGACGCGCCGTGGTGGCTAAAAAGGTACCGTGGCAGGAACCCACAATTGCAGAGACCTCTCCTGTCAGGACTGCAAATACCGTAGAAGGAGCTTGTGGGATTAATTATTATTTCTCAGCAAAAGGGGAACATAAGAGGCCATGGAAACTACCCTGAGTTTGTGGCCGGGAGGCTCCTCCCGAGTGCCCTCACCTGGGCGATCCCCGGCGCCAGCCTCCGCCCCGGCGGTCCCACTCGGCCGCCCCCCCGTGCGCCGCTCCCGAGAAGGCACCGCGGCTCCCTTCAGCCGCTCATCGCACCCTCTCCCTCGACCTTGCAGCTTGCACTACCTCTCTCCCTCGCCTTTCACTTTGTGTAGACCGACAAAGGACGGGAAATGATGCGGGTCCCTGCCCCGCGGAGTCGGTAAACTTAAAACGCGGTGTGCAAAGGGCACGCGTGGGTGATAAGGGTCCGTTTAATCAAGAGAAGTCTCTCTGACTTTTACACGTGTTCCTCTCCTGGATGAAACACCCCGACACGCTCTGGAAATCGAGTATAAGTAAATGTCCGGCGTCCGGGGATCACAAATGCCAGCGCCCTTCACGCTGGAGCGCTGTGGGGCACGGCCGGCGATTCATGGAGAGGCAATCCCTCTCCGGCCCCGTATCATCGTGCCTTCTTCTCGCTCCCGGGCAGGTACGAGAAGCGTGAAATGGGATCCCAGGTCACGAACAGGGTCTCCATTGTACATGAGAGGCCCCTTCCTTATAAAACTCTCCAACAGTGGTTACTGGGCGCTGGGGAGAGGGGCTACAAGGGAACGCTTTTAGAAAGAATTTTTTCTGTAAGGGTCGGAGACGGGCTTTTCCTCCCACTGCAGCCGCGGCTGCCAGGGACGGCAGAGCCCGCTGTCCGTCCCGAGCAGCGGGTATGGGATGGGGCTGCGGGATCCAGACGGGACGGCGGAGCCCGGCCGAGACAGCGGCTCCGTCCCGCCGCGCCGCAGTGCCCCGCGGCGAGGAGCAGGGGCCCGGGCACCGCGCTCCCCCTCTCCCCCGACGGGCGCCTGCAGCGTCAATCACGACGGAAATTTCTCCCTCGCTAGCTAATATCTCAGCTCTCGGGGCCGCCTCTGAGTGGATCTGAGCAATCTGTCAACCCAGCCGGGGAGCCACCTCAAAACAGATCGGGTTACCCCTGATTGACAGCGTCACCATGGCAAATAATTTGACTAAAACTATTGTCTTCTCCTGGCAGTCCCCGGGTCAGATAACCGGACCAATCACAGCGCGGATAATCACTTTTCATGCCAGCTTAGAATAATATTATTAAAAAAAAAAAAAAAAAAAAAAAAGGGAGAGAGAGAAAGAAAGGGGGGAAAACTCCGAGAAGGAGAGAGGAGCGAGCGAGCAGGGCTTTACCACTATATTATGTGGGATCTGGCGGTGGGGGGTGGGGGGGAAGCAGGGAGATCCCAAACCGGCGGCCGAGGGGGGTGGGGGTGTGAGAGCCGCGGCCGCTGCGAGCGCTGCAGATAGGAGACAAAAGAGGCACGAAGTTACTCTCGCAACTTGGACTTACAAAAACGAGGCGGCGGCCGGGGGGAAAAGCCGCCCGCGCTCGGGCTCTCGAGACTTTTTTCGTCGCTCTTCGCATTTTTTCCCCGGCTCCCGCGACCGCCCCGGGGCCGGGCGCCGCCGATGGCCGCGGCCCCCCGCGCCCCCGCCGCCCCGGGGCCGGCCCCGCATGCCGGGCGCTGCCCGCCGCCCCGCGCCGCTCCCCTCTATGCGGCCGTAGGGCGCGCGGCGCGGCAGGGCTCACCATGTCGATGCTCCCGACTTTTGGCTTCACCCAAGAGCAAGTGGCCTGCGTCTGCGAGGTGCTCCAGCAAGGCGGCAACATCGAGCGGCTGGGGCGGTTCCTCTGGTCCCTCCCTGCCTGCGAACACCTCCACAAGAACGAGAGCGTCCTGAAGGCCAAGGCGGTGGTGGCCTTCCACCGGGGCAACTTCCGCGAGCTCTACAAGATCCTGGAGAGCCACCAGTTCTCCCCCCACAACCACCCCAAGCTGCAGCAGCTCTGGCTGAAGGCGCACTACATCGAGGCGGAGAAGCTGCGGGGGCGACCCCTAGGGGCGGTGGGCAAGTACCGGGTGCGCCGCAAGTTCCCGCTGCCCCGCTCCATCTGGGACGGCGAGGAGACCAGCTATTGCTTCAAGGAGAAGAGCCGCAGCGTCCTCCGAGAGTGGTACGCCCACAACCCCTACCCGTCCCCCCGCGAGAAGCGGGAGCTGGCCGAGGCCACCGGCCTCACCACCACCCAGGTCAGCAACTGGTTCAAGAACCGCCGGCAGCGGGACCGCGCCGCCGAGGCCAAGGAAAGGTACGGCTTCCCACGGGTTCCCACGGTTTCCCCCGGCGCCCGCGGCTCTCCGACCCCGGGGCTCACCCTGAATCTCTCTATCTGCCCCAGCCCCGGCTGCGGAAGGCCCGCTGAGAGGGGACGAGGGCTCTCCGCCTCGGGGGCGCTCAGAGGCCAGCGAGCTAGGCGCGCGGTGAAGGCGTCTGTGCACCAAAAGTAGCCCCGGGAGAGGCGGCCGAGACCCGTTCCCCGCCGACACCCCACTCCCCGCACAGCGCCGGGGCAGCCCCGGCTGCCAGGGACGCTTCACACGGCCTGCGGCGACTCCTGGTTAAGCAGCGCTGCCGCCTCCTCTCCGCCGCAACCCGGCGTGGAGCCCGGCCAGGAGCCGTGGCCGGAGGTGCCCGTGCGGCTCCGCGGCCCGTCGGGAGAGGCCGGCGGCGGAGGGCCCAAGGGCTCCGCGCCCCGCGCAGCTCAGAGCGCGTCCTTGGGGGTTATCCAGGCGCAGAAAGGGGCAGCCGACAACGCGTGGGTCTGAACGGTGGTAGCAAATATGTCCTCTGTCCTGGGCTCCTGGCGTGCGGCAGGAGACCTGGACAAGGACTGAGCGGAGCAATTTCCTGCCTCGCTCATGACCTTGCAGTTCTTATTCGCTGCCCAGCAAGGTGCTCATGAACGCACGTCAATAGGTGTGTGTTCTTAGGCCGAATATGATTCTGCATCTGTGTTTTTCACCCTAAGTGGAGTGAAGGGGACCATTAATGGCCGCGAAGAGGTTAATGCCTACATCCCTGGCTATTCGGGATGATTTTTCCATCAGCAGTCCCTGTGCCTTAGGAAGACGGTCGAAGAAGTAAAAAGGGTCTCTTACTGCCTTCACTAGCTCACTGACCTGCCCGGTCCGTACAGGCAATCGTATGATCGTACGATCTGCGCGGTTAATGAGTGGATCAGAATCCTGTAGATCTGTGCCTCCGAGGAGAATTCTTTCTGTCTTTGGTTTCTGCCAACTGTGTTTTGGAAACGGGCAGCGCCGCGGCCTCACTGCTGTGCAGCCCGGCACATTCGGGCACAGATTTGCTCTATTCATTTCCCGAAACTGTGCTAGCGCCTTAATTTTCCTTCAAATCCTCACAAGTGTTGGTTTTACGAGATGTTAGAGATCCTTTTTATTGCTGATAGCAGGGACTCACCTTCAAATATCCAGAGGAAATGAAGGTTACACTTATTCTTTTTTTTTTTTTTTTCCCGAGGAATCAAACTTTAAAGGTCTCCAGAGACAAATAATATTTTTGACATTGAAAAATACACTCAACTTAATATTACACTCCAGGCGTTGGAAAACAGACCGTTCATGGGATTGCCATCCGCTCAAGGAAACCTGTTCAAACAGAGCTTTCTTGTATATTTTTATTTTTTTGGCACTAAGTGTCTCCAGCCACATCATGCAGCCCTTAGTGAGGAAAACCCGTCAGTGCAATAGCTTAACTTCTCTCGACCAAATCCTGCAGGATAAGACCCCTCTGCCAGATAGCGTGTTACAAAACTTCCGCAGAAGCTTTTAAATAGGCTTGTACTGCCTTCAGTATTTCAGGCAGAACGGTGTCTAAAGTATTTATACGAGAGCTATGTAGGCCGCGTAAGCCTTGCCTAGACGGCAACCCCGACCCCTTCTTGTCACTCACATTACCGAAAAAAAACCCCCATATATAGATATATAAATATATAGATACATATGCAAGGGCTTGGCCCGCCTCCAGCGATTCCTTGGTATTTACCAGGTGATGAATTTCGAAACTATGTCCTGACTTTCCGAGCCTTTGTCGGCAGGCGCACCGGTGGTGCCGGCTGCCCCCGCCGCGGAGCCGTGCCAGAGCCATCCTGGCTGCGCCCACGCCGCTCCAGGAGGGCACGGAGGAGCAGCGGCGGGCATGCGGACCATTTCCTGAGAGGGCCGGGGAAAGCAGCGGGTTAACTCTGTTCGCTTTCCTTATCGTCCATATTGGGCTATGTTTTGAGCTTGAAGCTCAGGGCGAGGGGGAAAAAACCATGTCCAGTTACTTAAGCAAAAGACTTTCCTTCCTGATGTGAGCCCTGGAGGCTGTTCTGCTGCACGGAGTCATCCTTGGAGAGCTTGCAGCTCTCCGGGCTTCGGCCTTCTCAGGAGAAATCATGGCTGAACATCTCTTCAGCTCCTAGAGCAGTTTTAAAGTTAAAAAGTTTTGCTTTTTTTGTTTTGTTTTTTTTTGTTTTGTTTTGTTTTTTTTTTAATATAAAGTCTTCCTCCCTTCCCTTCCGCCCCCTTCCTCACGCTGTGCAAACTCTTTGGATGCAGAAAATTACGGTTTGGCAAAGTGACACTTTCCGCTGGGCTGGTGGGAGACTGTTTACAAGCTCAGCGGACCTTAGACCTAAGCGCCAGATGAAGAGGCCTTGGAGGTTGGCAGAGTTTTTAAACCTACAGTTTTTGCACTCCCCTCCGCTCGCTGCTCCCTGGAGCCAGCTCCCACCTCCCCCGCTCCCGCGGTGCGCACCCCGGAGCGACGGCCACATGGTGATTTCCCTCCCTCTTTTGTGTTTCCTATAGGGAAAACAACGAGAATTCCAACTCCAACAGCCACAACCCGCTCTCGGCGTCAATGAACGGGAATAAGACAGTTTTGGGGAGCTCAGAGGACGAGAAGACGCCGTCAGGGACCCCGGATCACACCTCCTCCAGCCCCGCGCTGCTGCTTAGCTCCAACCCCGGGCTGCAGCCCCTGCACGGCCTGGGCCACCCCCAGGGCCCCAGCGCCATCCCCGTGCCCAGCGCCGACCCCATGCACCACCACAGCTTGCAGGACTCCATTCTCAACCCCATGTCATCTAACTTGGTCGATCTGGGCTCTTAAAACCGTGTACACGCTCACTCCTTCGCACCAGCCCTCCTTTCCTCAATTTTTCCTATTATTTTTTTTTTTCCTTAATCTTACGAGGGACTTTGAAAGCAATGACAAACACCTTAGTGGAAGTGTTGTGCCCTTTGGCAGCAGGCTGGCTGCAGGTTTGGAAGGTCGTGGACTCCGCTGTGGGTAGCTGATATTGTGAAAAGCCTTAAGGGTTGCTTACAGGCGTTTTCAGGCGTGTAAGGACTGTTGATCAGGAGCCGTGATTTTCACGGCAGGCTGTAAGGCTGATAGGTGTAGCAGCTCATTCCAGCCTTAACTTCACAAATCTCTCAGTGTTGTCACTCGATCGGGCCGGTCTGTGTGGGAAGAGGCACATCGTAATATTTTTATTTTTGGGGGGGTGGGGAAGAAAGGGGAACGCAAGGCTGCTCTTGCCATGCCTGTTTGAAAGTTACACATCACTCCCGTTATTCTATTGTAGTTATGTATCCGTGGCAGGTGTACGATGTACAATTCCAACTAAGAATACAAAAGTTGTAGTCAAGATATAGCAGCAACACGCGCTCTAGGCAGACTCTGTAACCTTCTTGTAGCTGATGCTATGCAGAAACAGCTTCTTTGGCCTTGTCCATGTGGTGCTTTCGCCATTTGCTGGGTGGGAAAGGAAATGATGGCCCGGCTCCGGCCCGAAGGAAGGCAGAGGTAGATTTTCCCCTCGGTGTGCGATGCGGGCTGGAGTGGGCTTTAAAAAGAAAACAGGAATTGCTGCTCAAGTTTAGACCTAAACGACAGTATCAACCGCAAGTCACTCACCTTAGTTTTGTTTATTGTTTATATTATGTGAATACATTCTTTGGAAAATATTTCTGCTTTTATTTTATAATAAAATTTAGAAATCCAGCTCGGTGTATGGTTGCTTCACTCGCCCGCGGGGTGTTTTCGGGCTCAGTCCTGAGCGGAGCAGAGCGGACGTCCTGGTGGGGACGCCGGGGGAGGCGGTGCCGGGCGGCCAGAGCCCCGCCACCCGTCCCGGTTTGGCCCGGGCACGCCGGGGCCCTTGCCGGCCCGGTCCGGGGAAGCGCTGAACGCCACGGGCAGCCCAAGTCACCTTGCAGGAGCGGAGAGCCCGGGCACGGGGAAGGACGGGAAGTGCGGGCCTTGAGGGAAGCGGAGTGGTCGCCCACCTGCTCCCCGAGGGCACGACCTCGGGCTTTTCTGCCCCGGTGCTCGCCTGCCCCGGCAAAAAGCTGCCCCCTCTTCCCCCCACCGTGTCCCGAAGGAGGGTGGGCAAACCGAGGGTGGCCAGACCCCGCTCCGGGATCCAGCACGGCTGGGCTGCAAACGCCTTTCCGGCGCCTGCGGGATGCTGGGGAAGGGATTTCTCTATTATTCTCCTTTTTCTTTCTCTCTTTTAAATTTCCTTTCCTGTAAGCACCGGGTGGCCAAAGAGACAGGCAGGTTGCTTTCCAGTTTGCCCAGTTAAAAGAGCTCAGGACTCTTGCACTTGCACCCTCGCTGTTCGTCTTTGCTAGAAGCCGAATGTGTTATGAGTTTAAAGTGTTCTCAGTACTTACAAACAGCTTTATATCTTCATTTTTGATCTATTTTAATCTTCTTTGGAATGATTTTCTTGTGAAAAATAAACCGAGAAAACGATTTGACTTCAAGCGGCATAGAAAAATGTGTAGATCAGCAAAGATCGTGTCCAGGTTTCAGATGCTGGATGAAATTTCAATCAGTGGGAGTATTGTGCGGGCAGTGTCCTAATTTGATGTAATCTGGGTCTGGATTAGCGCCTCTGTGCGTTTGCGGGTGTCCGCTAAAAGCACATTTCTCTGAGGTCCCGTTAAAAGTCTATAGAAGGGAGTGTATGGATGCCGGTAATGGGGAGGTTCAGTCTCCGAAAAAAGCTCTCCCTTAGACGCGGCTGCAAATCCAGTTTTCTCGTTACGCTGGGGTGCAGCGGGGTACAATATTTTATCGGAGACAACGTGATATATTCGGGTTTATGTTTCCCCCGCTTCTGTACTTAGGGGTGATTTTATCAGCAGCAGAGATGATGCGGCTGATGCCTGTGCTGTGGGAGCGTACCAGTGTGACCTTACGTGCATTAGGGTCTAAACAGAGGATCCTGTTATTTCCGCTGAGAGGCATCTAATAATTTTAGCTATGGATTTTAATTCTTTGAAAATAAACATTTTGCAAATAGTGGAATCACTGCTTCCTAGAGCTACAGAAAATCTCTGCTCTCTGTAAAATAACACACACAGTGGTGCAATATGGCAAAGAATTAATTAATTTGATAGGTAATTATTTTATATTTTTGTAGATAGAAATGAGTTTGGGAAGGAAAACAGAATGTCGGGTTAATAAAACATGTCTTCGAAATCGAAATAAAGCTTTAAGGCTTTGCCCGCTGGAGAAAGAAAAAATGAGAAAGAGTAAAGCCAAGATGGGGAATATTTAAAGAGGCAGTATGAAAACAGGATGGGGTTTACGTGATTAATAAAAGGTCATATTGCACAGAGGAGGCAGAATTCGATCGGGGAAAGTAAATGAAGAGCTGACACGGTGAGAAAGGCCCTTTGAGAGAGTGGGGTCTGTGAAAACTCATGCACATTTCAGTGAGGATCACTTATATATGGATGAATTAAGAGATGGCGAGTGGCTGAAGCCACTTAAGATGGCTAGAAACAAAAATCTTGTAGTAAGAAAAGAATTCTGCAGGTCAATCTGGCATTAAGGATGCACACAGCTCAAAGCCCCTATGATGGGACGTGTGTAATGCAACCTGAAACCCTGAACATGTTAAGACTCATTTTATCAGACCGTACTTGCCTTAGTACTGATGTTTGGTAAATTAGCCCAAATCCTTCCAATTTTCCACGCACAAAAAAAAGTTCCCGATAGAGGAATATGCCGAAACTGACGTGACTAATCCTTGGTTTTAAACAGATTAGTTATGATTCACTAGCATTAGGTTTCATGGGACATATCTCAGGGTTGGCTGTTCCTGGGGTACCCGCATGGGTCTCAGGGCATAAATAAAAAGACAGTTCGGTTCCGGCAGATTTTATCCATGAAACTTCCCCTGGCTACACTCACACTGAGGCCAGGATGTGGCAGGCAAACTGCACGGCAGATGCTCTATAGCTTGGACAATTTGGGAAGAACGGCACTCTCTCATATAGGAACACACACATACCTATATGTACATACACACCCATATACATCTAGGTATGTGTATATGTAAAATATATATATGCAGTGTTTGACTTAAAAATATAGTATTACCAAATTACACAATGCATTCAGCATTTGCGGCCCCTAAAATGTAAATGGAGTCAGTCCTTTAGATAACAGGGTGCTGAATATTTACATGTGCTAGGGCAGAGGGTTTTTTCTGCTGTATTTTATTGTGTGAGCATTCATGGACACGGTGCTGTGCTGAGGAGAGCCATGAGAGAAATAGCTCATTTGAGACAGAAGACAGTTCTGTCCTTCCTGACAAGGTGCAGCTCATCACTCTGACGGGGAAATACTGATGGATGCGATGAGAGAGCATCCCGATAGACTACTGCATATGCGGCACAAATTCTGCCACTTTTCTGGGAACAGGTAGCAAGATTATAGGACGAAGAGCCTTTCCTATGAATAGGAGACCGTATGCCAAACTTGCTGGTTGAACACCTTCCATCTGCGAGCCCTTCCAGGCTCTTGGGGGTAATCAGGACTCTCATCTACAAGGCTGAGTGGCTGCATTTTCCTTTGGATAATATAAGCCATTTTGGAGACACTCGACGTGATCTACACGAGAAAAGTCGCCCGCTTGGCATATTTTTGTGAGCTACCCCGGAGAAAGCTCCTTTGCCTCTTCTCCCCAGACCCGGTGCAGCATTCGGGCCTAACCAATGTCTCAATGTGTTTGAGGGGGGCTGCTGCAGCCCCGGAACCAAAAGCCTTGGGAGTGCCCCTGCCTGCCCAGCCGTGTTTGTGTAAGGCACTGGAGCTCCTGTTACCAGACCCGGAAACAAAATCTCTTGCCTTCTTTAGGAGAAACAAATGCAGCCCAGTATGAGCAAGCAGGCTTTTGCCTTGAACAAACCCTCACTTGAGCATGACAAATAATGTAGGGGGGTGGTGATGAAAACACTGGGCACTGGCCCTAACTGCAGATTTCTTTAACTTCTGCTTAGTGAATCAAAACGCTGAGGCTCAGGCAGCCAAGAAAAATATACTGAAGGGAACTTTCAGTGCTTCAGTACACAAGGAAAAGGTGAGGGTTTTGTCTGAAGGAGAGTAGCTCTGGGATTTGGAAAAAATACATAAACCTCGGAGCTGGGCTGTGGGATAACCTTCTTCCTATTTTACTGCGGGGAGCGGTGCTCAAAGCTTCCCCTCCGTGCATCGAGGAGGCGCCTCCTTGCTCAGGAAGAAGGTCCATCTCCTTACTATTCAAATAAACTGGAGGAGGGGATCGTTTATTAACGACTTTTTTTTTTTCCTTTATTTTTTTTTTCCCCTGGTTTGGGTACCAACACTCCATCTTCAGGTCTAATATCAAATCCACCTTTATTCGGAGTTCCGTGTGCAGCTGGCCGGCAGACCACCTCCAGCCCAAGCCGTGTAGGGAAAAAAAGAACTACTTTTAAACACCACCACCCCCCCCCACCCAAAAAAAAAAAAAAAAAAACCCAAAAAGCCCACACGAAAAAAAAAAAACAAAACCAAAAAAAAAACAAAACCAAAAAAAAAACAAAACCAAAAAAAAAACAAAACCAAAAAAAAAACAAAACCAAAAAACCAACCCATCCAAACAACAATAAAACCAAAACACAAACAAACAAAACCAAGTCAGACACACCGAAACAAACTGGGACCTCACCATGGGTCTGGGACGGAGAGGGTGGTTTTAGTAGAAATAAGGTGGACGAACAGGTAAAATGTCAAATCAGCATACAGTGCTGGTAAGGAAAGGACTGTAGGAGAGAAGAAATCACTTGGAAAGATGAAAATCGCACATGTGCTTCTGATGACCCCATCAGATGCGAAGTCCTCCAGGAAATACATATTTGAAACAGCCAGGAAAAACAAACATGCCTTTTATAGACTTACTTGTCCCGCCATGAAAAATGCAAACCTCGGTATGGTGCGTGTGTACCCAGGGGGTGGGAGGGAGGAAGGAGGAATAGATTTTGTAAAGAATCCGTTGAAAGCTACCCTCATCAGGAATATTCATTTACTTTGCCCTACTCTCCAAGAATAGGCTGCAGCGTGAAAACCGAGGCAGCATTTGGAGCTAACGCGTGTGAGACGAACATCTGAGTCTGAAAAGTGACTGTCAGGAGCTCGTCTGGGTGTCAACCCAGGCAAGACTGACTGGCAACACGGAGGAAGGAAAAAAACAGGGTGTGTGAAGAGTTATAAAGAGGGGCTTTATCAAGTCTACAGTTTTCTGCAAAGTTGGACAAATTCCAATGAATGATATTGGAAGAGCGATATCTAGACGTGCAGGAGTTTTGGTCTGGGCAGAGATACTCTCAGCCGCGCCGTTCCAGAGCGATGTAGACTTGCTGGAGGTCGAGGGAGAGAGCAGGGAACTAGATCAGAGAGCACTTTAGCAGTAAAGGTTTCACCGTTCCGAACCCCGACCACCCTGTCCACGAAGCCGAACACGGCGCGGGCAGGCTCCGACGGGACATCTGATCCCGCTCCCTACTTTTCTTCCTTTTCTTTCCCACCTCCTCCGGAAGGTGAGCATCTGTTTTCCCCGCTGCGGGGCCCGGCTTTTGCGCGGCACTTTGGACATGCCGGCAGCAGGTGCCCCGGGGGAAGTGGCTCCCTCGGCAGCGGGTGGACCCACGCCGCGCGGGGACACTCTGTCCTTCACAAGGACCTGGCCCGCTCCTCTTCGCCGCCCGACGCCAAAGCCGGGAGACCGGAGAAGGGCACGGCCTCCCCTGGGCACAGGGGCTCCTGGAGCCGGTGAACGGGGCTCCCCGGTGCTGCAGGGCCACGGACGGCTGGGTTTCTCTCCGTTCCGTGACATACTCGGTAGCCACGAGCCCAATGCACCGCGCTCCGAGCGAGGCCACGGCTGGAGCTGGGGAAAGGAGGAGACATAGAAAAATTATGAACACTTTGGGACACCGTTCTTTAAGAGCGGGTCAAGCGCACACCCAACAAAAATATCAGCAACTGGAAAGTCAGGAGGAAACTTAGGAAACCTCCCTGATCCAAACGAAACCAGACGTGGGGCAGAGATGCGTTAGCAGCGCTGAGTGGGGCGCGGAACCGGGCGGCGCGGGCCCCACGGGTAGCCGCGGAGAGAGTGGGATGGCATTGGGGTTTGTCCTTGAGCAGATCACCTCACTGCTTGCCCCAATTAGTGGATGATCCCACTTCACTGGCACTTTTAGCAGAAACCAAGGCGGTCAGAGGGAAGAGGAGCCGCTGACTGACACGGGGCTCTGCTGCTGCTGCGGCTGTGTGCGGATCCGGCTCCGTCTCCCCGAGCGTGCCCAGAAAATTCTTTCTCCCCCATAGGTGCGGCAAATCCCCCCAGGTGTGCTGTCTCTACGGTATGGTTTCGGTGGGAGAAAAAGCCCCAGATCCCTTTTAGCTTAGAGGAGTCTTTTTCTTTTTTCTTTTTCGGGCGAGACTGGCATAGCCACAGCGACAGTGTTTCCTACAGTATCGGGTATTTGAGATCTAATGGCCCGTCTCCGACATGCCGTCCCCGTGAGGGATCTCCGTAGGTGGAGGGCAGCCAGTCGCCCTCCCGTAATTACCCTAAATCGAGTGTATTTATTACCTGGCCTAGTGTCAGTGGGAAGGGGCCACTCCTTCCTCCGCATAGCCCCGCTGGGGCACAACGGGAAGCTCTGTCCATGGGACGTAGCCTGCCCTTGATCCCCGCCACCCTACCCTTGATCCCCGTCACCCTGCGAGGGCACAGAATGTACCTGCGATCGGCCCCGAGGGTTGCGTGGCGGGGGGATCGCAGCCCCCCGTCAGTGCCCAGCCGCGCCCTGACTCCCCCTCCCCTGGGCCGGCGCTGCTTGAAGGGGCTCGCCGGAGCCGGGCAGCCCGGAGAGGCGCAGAGAGCGGCTGCGGCGGCAGAACGAGGGAAGGCTTAAGCCGGCTGCCTACCCTCTCGCCTGGCATGCGTTGCCATTTCGATGGTATCTGCTTTTGGAGTCATTTTATGGCTGGGGGAAATCTAATCCAGTGAAGAGAAAGGAAGAGAATACTGTTGGCATTGAATGAACTCCGTGTGGTAATTTTCGGGCAAATGTGCGAGTTTCCATGCCAAAGCGAAGTGTTTTCTTGTCGGGTCTGCTCATACTCTGAAGGGAGGCGAAGACATCATTTAAGAAATCCAGCTGGTTGCAAATCATACATTTAATCTCTCAGCTGGAATGATTTAATGGATCAGTATCGAGTAACAGCCCTGGAAAAGTAGCCTCCTAAAAAAAACAGAGATAAATCCTGATTGAATAATAGTAAATGAAAACCGTGGATTATAGTGACTGCAATACAGTATTTTCTTTGCAGTTCTCGAAAGATGCCCCCTCAGAGGGGCCAGTCGAGCCGACAAAGCCCCGCGTGCCGGTTTGATGTTGGCGGGGGCAGGTCCCGACCGCTGCCGTGGCCCCGCTTAACCCGCCTGGGTGCGGGTTCCCCACTCGCTCCTCAAGCCCTGGGCACCTCCCGAAACAGCTTGTGGGCTGCGCAAGCAGCAGGGACAAGCTCTAGCTCCGGCGCTCTGTGGCCGGGCGAACGCCGGCATGCCCGGGCCAGAGGTGGGTCTGAGGCAGGGGACATCGGCGGGGACATCGGCGAGGGCTGCTCCTGAGGGACCGTCAGCCCCGAGCCGCGGCGGCGGCCTTGCTGTAACCCACCCGTCTGCCTCCGGCCGGCCCAGGGGCCTCGCCGGCATTCTTTTTCCATCAGGGAAGACGTAGAAGGGGGAGAAGGAACTGTTAACGCCGGGAAAAGTGGAACTTTCCCTCGAAATGGGAAAACAAGAGAACAAACCCGTTGATCCTCTCTGTCATTTCGAGTGATGTGAGAGACAGGAGAGGGATCTGCGCCCTGAAGCGGCGTCAGGGTGACAAAGACGTGGGACAAAGGGGTTCCCCTGTCTCCCGCTCTGCCGCAGCCCGCTGCCGGTGGGACCATCGGGGGTCGGTGAAGCGGCGGGGTCCCCTCCGGCCACCGGGGCTCCGGAGGCTTTTTTAACCCTTCTGTTGCCGCAACTTTCAGAGCAATTCGGGCAAAGCCGTCGTCGAAGGCAGGACAGCGGCCGGGAGTGCGAAAGCACTTGACTCGCCTCCCCTGGCCGAGGAGAAGGTCATTACCGCGCCTAATTAAAAGCAGTTCCTCGGTGGGCGGGTGCCTCCCATTTGCACTAACCCGGGAGTTGGACGGGAGGGCCGTCCCCGGGCCCTCCCCAGCCCTTCCGTGTCACCGCTCGGACCTCGGGGTGGGGAGCTGCCAAGCGCGACCACGGCTTCTGACCCCAAAAGCCGCCCGAGGGACCATCCCGCACCTGGCTCTGCCCTGCGAGCTGGGCGACGGAAGGACAGCACACGCGTGGCCGCTGTCCGCACACCCGTGGGCGCTGCCCGAGCTACCCTTCTCGGTCCTGCGGCGGCCGAGGATTTCTTCTTTTATTATTTTTTCCCAAAAAACATTTTATTATTTCTTCACAGTTTGGAGGAGTAAGAGTTTTAGAGTGAGAGGTGGGTTTGCTCTCACTTTTCCCCGTATTTTCTGTTACCGACCGTGGGGCACCGCCGGTGAGCGTGCCAGCAGGGCGCTGGGAGGGGGTACCCTCGGAGGGTGGGGGCACACACCTTTGCCTTGGGTTATTTTACTGCGGACAAAGATGAGAGGATGGACACGGTAGTGCGGCAGGGGCCGCCCCGCAGCCCGCCCGGCCGGGCCGAGCAGCATCGCCCTTATAAGGAATGTAATTCAAGGGCGAATGTCGTCAGAGCGGCGTTAGCACATTTTTGTCATTAAATGTACTCCAGTAGTAATAGTTGTTTATATTTACAGGGCATTCTTGAACGCAAACCACATGCTCAAATCATCCCGAGATGAATGTGGAGCCGGTGAAAGTCAGTGCTTTCCGAGGACGGTTTTGGTGGCAAGGGCAGCTCGGGTCAAAACCAGTTTAGTTTGGTGTCACCTATTTTTAGATATGGAAAATCTAAAAGAAGTTAAAGAAACGGGACATAGACAAAAATCTCAGAAAGTGTTGCAAATGTCAATCTATTTTTTCTTTGTTTACATAATCAGGAACACAACCTCAACCTCTTTCTAAAAATCTTTCTGTGTGTGCACACTGTATATTAATCTGAATCTAAATTTAGAATCACTACTTCTTTTCAAAAGACATCTCCAAAACTTTTCTACCATTTCAATATCTCACGAGGTTTTTACATAGAAAGCTTGTTAAAATTCTAATTTCTTTTTCTGCAGGTGATATGGACTTTGACAAATATAAAATATTTCCTATAAATACTTTTTGCATTGTCATCAATTTATTAGTATAAGCTTTTGAAAGAAATCTCCACCTGCCTGGTCTGCTGAAATCATAGCTATTGTCACAGCTCATTTCTGTAAGAGAAGTTAAGTAAAATAGCTATTCTTAAAAGCAGTAATTTGCACTAAGCAGAAAACAGTTTATACTAAATCTGAAGTACTCAAAGGTGCTATTTAACATATTACTTTCAGTCTATACAATCTCTATGGCTACTTTTTCTATTAAGCGACTCATGTCCAACAAACATGTAAGAGGATATGTGTACAATTTCTATTTAGGTACAATATGCTTTAAAACATAGATTCATGCATGCTTAATGTTATTAGTAACAGTATAGCTACAGAAATTAAAATAATAATTCTTTCTAAAGTATTTGAAAAGGATTTGTGTCTTTTCCTTGATTTGTTTTTCAGCCACGGGCTAAAGCCTGGCCTTGTTCTTTTTGAAGACAGTGGCAAAGTTCCCACCTACACCCCAAGGAGCTGTGAAGTCAGTCACAGTTTTTCCATGGACGTTGGATCAAGCCCATAGCATGAGTCAATTTTAGAAATTATTAATTCTTCCTCATAGAAATGCACATTGCCTTTGCTTAGATAACTGCATCTTGAGGATTTTTCCACCCCCATATTCTACGGTCCTAGATGAAGAAATTATTTGGTAAGAATTTCCCTGAAATGGATCCAGCTCTCTCTACCCTCTCCCCCCCAGGTACTCATCTCCAGTTTGGGACTTTCTTTAGGTGGCACCACTCTTACACAAACCCATTATTTTTGTCACTGTTTGCCCTCTAACCTGTCTTCCCCATAATCCTTCAGCAAATGTATAGGGAGATGCAGGGAGTCAATGGAGCCCCAGTAGCAGCACCAGACACGACGGCATGAAAAAAAAAGACCCACGCTCCCCATTCTTCATTTCTGGCATTAACTCCCCTACTTTCTTCACTTTGCAATCTCCCCAACCTCCCTTCAATGAATATGCCCCAGACAAGGGGTTTTACGTGAGTAGGAATGACTTTAATGCCCTCTGCAAGTTAGAGAAAACTCATCCATCCCTTGCCACTCACCACCAACTAAAAGGAAAAAGTCAGGTACTTTAATGCCCTCTGCAAGTTAGAGAAAACTCATCCATCCCTTGCCACTCACCAACTAAAAGGAAAGAGTCAGGGTCTCTTTGGATGCAGTCCCTTTGGAAGACCAGGTTGTTTGGGTAGATTCTGGTAATTAAAACTGCTGACTTTGACAAAGCCATCTACTGCCAAATTCTCCAAGGACAAAAATTCATCCAGCACCGGGCAAGGGCAGGCACTACCGGAGGATGATAGGTCCCTCCTGCGGCCTGGCCGCCCCCAGCTGTTCCCCAGCAGCTGGTGCATGTTCCTATCGGCCATACCTGTCTCTCTCTGCTCAGCCAGCTTCAGCAGGGGGGAAAGGTGAGTCCCTCGCTGCAATTTCAGCTTGCTGTCAGTCTGTGCTCCGTACAGTTTGGCTGGACCCCAGAGCCCGCCTGGGACTCTTCAGATCACATCTGTGTTTGATTACATCTGTTTGGAGCATCTGTTTACGTCTATCTGTGGCATTATAAAGAAATCTCTGAGGCCTGTTTTGTTGTGTCATGCAGAAATGAAATGGTGTCAGCAAGTCAGCGTTGCAGCACCATCAGTGACCCAGCAACCAGAGCAGAGCCCAGGGAAGTCAAGAGGCCACAGGGAGGAACACACAGGTGGCTGGGTTTTATCCACCAACACCTGCACATGGACCCACTGCCGCCAGCAGTCACTGACATTTCAACTGCAAAATTTGCTTGTGTTTATGTATGTCCAGAAGAGACAATGTCATAATTAATGTTTCCTCATTTCTTGCAAATCCCTGCTGTCCAAGGAGTGAATAAAGCTGAGTAGGTGGGAAGAATTTCTACATTTGTATGTATTTCTCAAATACTGACTTGGAAACCTGTGTTTGCTGGTCCCGGTGCTTCCTGCTCAGGTGTAAATCACTAGCATCTCCAGCTGGTGCAGCAGTACTGGCTGGGGAAGACTAGAGGAGAAGTGAGGACAAAAGCCAGATAGAGCTTATAGAACACAGCATTTATTTATGGCATAATAGCAATTAATCTCACCTTTTAACTTTGTGGCAACTGTATCTAGTCTCTGGTTACATTCAACCAGAAAGAAAATCACTGTGTACAAGCAGGTCAGTGACACTGATATTTCTTAAATATTCTTTCATTTACAAACAGGTAAGTTTTATCCAGTTGAAATGGGTGGTGGAAGGCAGTGCTGCATTTCATCTATGGTTGTGTTGAAACGGCAGATATGCAAATACAGTGAGTTGGGTTTTTTTAACTGGATGTGTAGACCTAATTGACAATGCTTAAAAAAAGGGAGAAAAAATATTTCTGAGAACCCACACTCAACTCTTCAAAACAGGCAAAACTGCTAATCTGACTGTCCATTACAGAGTGAAGGTCAGCAAGAAGAACACACAGTGTGACCTGTGTGCTTCAGGATACTGGTACGGCTACAGGCACCTGCAAGCAAAAGCAGAATAAGCATTTTACAGCTGAGCAATCTGGGACAGGGAACTGGCTAACAAGCCTGGAATTCCAATCTCCTGATAGCCCGGTGTTATCACAAACACCTTTTAAGACCCACTTGTAGACGAGAACTCTCAGCCAAAACAGCCTTATAAATTCCCTGAGCATCTGAGAAAGACAGGCAGAAGTGTCACTGACACATTTTCCCATGTGCTCCATCAAGTCTTGCCCCCTCTGCCCATCAAGTTTAGTGTTGTCCATTGGGGCTGGCATTGCTGTGACCTCTGAAGAATGCTGCTATTAATTACACAGCTCTGTTCTCTCACACTGCAAAGCCAAAACCCTGTACTTTACCTACCTTTACCTTTCACTACCATCAACATTCTCTACCACAATGCAGTAATAGTGCAGGTTTTGTGATCTGACAGGACATAACACAGTGTACAGTTAACATTTCATCAGAGCCTGTTCTTCCAGAATTCCCCACCATTTCCAAAGAAATGGTGATTTGGGCAGAGTTTCAGTGGCAAAATGCTGTCGTTTCTGTGATGAAAAAATCTTGCAGTTGATGCACATGGTCTCTAACGGGTGCTCGTTTTCTTTTATTTATTGATAGAATTATTCCTTCTGGAAACAAATATGGGTCTGAGGAGAATTTGTTTAGCCTCTCTCATTTTATTGCATGGAATTTACAGACTGAAGTCTCCTGTTATAAACTTATACTTTACCTTTCAGTGTCATCAGTGATGGAACTGTCCACCTCCAAAATTAAACAGGAGGCACCCATAAACATAAGGTACAATGAGCTCTAGAAGAAATAGTGTCCAGTGCTTGGATTGTGAGTCTTGTTGGCACAGCCTTGAAAACTGTCTAGGTATCTGTTCTATCCATATAGGATATTTTACACTTCTCTGTCTTTATCAAGGAAAGGACACATATCCTGATTTGACCCTGCTGAAGAATAAATCCCCTTAAATATATCTTATATTTTATGTAGTGTTGTACAAATTCATACCCATCTCTTTGCTACACCTCAGACTGCTTCTGTTGATTTTCCCCAAAGTTTTGGCAGTTTGTCCCTACAGTTCAAATAATACTGTCCTGAATTTAACATAACCTGGCAGTGGAGTGGGATCACATGAGAGCTATTTCAACTCTATTATGAGATCAACAAACATCTAAAGGAGTTACCACAGCCTGGATTTGTACAGCAATGAAATTAAGGGGGATATCCATCCCAACATTCACTAGCTTGCCTTATTTTTACTATCTATTAATTACTTTTCATAGACATCTTTATGCTGGGGTTTTGTTTGTTTTTTTTTTTCCTCAGACAAATTTAATATAGTTAATTTTTACCCACATTTTTTTCTTTCTGGATTTCTTTGCTTCATTCTCAATTCAGCAACACTTTCTAACTTAGTGTCATTTCAAAGTGTCAGTGATATGCATTGTATTCTCTCTGATTGTTAATGAAGATGTCAAAGATGATGTCAAATACTGCTCTCACTAAATACTCCTTTCTTTGTTTCATACACTACCATTAACCCTGATGATTTTTTTTTAAATTTTTTTTTGGAGCCATTCAGGCACCTTTGCAAGTTCATGCATTCTCTCAGGAATTTAAAATTAATTTCCAGGTAAGCTTTTACTATGCAACTGTCTAATAACCTGAACATATTGTATCTCTTTCAACATCCAGTTTTGTGATTAGATAGAAAAATGAATGATTAGTTTTTAATGTCAGGATTTTTTCTTGACAACCCTGTTGTAATCAATTTGCACATGTAAAAGTGGTCCAATGCTTCCCTGAAGTCATGAATTTATTGCACATGTGGTATAAAACAAGGACTAACTTTAAGCCCCAGGTGTGAGGAGGATCCAGGAAGGGTGACAGCAGTGAGGGAAAGCTGTCATGAGGAATAATTAACTTAGTGTACTCCCAAACAAGTAATTTCTCTCTCTTTTTTTTTTTTTTTTTTTTTTTTTCCTTCTTCCTGGAACAGTTTGAGCTCAAGGAAGGAGCAGAGTGTGTTGGCTGAATGAATTGTTTTGCTGTGGGCCACTCCTTGTCATTGTTTTTCCTAGAGGATTTCAGCATTTCCCCCTCACATGACTAATGCCATATTGAGGATAAGACACTTGGAGCTTCCAGGACAAGGTTTGGGTTGGATGCACATCCATGGCAGGTTGCATACAGTCAGCAAGGCAACCTCAGAGTGGAAAACTTTGTGCTCAAAACTAAGAGGAATTCACAATAAAAATATTTTTCTATCTGAAAGTACAGAATCATTTAATCAAGAAAGACCAAATTCCTGGGGAAAGAAGGGGAACAAATTCTCGATGAGACCTGTTTTGTTTGGGGTTTTTTTGTGAATATCTAATCCTGTTCCTCCCAACATCAGAGGTTTATCTCTTCATGTACTGATTTCAAAATGATGTGACTCTAAAAATCTCTTTTATAGTAGGCTAGGAGAAGCCTCCTGGAGTAACTAGAAATCCTAGGTTAGAAAGAAGGGAGAAGTGTTGATGATAAGCAGGGTACTTGCAGAGATTTGAATGGACTCTGGAGCTATGAAATCTAGGCATCAAAAGCAAAGTAAACCAAATCTTTAATTCGGTTTGGCTTGTGTGTCAGTGGAGACATCAATTCTGCACCTATCAACCACATTTTAGAAAAAAAATGGTCTTTACTAGTACCAAAAACTAATCTCTTCTCCTCTAGCACCTTCACTTTCTATCATTTGACAAAAATACATTTAATTTCTTCAGCTGCCGTAAAATATAGCAGTCCACTTGCCACAGTTACAGGTCAGACTGGTCAATAGGCTTTCTTATGAGCCTCTTCTGCTTGCCTCTTGTGCAGCTGCTCTGACTTCCACAGCACACCGTCAGGGGGCCTGGGCCTCCAGTGCCAGAGTTTGGCCCCTTCTCCACTTCCCCAAGCACGCTAACAAGGGCCATCAGTCTCCAAGCCGGTTTTAGCCTTGGAACCTGCAGCCGTGGAGCTGTTCCCCAGACCATTCCCTTACAGCGGGGTTCCTGCCTGTCCCAGTCGCCTCACGCTCAGCCTGCTCTGGGCTGGGGTCCCCCGGGTCGGGAGCTACTCCATAGTTTCCAGCTGTATCTTTGGGAAGAGAGAACCAGTGCCAGGATTCTGGCGCTGCCTGGAGCCGTAGCATTGCCTCCTCCAGGAGACCCCTCCAGGCCGCGGCGTTCCGCTTCCCTCTCAGCTCCTTTTACAGCTGCTGCCGCAGGGCCTCACACGGAGCAACACGCGCGGCCGCGAAGATGTTCATGCAGAACGCGTACCGCAAACCCTTCTCCGACACCTATTCTGGCCCGCGGGGTCAGCCCGTGTCCCGACCGGGCCGCTCCCAGACGTGGCGGTGACCGGGCAGGGTGGCGGTGGCCCGGCGGGGTGGCGGTGGCAGCGCAGTGTCCCGGCGCGCTGTGCCCCCACCCCGGCCCGGCCGGCGCTCCCCGCCGCGGGCGCTCCCTGCGGGCGNNNCCGGGCGCGGCCCCGGGCGCGCCCCCGCGCTGCTCCGCGGGCACGGCGGGACACGGAGAGTCGCTTCTGCTCCACTGCTGTCAGAGCCGCTGATCAGCTAACGAGGGTTCCACACCCTTATGGACAGGCGGCTGGGAGCTAAGATTATTAGTGGGATTCTAAAGAAGAAAAACTTTGCGATTCCCGTTCTTCTGGTGTGTTAGTAAACCGCAAATTTTATGATATGATGATACTTTATGACACTTGAGGATCCATCAAAGCGTAGCGAAGGTGTCACATTCCAGCCACTTTGTCCCTGTATGACTTAGACACCTCAGATTAATAACTGCAGGGGTCTGGCCCGTGGTGGCCTCAGGCTCACACATTGCTCATGCCCCTTGTGTCTTCAGTGTGTCTCAGTAGAAACAGCGAGAAGCAAAACGACTACAAAGGAAGATGAGAGGGCTGCAGTTCTCATTTTGCCTCCTCCAGTTCTCATTTCGCCTTCTCCAATTCTGAGTTTCTCAGCTGAATCAAATCCAGCAGAGCTGCTCATCATTTAAACCAGGGTGAAAGCAAAACCACAGGTTTTCTGGTCTGGAGGTGAGACATGAGATGGTTGTAACAGGGAATGGGGAGTTCTGAGGAAAAAGATCTTTTGCTGGCACTGCTGCCACAGGGACTGGAGACTGGACAGGGAAGACCAGGGCAGCCTGGGAATGAGGAGTGAAGGAAGGACCAGGAGCCAACTGCAGGTCAGTGCAGAACATTGCCTGTTTATTCAGGTGAGAAGGGTCAGCAGCTCCAGTCCAGCTGGGTGGTGATTCTCAGGGCTGTTTTCTAAAGCACTTTTTTCTTAGGAACACAGCAATAGGCACACTGTATCAGGCTTAGCCATTCAATCCACTGGCCTGGCCTGACACTGGCTCATTGCATGTGCTGCAGAGAGAGGCATGGGAACCCTCTTGTGCCAGTGCCTTGCAAATACCTGCTTCATTTCTGTGCCCTAAGCAGGGACTAGACCCCCAAGGCAAAGGGTTTGTTCTAATCCATTTCAGTAACTGCATGTGTAGGAGTGTTATCCATTTCCTGTCTGAGGTTGCTAGCTATGGTTCTAACTTCTCTATGTAACTCATGAGGGCCTAAGGATGCTCAAGTTCAGATCATTTGTGCACACTCCTTCCAGCCTCTTTCCCTAGCTTCCCACACACGATAGCAAATACTTCCTCTGTTGCTCATTAAAGTGCTGGATTCTCATCCTATCACCCAGTTTCTCTCCAGTGGGTGATGGTTCACATTGCACACTGTGTTCTTAAATGCAGAAACAGATGCTGTTCATGTATATTTCATTGAGCCGACCTGTTATGCAAACCCAGTCATGGCAGTGACTGATGACTGATAAAGCTCGCAAATTCCTTTGTCCATAAATTCATGACATGCCCTACATTCTGCCGCCATGCTGCCATACACATCTCAGCCCTTCTGGTTAAAGCAGCTTCTCCTTGAACCTGGCAAATGTGACAACTGTTAAAATATGTTACATTATCTGTAGAAGTCACGTGTTCCCTCTTTCTAAATGAGTTAATGCACCTACAGTTTAAATTTTTTTTAAATAATCCATTACCTGCTTAACTGATTAGGTGTTGACATTGATTTCATTTGAGCATGTTGAGGAGGTCTTGTCAGACCTTGTTAAGCTAGAAATGCTTCTGCCACCACTCATACATGACAGCAGCCTCATTTTCTAACTTAATGGCATTGGCTTTATTAGGAGTGCATTTGCCATCATTCATCTGTCCAATCAGAGCTCTACAGCACTTGGCAGGAGCTGCAGCAGGGAACATTTCTCTTCTGTAATGATATGTAGGTCAGTCATCCAACACAGTATTTAGCCTCCACTGGGACAGGTACAATGGCATGAAGCCAGCCACAGGAATTTGCTCTCACAGGCAATTTAAACAGAGTTGAGTGCCCTCTAGCTCAGCTATCCAGAGGTCTTAGGACCTTAGGTCCACAGTCACAAAGGTCATGAGTGTCTAGCAGCACCCTTTTTCATTAAAGATAGATGCATCAAAATTGAATATCTATCCCATTGGGCCATAGGAACTATCAGGAATTGCTTTCTCTTTTAAAAAACAACCTTTTGACAGGAAAGCTCACAAAGGTTTTGCATAGCTCTTATGAGATCAGAGTTTAGTCCAGCATGGAGAATCTGGTGTCCCTTCTCATCTCTCATGCTTCCATTCGCTGCCCTCACTCCATGCTCTGAGCTCACCCCAGTCCATGGAAAAGAGTGGTTATGTAGTTGTGCAATGTTACTTAAATATATGCCAATACAGTCACTCTTAGCATATGGCTCCAAATACCCTCATGTCCAATGACAGAAGGAAAGGATTTCCTTTTCATGCTCAAAACTTGACTTTGCATCCTTGACAGACAGATGACAGCTGACCAAAAAATATCTAAGCAGTCTGGGACATCTTATTAGTATCTATATAGGAACGAGATTAAATGTAACCCATTTAGCAGCTCTCAGGTCACCAAATCCCCTCTACATTTACAAAAACCCTAGACAGTACAGTCCATTGGTTAAGACTCGGTCCAGGAGGGTTGAGAACTCAAGCGTCTGGTAGCAGAAGAGCTGAACATTCACAGTTCTTGCTAGATTCAGGTAAGACCATGTAAGACAAAGTGTCACAATGTGAAAATTCAAAACTGTTGCAGTCTCGACTGATGTTGAGGCACGATGCTAGACTGCAAAACCTTGAACATCCATTGCCACAAAAGGAAAAGACAGACCATACTTTCATGTGGAATAAATATCTCCAAGACATGTTTTGTCCTGCATACTGTCAAAGCCTGAACAGGGATACAGAGTGAAGTAAATATTTTCTACCTCTCTTTCAGTACTCAACCTTTTTTCTTCTATTATGTGGCCAATAGTTTTGTATGTTCATTATAGCTGTGAGGATGTCTCTTCAGAGCTGATGCCTGTATTGCATCATGCATTGATTAGTGAAGCGTTTGACTAGGAAACAGGTAGAGCTTTGCAAATCAGTGGCAATCTAAATCCAAGAAGAAGGAACCAGACAACACTGTGGGTAGTCACATGCTACAGAAAAGAAGTTCAGAAAGCCCAAGGCACAGGACATATAAACCCTACTGCAGTATAAATACTTCTGTTACTTTGACTACGAAAAATATTATAAGTCTAGATTGTCTGAACTGGACTATGACAGCCTGGCTCAGGGGTGTATTTAAACTCCAGAAGAAAGCCCATGTTGCCCAGTCCTTAGCACCACCAGGCTCTCAGGGCACCTCCATGCTGTGCATCAAAACACCCTGTCAGGCTCTGTCTATGCTAGCAGAGCAGAAAAAGGTCAAGAAACAAAGGGACACACAGGAGCTAAGGGCAGGTTGGGGCTCTGCCCTCCCAGCTGCACGTTCTGCCCTTAGTGCAGGATTGTCCTTGCTCTTGCCATCCTTCCTGGCATTGTGACTTTGCATTCCCAGCTATGCAACAAGCCAACCTCAGCAAAAGGGAGGAATGTGGCAAGGACACAAGTGCCTGATAGACTGGAGGAAGCTTCTGGGGTGTAGAGTCATAACGCTTCAATGCAGTGATATCCTATATCCTAATGTTTTAATATTCTAATATTCTAATTCTCAGGTGACTGAAAGCATCTGATGTTGTGAAGCAGAAAGTTTTCAGATATTCTGCTGCCCTGCATCTAGCATGTTTTATCTCCTCACATTATCTCACACAAACACACCAGCTTTTTGGATTGCCTTCCAGAGACTCCATCTATTAACTGTGCATTTGGTCTGTCTGACTGCTTTAGATGCACTGGGTCTTCTTCCTGGAGCTAAAGGGTCTTGTAGTTAAGTATTGCTGTACCTAAATTAGGTCTGTTCATACGTAAAAAATTACTGGAAAAATTTACTGGGACCAACTACTATGTTGTTGCCTTCTGGGAGAGAAATGCTCAACCTGTCTGAACAAAGATGTTTCAAACTGCTTATGGTTTCTAGCTCCATATATGAATGCTAAGTCATGGTCCAAATTTGCCCTGAGCTCAGGTTGGTAGTATTGCTGCCTTCAATGACATTGCATGGTGGAATTTTCATAGGAAGTCCATGAAAAACCTACTTTAGGTGAGGGGCTAAAGGTCTGGAAACCCACCCTCTCAGAAATATGTTCATAAATCCTACATGATGAGAAGTCTTTCAGAAATATGAAACCCTTACAAAGAAGATGAAAGTTTGCCAGCCAATGTTTTTCTCATTTTCAGGTGGCTATGACCAACAAACAATAAGGTGGCAGGAGAGCCTTGTGATTAACACTCAACAGACCTGTTCACATCCCAGCTCTGTCTCTTATTCCCATACCTCTTGGCCAGTCATAAGGAAGTAACTGGATGTGTCTGAGAGGTGCTGATCTGCACAATAGCCTTTTTGTCTGGGTGCTCATGATGGCTGCCAGACAGCCAGAAATCCAGTAGATTCCTGGTGGAATCTGGGTAGGGCAGTGGGTTGTCTCTAAAAACAATATAGTCCTAACCAAAATGACAGGTCTGTATTTCTCAACTGACTGGATGACTCTTACTCTATACATAATTCATACAGTAGGGTCAGAATTTGTGAGACAGGGACAGTAATTATTTCTTTTTCTCTGATCCCCTTAGGTTGTATACTTTTTCTCCCAGAAGACAGCTGCAGGCTACACTGACTATGAATAGCCCTGATCCCATTTGGGACCTCTAGATGGTACTGTAATATAATAATATCGTAAACTAACAGATGGGTACTTCTAAAAAAAACCTGGCCATTTTGCAGGAAAATGCCACAAAAGGAAAAATGGGTTATCCAAGTTCTAGCTTCCATAGCTGGACTGTATAAAATATATGTAATGAGCAAGTATAGCCAAGAGGATTTTTGTTCATCAGCTGTACCTGATGGAAAGTCTAATCTATTGCTAACCCTTTCATGTTGTACAAATCCACTCTCTGTACCCATCCTTAAATACCTTCCAGCTTAAAAAAAGACAAGCATAGAAAGTGACCTCTTATTACAGAAGCCAATGCATCCTCAGTGGGTGACACAAAAGCCAGTTTTCTCTGCTTTGCAGTGGGCTTTCTTTGGCAGTCCCTTTGAACACAGGTAACTGTCAGCAGGAGGCTATCACACCCTGCTCCAGAGTTTCTGAGGAAAGAATTTCAGAGATTCAAAATCCCTGAAAAGGGAACACCCCTGTCAAGGGAAGTCTTTGAAGTGACACTAAACATATATTTATAATTACAGATGAGGAGATATAGTATGCACAAGGAATAAAGACACGCAGCGTGTCCTAGAGGCATGGCAGGAGAGGTGACATGCATCATGAAGCCTTGTTAAACTGCTCACTGAGGCTGAGGAAACCTGAGGCTGGTGTGTCCTATCACTTTTCATGTCACAGTGCAATCCTTTTTTTTGCAGGAGTGTGCACACCTCACATGCACTATTGATATCCCTTAAACTCATGACAGAACTCTTAGGCCTACCTCAAGAAGGGAATGAAATCTTGTTCACAGACCCAGCACAGATGCCAGAAAGGATGCAGGGCAGATTTTTAGGTAGCTCAGCTCAGTGTGTTCCCTGTGAGAGGCCTGAACTCAGGCAAACAAGCCCCAGGAGGATTGCTTGGAAAGAGTTAGAGACTTTCTGCCATTTGCCTGGAGGGCTTGGAGAGAAAAGCAAAGCCAAAAACAGCCAGAACGTGTACGTTTCTATTTAGAGATCTAGTTGTCTCCATCTCTTTGTGTGTGTGCACGTATGCATGCAAGAGTGATTATGATCTCAGAATGAAAGCAGTTTATTAAAGCAGTCAGTTGTTTTCATAGTAGGAAACCATACATGTGTACATACACACACACACACACACACACACACACACACACACATATATATGTATTTCCTCACAAATGGGTATTTGTGCAAGGACATTTTCCATGCATGAAAGTCTGCAGCACTGACTCCCCTATTCAGGAAGATACATGACTGTTATCTTTTATTGCACAAAATGCCTGAGTGAGTGTCCCTGAAGAGTCAAAGCCCCTGGAATCTACTGGAGAACTGTGATTTACCTCTACTACAAGTACAAGGCACTTGGTTCCAAACCCAAAGGATCAATAACTCCCTACCTGTACTCTCAAAGATGATTTGAAGACACGTGTGTATGTGTACAGATGTCCAGATGAAACTTCCATCTCACCACATAACTGTAAGAAAAAATCTGAGTTACAGCTTTTAGCCAAACTGAGCTAAGGGCATGGTGAGCAAACATTCTGATAGATTGCATTAAAATCACAGCATTTGCCTCACTGAGGGATCTGTCTGTGGCACTTTCAGTGATTTTCCTTTCCTAGGAATGAAGAAGGCTACAAATAGCAAGGTTTGTCTTCAGCAAGTGACATCCATGACTATTTAAGCCATGCTTTCCCAGAGTGCTTTATCCCGAGGGAGAGCAGACATGATGCCTGAAAGTGATGCATTTCCTGTGCAAATCTGATTAGAGGATCACTGCATGGATGAAGTGTCCATCTGAACTACACATCAACAACTGCTAAACAACAGATGGCAAGAATCCCTGGCATACGGGTACTTCTCCTTTCTGTTTCATACATTCCTCTTTACCTAGAGGGTTTAATTGACACTGCTCTTTGTGCTGTGCCTGGCAGTTTTGATTAAGCCCGTATAAAGAAGGATGCATGTTTAAACTACCACAGCAGGATTAATTCAAATCAAATACAGGTTTGCAGGAAAGCTTTGGTGTATTATTTGATGGTAAATTTATTTTAAATCTTCAGGACTGCTGTTATGAGGTAGGATGCCACGTACTGTTTGGAACATTAATTGAATCTGAATGCAAATCATCCTTTATATAGCAATGTTTTTCTCTCCTCCTCTGTGCATATGGAATATGTTTGTTTTATTTTAGGGCTCACACAGGCTACAAGATTTTCTAGTCAATACTTTGCAGTCAGATATGACTGTCTCCAAAAAAAATAAGGCCAAACCATGGTCTTCTTCCTCACTTTCCTTGTCTTACACCACAGCCACCCTGAGTATCTTTACACAGCTTTCCAAGTGGTATTTTGACAGGACTTCCAATCAGAAAAGTATCCCATCTACACAGGTTATTCTCAGGAGCAGCTAGGGTTGATGAGCAGCTCATGGGAAACTTAAACCCCTTTCTCTTGAAGGTAATAGCCTGTTCTTCCCTAAGGAATGGTTAAACATGGCATAATTTGCAGCAGAGCTTGTCCTGCAGACTCAATAGAGATTGGTTTGGTCATCTCCAAGGCCTTTTGAAACTATTAAGTGGTAGATACTGGACAAAGATTGTCAGTGTGCTCCCCAGAGAGACCTCTCTGTGCCTTGTCTAGAAGGCAGAAAGAATTTAAAGGCACCTGTGCCCACAGAGCAACTAAATAGGTAAGAAGTGAGATTTTGGGAGCAATATGAACTCTGAGGCATTTGTGGGACTGCACAGCTGATGCATAGAGCATACACAGCCCCTGGAGCTATGCAGATCTGTAGAGGCCCAGGGCAATGATGTCATCCTCAATGTTTTCACACACCAGCCTCTTCCACAGTACAAAGCAAACTACCAGGAGGTGAGTCTGCACTGCTCTGCTCCCCTGCCATGTTAGCACCAGAGCCTTCTGGGGAAATCTGGAGAGCTCCCTTTATGCTCTTCCCCAAAGGATACCCATACACCCTATTTACTGACAATTTTTATCGGGGATGTTTTACTCCGTGTGGGAGAGCTAGAGGACAGAAGGAGATTGCAACCCAGATTTGCTATCAGCTAGAAAATATGTGTAGACCAGACAGGACCTAGAGGCTTAGCCCTTTAGGAATACAAATGTTCCTAACAAGTTTTCCCAAACAGTTTCTCTGATGTAAGTGTCCATGTGAAAATTTGATTTTTATAAGGAATTCACCACATATGATGAATGTACCATCATTTTTTGAGAATGTTCCTCTTTTTTTATGTAGTCTATGTGCTGCATGAGCCTTAGTGAGGGAAAACAACATTCTGTTAATAAAAGACATAAGATGATTTTGTAACACGCTTATTTATAAATCCTCTGTTAAGATATCATGGTGGCAGTTTTGTTGTACACTAGTTTTTAAGAAACTTTGTGATAGATCTAAACTGAACCAGTCAGGTCAGCTACAATATGAAATAAATCTATAATTCCTTTCTAAAAGATTTACAAGAAGTACTTAAAGACTGCAAGCTGTAGGCAAGAAAGTGAAACAGTCATAGTGGGTGCAATTTACCAGAAATTAGCGTTTTTTAACTTCCTCGATGGTTAGTGAAGCTTGAACCATTTTCAGAAAGACTAACATTTTTAGCAATTGTTTAGTGAAATGTGAGCTGGTTTTAAAGACATTTTTTCTACAGCATCATATTATATATACTTTCTTACTATGTAATCACATTTTATAGTATTTATTTTAACAGATTGAAAGCTTATTACAAATATTGTTCCTTCTAACACACTGGTATTTATTCATTTTGGAAAAAAAACCCTCTAATCCCAGTTTTAAACAAGCACAGCGAACTTCTATAAATGTAAGTTTTATTTTTGACCATCTATAACAAAACTGCCTTCAAAGTATGTGGAATAAAAGTCATACATGAAGATTTGGTCTGCTGTCATTCACTGCAGTCCTAACATGTCTGACATAGCTGATGTCCAACTGAAAGCAAACATCTAGTTCTCTTAATTGGGATGATACGGATATGATGTGACATTATCACTTTACTTTGATTGAACCGTAAGAACGTTTGTTTTGGTCTTCCCATGTGGTTGTGTTCTTGCTCAAACAAGACAAGAAAAATCTCTCCATGTGCTATAGCCATAGCACTGTCTCTCCAGCTATTGAATATTGGAAGGCCCTTATACTATTGGCCTAACTGTGGTCTGCTTTCATCTTCCCTGTCACTATTTCCAGGTGTTCCACCTACCTTCCCACACCAGCATGAGTGTTCTTGCATCACCTAGGATGTCTGATGCTTCACTGAAACTGACCCTGTAAAAAGCAATAAAATATTTCTATGATGAGTGAAGCTGCACACCAAAAAGAAAAAGGAAGAGGAGAGGCATAGAAGTAGCCAGTAATTAAATTATCCCAATAAAATCACTGAACTGACTTCTTGTAGTCTTTTCTCTGAAAGTGAATAAGATTTGTCTAGCAATAGCTACTGGGAATCTGGCCCTGTACACATATATGAAATGTTTTCCCTCCATAATTCTGTAATCACATTTCCTCGTGAGCTTCCTGCTTCATTTTGGCCCATATCTAAATCGTATCTCCTTTATTTTTTCTGAAATCCTTATTCATCTTTGTCGGATGCCTGTGCATCTCATTACTGGCTGTATTTCTCTAATATGAAAATGCTGCATTCCCATAAGTAAAACTAGGGGAGTGATTTATGCATTTTTCTGCATGAAAAGGTCCCTTGCGTGCTTCACATGTAAAGGCAGAACAAAGCAGATCTCTACCAACATTTGTTTTCCTTTTAGCAGTTATTGCCATAAAAAGAGGTCAGAATGAAATGAAACAACTTAATGTTTTGTCCCCTGTCCAGCTCTGGTGCCTGATCTGGTTTCAGCTGTTATAATTACAGGTCTCTTTCTGAATATATGAGAATGGACTTTGGCCCCTAAAGGATTACAGTTCGTTCAGTGGTTCCCACAGCTTTGGACCAACTGGTCACAGTCCATCAAGCCAGCCATGTGTGTGCTTCACTTCTTAATACTTTCTGCAGCCCCAGGTGCAGAGCACTCACGATGGCCTTGAGGACCACCCAGTTTTTCTGCACTGCAACAGTGGAGCCACTGAAATAAGTAACTAGACAATCACACCCTATAATAAATAGATCTCTTTGGCCAGGAGTTCGAGCACAGCTGAGCTAGTGGGATGTGCTCATCTTTAGGCGTTTCAGGAGCAGTCTGAGGGGAGCCGTGGTTGGCTTCACTTCTGGTTTTGTTCCTAGTTGTGAAACAAAGCCAAAAAGCAGATAGTTCTTCTAAATAATATTGTACAATTTCTGAAAATTAAAATGGCAATTCAGAATCCATTAGGTAAGTGGACTTGAACTGTGCACTTGAACATTTAGTCTGCAGGGAACATAGTGACTGGCAAAATTTCCACTTGAAGCTCTCTCTTTGGACACAGGGCAAACATCTCTCTGCCATATCAGTGTGCTCCCAGACCACCTGAAGAATCCATAGGTGGGAGCCTGATGTCAGTCGTGCTTTCTGCTTTTTGAGGTACTCATTACTCAGGTAGAATCAACAAGAACAGAGGTGTTGGATGAAGCAATAGTTTGACCAGGAGACAACTTTTCCAGTGCTGAAAGACTGCTGACGTATATCACACAACATTGGAATGCTTCAGTTCAGCTGCGTTCCATCCCACACAGCCAGTTAAATCCCACGACAGAAACTCAAATGAATACTTCAGAGTGTAGGAATTCCAGCAGGTACATATTGCCCTTCTCCCTTGCTTATCTACCCAGCTCTAGATGTGGAACGTTTTGAGCTCAGTGTTGAATCCAGATCATCATTTTTAAAGCCTACCAGTGGATCTATCATCCAGGAGGACATACAGTCCTTTTCGGAATTCCTTATGCTTTTGCCATGTGTCATATTCTGCATCAGTGAGTTCCTCAGTTTAGTTTTGTGATTTCTGAAGAAAAGGGCTTCCTTCACTTGGTCTTATATTTGGCAATAATTTTCATTGCGGGTCTCTGTGTCTTTGTGATGTTAGAAATAATGATTATATCCACACTTTTCACCTTCTTTATGCCCTCCATCCTTTTCTAGTTCTTAGTGCAACCTAAGAGTCTTTTCAATTTCTCCTTAAACAGAAACCATTTCCTTTTTTTTATCAGACTTTTTATCCTATGTTTTTTTTCATAAACTACATTGGGTTTCTTGGTATGAAATGCCAGAAATGCGTGAGATATTTGAGGTGAATTCAAACACAGACATAATTATATTTTCTATCTTCATCTGTCTGTATTCTTTCCCTAATAGCTCAGTTCCTATTTTTGGTATTGTCAGATGTAAAAAATGTCTCTTGCTTTTTCTGATGTTGATAGTGAAAATTCTGATCTGATTTCCATGAGGAGGGGTAGGACCTCTAGCTCAGAGCACCCCCAGCGGCCCTGCACTAATCTCCTGAGTTATCAGGCCACCTATCAGTACTCTGTTGTTCAGCCTTTTGTTCATCTGAGGAGTAGGTCTGCATGGATTCCATGACAGATCAATGATTCTGGGCTTCTCTTGACAGAAAGGGAATAATTTATCATTGCTAATGGTTTGTTTTGCGTATCGATCTTCTTACTGCCTCCTGACATGTGGCTCTGCTTATGAGGAACTCAGAAATATCTCACATAAAAACCACTTTATTTTTGGATAGAACTCAATATGTTGAACGTAACAGTTTTAGGTCCTTCTAGTCAGGTGGGATTATTTTTAGCTATGGCCTGACTATTTAATGACAACTAAAAAACTGCCAGCTGAAGTTAGTGTAATTCTTACAGACACAAGGAGTAAGGTCAGAACATTCATCCTGTCTTCCCCAGTCAGGTGCCATTGGCCACTCCAGCACTCTTGAAATTTCTAATAACTGAACTCCAAAGCCTGACATTCACATTATGGCATGAGAATTGCAGTTTTTAAAGTAATTTTTAAAGTAATTTTCTTTTTCCCATCACACTAGAAATTATAAAGAAAACCTTCCCTCAAACACATTTTTATGTCTCAGAAAAACACAAGGATTAAATTGAACAGCTTTCCTCTTGGCAGGTTTAGCCTCCAAAGCAGGTGTGTGTTGAGCTTTTGGGATCTACAGCAGGGTGATACTGGGAATGGCAAGCTAGCTCTGTTACAGTCAGTGACACAGTTCCTAGCAGCTTCATTATAAATATGGTTTTACCCAAGGGCTTTACCAGCTAAGCAACTGTTACTCTGTGTACACTTACAGAGTGCATGATGTCAAGTGCCAAGCTTTTCAGGTAATTTCTGCTTAGCATCTGCACAGACAGGCATAGAAAATGTCACAGTTAAGGCACAACTTCTGGTTGTTGCCTTTGGGTTAGCTGCTTTGTTTACAAAGATAGAAGGCAGGATGAATAGGTTTCTTCTAGTTCCTAACTTTATTCCCAAGAGAAGTAGATTTCAAGGGGATTGGTTTGACCAAATGCATACATCTTCACAGGATCAGCACCTAAATTCCTGTGATTCTTCTAACAGAGCAATTACTTTTCACATTTGATTTTAACAATGTTAGTTCTCAATTCAATTAACATTGCCACTATTTCTCTTGACAATTTCATGGCAAGCCTATAGGGATCCCATTAAAATGTCATTATATTGCTGCTGTGTTGCAAGACTTCAGTGGGAAAACAATTTCAGTGCAAGTCTACAGAGATCTTGTTATGAAGCTGTTAGAATGTAAAATGCAAATAGTGTCAATCTTATTTCAGTGTGAGCCTGTGGAGTCCCAATCCTGATGTCATCACGACACGAAGTTGAAAAGAAAAACTCTTCTAATCTTCATGTATGAAGACACCAGAATGATGTGAGAATTAAGGGAGAAAAAGGATGACCAAAAGGGACAAAATGCTTTTAATGCATTGCTACAGTGATGTGAGACAAAAAGAGAATTTATAGGTCATTTATAATAATTACTGTGTGACCGTGGCAACCCTAGTCCTGAGACTTCCGTATATACAGTCCTCTAACCTATAAGCAGAGGGTTTACACAACTACGGTATAGTGACTGGGAGTATTTTTAGATCCCTTCAAGGAAAGGATCCATTCCTGCTGCACATATTTTGAGCAGAATATACTTTCCCACAGCTTCCCCATGAAACACATAAGTACTCCTTAAATCCCTGGTAAGTCTTATCAAGCCTGTACACTTCGTCTGTGTAATTCTCTAGAAATAATTAGAAGAGAAGCATCACCAAGCCCTGAGGGTGGACTCCCACTGTGTGCTAGGGGCCGCTCCAAAGCTGCCTTGATACCAGGCGCATCAGTCACGCAGACAACAAACCCGTGAAAGGAAGCTCAGATGTGGCTCAAACGTGCCCTGTGGAGCTCATCTGACATTGTCCTTGCAGCACATGTACAGAGGGAGGCTTGGCTCCCTGGATGCTGCCTGCGTGGAAGTTGCCTGGATGGCCACTTGGCTGCCCTAAGCCCTGCAGCTCCCTGGTGCGGCAGAGCAAGCCACAGGGCCTCCCTGAGCAAGGCTGGGAGATGGCTGAGCATACAGTGCTGGGTGACTGAAAGCAGCAGGATTAGCCCCAAAGACAAGAGTTTGGTGTGGTTGTTTGAGCAGGGGGATGCAGTCACTGTGGGAACAGATAGAACAGCACAGAAAATTATATGAATAAGTGTGAGATGTGATTGAGTGCAGTATCTAAAATGCATCCTTTCATGCTGTGCCAAGCACAGATTTTTTTGTTTGTAGAGCCCGCATCCCAATATTTTTGTGCAGATATACTCACCTCCATTTGCCAAAGGTCTACAAGAAGTAGAACTAAAGTAAAGGTCTTGTAGTAAACTCCTAAAAAGTGATCCAGGTTTTCAGTCAAGCTTTTTGGATTTTGATCCAAACTCATCTGGTCAATGATAGGCTACAAAAAAATACTAATTTTGCTGATATGGGCCAAGGATGTTGATGACTGCAACCAACTCTTTGGCCACAAAAAATATGACTCTGAAAGGACAGCCTTCATTTTAAATTAATGATTGCTTTTCCAGAAAATTGTCATCATTGTCACCATCACCCCTGACCAGATCCAGAACCATCAAGGGCTTCAGTACACACCCAGGAATCCAGAACTGAGGGAGAAATGGGATTTCCTCTTCTTCCTTTTCTTTCCTAAAGACATATTTGACTGTTCACAAAATTGGAACAAATGAGCTCTATGAATCTCTTTAGAAACACAGGACTGCAGAATGGCAAAGTGCTATCTTAGGAAATATCTCATAACTACCTTAGGAGAGTTGATCTGGCTGTATCCAGTGTGTCATTCTGTGTGCCTCCATATACTTAGGATGGCATTTCCCAGGAGATGCAGCAGCAGCAGCAGCATGTATGGCATTGCACCTGCAGAAGTCCATAATAAATAATTCTCTAGATCTACAGTGCTTTCAACACAAAAAGGCGGAGTTAAAGGAGCTGTAATTGCCTTATGTTTCTTAACATCTGTGCAGTGAATCAAGCCTCCCACTTTGCTTATTCTTGCTCTGAAGCTAAGTATATTCTCTGCAAGCAGGATTTTCTTTTTGGCTTTTTTTTTTTTTTTTTTTTTTTTTTTTGTAAGGATGTACAGTTACCAGAAGTGTTTCTACCTCACCTGAACATGACAGTGGCGTCATCTATCTACAGAATCACTGTCAGAAATCTCAGAAAGTAATGACAGTATGGAGACTGGATGGTTAAAAACTCCTTTTAACTAGTTACTAAAGTGTGAAAAGGGAAGTATTATGGTAACACCTCAGCATCTTTCTGCTGATATTACCAAATCATGGCAAGGCTGTGGTATGTTATGCAGGCTGCTACAGTTCATCAATGCTCAGAAATCTTTTTTTTGCAGCTCATCTACATGGGTAGCACTGGACTAGAACACCTGTTGGGAGTTTAGTCCTCACACTGCTAAGATGCACTGAAGACAGCTAGTGCTTGACAGCAAGATTAGAAGATTTTTACATTCTCTTTTCTGAGCCATGTATGAGGCAACAAATGTATGATATCTTCTGGTTTTAGAGTGGTTGGTGTTATCGTAGTCTCCCCAGCTGAGCAGCTCCTGCAGTTGGTGTCAGCTGCTATAGCTGTGAGTTGCCCCCAAGAGTCACATCTTATGGGCAGACTTTGTTACTTACTTTTGCTCTAGCCTTTGTGGATAGACAGAGCTCAGGAGGATCTGCATCCTGGCTGACTTCTTTCTGCACTGCAAATAATACAGGTTTATTGAAACATTCTTAATCTGCGTAATCAGGACAGAAGATTAATATGAGCAGATTTACTCATAAAATTTCTCTCTCTCCTACTTCTGTACTCCCAGACCCCCTCTGTGAAGAGCCTCTTCTGCAAAGTATTTTGCTATTTCTGGATCTGTTCCAAGACAGAAAGCAGAAGAGCACCCACATTGCTCAGGATTAGCTGAGTTTAAAAGCGAATACCTGAAAAACAAAACTCAAACAACCTATATTGTATCTAAAAACAGTTTAGTTTGCTAGAGGTTATTTAACCTAAATCAGTTCACCTGTCTCCTCCCTCTTTTAGTTCCAATGTTTACTTTCCACAGAAATTAATAGAGATGGTAAGTGATAACTCTTTGCAAGACCTTTACAAATGAACTAAGATCCCAAATTTGCTCTGCCCAGGGACAGTATTGCAAGTTCAGCTTTCACAAAAATGCCTGCAGAGCAGGGTGGCTTGTGGGGCCTGTGTGAAATTCATCAAGCTGAAGCAGGTCTAATGAGAATCAGATGAAAGACCAGCTAAGAGGTGCCCTGGCTCTGGATAGCTGGCTGCCAACAGCCACTTTTGCCACAGAATAGAAGAAATAAGGCTAGGGGGATGCCAGAGGGCACAGAGGGAAGGCAGTGGGAGAAGAAATTTGGAGATGGATGCTGAGGCACAAGGTGGAACAAATCCACTGAATGATACACTTCCTACTCCTGCCAAGCAGAAAAGGATAATATCCCAGATGCTTCCCTTCCCACAGGAGTGGTTATCCCTGTTGTCTACTCCTAGAAACCTCCTTCCTCTCACCCCCTTTCCCTGTCATCAAGAAGCACGAGTTCTCAGTCTGTTGGCTGGGACATAATGCAGCCTCACCCATACCCACTCAGACTGGGAAAGTGGTGAAGGGGGAAAGGGACAATTTCCAACTGGATGTCCTGCCCCAGGACTGCACCAGACTCTCGGGTACAGTCCCAGCACAGCCTGGTTCCTCCCCAGGTCAGAAAACCATAACAGATTCAGTGTGGGCCTGCTGGGACTAGATGGCAGGTCCTGTGCTCTCCTGTCTTACTGCAAGGCTCAAATTTACATCAAGTGATTTGTCAGTGTTTTCCTGCTAGCATTTGGCTTTCCTCTTGGCTTTGCTTCCCACTCTGTTAACTGTCCTGACAAATGAAAGTCATTCTGAAACTATGTGGCTTTGTAATTATTATCTTTGGTAAATGTTTTGAAAGCTGAAGAGTTGCTGTTTGCTCCCTCACAGGCTGCAAATGCCTGCCAGAAGTTCAATTTAACTGTCAACACCTCTGCTCATGAACTTAAATATTTTGGAGTCTGTCTTTATGGTTACATATATTAGCATGTTCTGCTTTCTGTAGGACAGACAACTGCTTGCTAATAAGAATGTGCTCCTGTTTAGTCATGTTTCTTTATTTAAGGCTGCTGTTGAAGCAGTCTTTATCTCTTTGTGCTAGAATTCATGTCAGAAATAGGTTTTCTGAGTTCCTCTTGACTAAAGACCTTTAAGTACCTTTAAAAAACAATCCAGATTCTGGATAACCTCATGACTGACATTGCCACCAGCTTTTTGAAGTTGGAATGGCAATGCCTGGAAAAACATGTGATAGGTCTCTCCCATTTCCATGAGTACTTTCATGCACAGATACAAGCATGTTTGGTAACTGCAGGGGAAGAATTTGTGAGCACTGAATTAGGCACAATGACATCCAGGTGGAGAAACAGATTGAGAATGGAGGGTTAATAGACATATTCAGCCTGCAACAAATGAATCAAGCCCCGTGTTTCACTGCAGTAGATGGCAAACCCTGTGTTCTCTTCTTTGGAAATCAGCAAGTTATATGCAGTATTGACAGGAAATTGGTACCTAGAGTGCTTTTGAAAATTCTCCCTAAGATTTAGGTTTGCAGATTGATGCTCAACTCCATTGACTTCAGATGGAATTAGAAACCTGTGTGATCTTGAGATTCGGGACCACAGAAAGATTTCAAAAAGCGCTGATGCACCTAGCTGCCTTTAATTTAACATGAAAAATTGCATCTGCATCTCTGAGTTCCAGAAAAATAAAGAAAATCAATCCATCCTCATTCCTGTGCATCCTCTGTCCTTATAAGGAGTAGGAATAGGAATTATTTGTGGTGGGATATACTCAGACCTCACTGGGTTTGGCAGGGTTATTAAAGGAGGCTAAAAGGATTCAATGCACATTAACCTTTAAAATATAATTGGAGCTGGGTATGACCCTTACTGGATATCCCAGAAATTGCCTGTAAACTCAGTATTAAGCTCCTGTTCATTAAGACCCCTGTACATTCCCGAATGAGTATTCTTTCAGCCTGGCTGGACAATGGTCCAGCTACAGCCTACTTCCCATAGGAAGAAGCAGGATTTTCTTGTTAATAGAAGAATACAGAGAATATGCCCTAATTTTCTCTCATGCTTTAGAATGATTTGGCACGATCACAGTTTCTTTTGAGAGGACAGGCAGAGTGGTTAACTCCCTCTTCCAGATTTCCTGAGTTTTAAGGGCCCTCTTTCACACTGTTGTCCATAAGGAAATGGCCTGAATTTCAGGGTTGCAATTACACTCCTCTGAAAGTAATTTCTTCTAAGACTAGGTCTCTCCCTTTGGTATCTGGGCAAGAATTCAGTTAAAAAGTAGAATGTTCATTGTTCAAGATATTTCTGTGATCAGCAAATTCCTTAATAAATAGCACAGAAAATAAATTACTAAATCTCTGGAAAGATGAGCCATTAATTAGGCCATTTGTCTCATATGTCACCACCTAATCTGTTATATTACATCCCTCTACATTTTCCAACAAAAATAATTCTGCTTTCATATTAATTTTAGTCTTTGTCATAGAAGGAATTGGGTTTGCATTCTTTGCTGGGATTTTGTGTATGCTTGTGTCAGGAACAAATACATTAATGAGACCTTGAGAGCAAAATACTCTTTAACATGGAAGAGAAATAATCTCCAAAGCAGAACAGAGCACACTGAAGCATAAATAGGACAGACTGGATGACAGTAAGTACAAGCAGCTGGCCAGCACAGATTCACAGACGGAGTGTGTGGAGCTATATGGTGATAAGGGAATCATTTAGCTTTAAAAAGTGCCTAATGTGCCAAAACAGCCCAAATGATAGGGTTTCCCTAATCGCCATGGATAAATTTCATGCCACGCCTGAGTCTCATTGCATTAGCACCTCTAACTCATTCAGTTGTGGTCCTGTGAAAGATCAGAGAGCTTGGGCTTCTGACACTGCCTTTGTGCATCCCCTCTTAATCAGTAAAGATTTCATCTCACTACCATTCACATGCAGTGCTGTAAAAGTAAAGTGGGACCTAAAGTCTTCAACAAGGTACTTGAAATGTGAATTGTTGGTCAATAGGCAATATAATCCCACAGTTCAGATGTACTGTTAGGATATGCTTAGGAATGTACTTGAAACTTAATTTCTCAGAAAGCATTTACATCTGAAGCTGAGTTTTAGAACACTCATGAAACATCAATATTGTCACCAGGACAGTCCAAGAGAGTATAGCATCACACGGAACTGCTATATATTTATTAAAAATATAAGCATAAGAATAGCATTGACCACAAGGGAACATTCTGGAAGAATCAGCAAAAAATCTTTCAAAGGAGAAGGGTGACCTTGAAAGTGCTATAAAGAACATTTTTGCTGTGAGAAGGAATGGCAACAAACGAGCAGAAAGACTGGGAGAACTGGCAACTGAAATGCAGTTTCTTAGCATCTATGAACAAAGGTAGCTAACTAAGTAGGTTGTCTGGAAAGTTAATGAAAGCTTCATGAAATTATATCTAAAGAGATTTTTAACACCTTGTAGATAGTATTGAAGGAGGAATCAACTATTATGAACAAGAGAGGTATTTCTGGTGACTAAACGATGGATGGTTTGTATTTTGGCTCCCTAAATAGCCCTGGGCACTTTGGTGCTAGTGCTGTGTCAAGCCTCAAAATCCATCCCCAGTCCCCAGGAGGAGGAAAAGCAAACCCTGAAATGCAGAGGACTCTGCACAGGTGTGATGTGAACAGACTGAGCCAGCTGGGGATGAAGCTACCTTAGCAAGCTGTGCCTTGGGGACACTGCCTGTCCTGTGTGCCTGTGCAGCCTCCTCGTGCCCCACCACACCTAGATGCAGTCCTTGTCACCAACACTGCTCCTCTTTGCAGGGGCAAGAATGGGGACAACTCTCTTCAGATCATAAGATCTGTCTTAAGATTTTAATCTGTCATTTGCAGCTTGTATTCCCAACTGTCAGGCAAGAGAGATGAAAAACTACTCCAAAATCTTTTTGTAACACTGAAGTTGTACAGCCAGGTGCCTCCATATGTGGCTTCCTCTGTGTTGCACGGCAGAGAGGTGTACTGCAATGGGATATATCAGCAAAGGAGGGATGGTGTTTCCCTGGCCCAGTTCCCTGCTGATACATGCTCTCTCTGTACCCATATTTATGTCTGAAGTAGAGAAATCTTAATATATGTAAGCATTTTCTCAAGAACAAAAATAATGGGTATTTATACTTCCACAACGCCCACACCCTTTGCAATTTTACCTAATGTGCGTGCACATGTGTGTGTTTTGGGCCATTTTTTTCTGTTCAGTAAACAAAAGATAGTGGGGACTACTTCAGCTTTGAAAAGTTCTTCATTAAATGCCTTGGGACTGTGATGCATATCCACACACATCCTGCCCCAGAAAATGCTTAAGGATTGTTTGCAAGACTCTTCTGTCCAGGTCATGTCTTGTTGCTCACTATTACCCTTTCTGAGAGATTTTGTGCTTGCACAGTTCTCTAATGCACCCACCTGAAAGGCTTCAGAGAAGTGCCAAAATGACTGTCATACTTGTTCGTGAGGACAGCTGTGGAAGATCCCTTCCTCATTTCATGCTGCCACGATGAGCCTTTGTTTTTCACACACACATGCACAACTCTGACTTCTGCTTGACTCTCCAGGGGAGAGAGAAGCTGAAATGCCTTGTTCCAGATGCACGCTTTTGTACAGTGTATTTAGCAATTCTCGTTCATCACCTGTAACATCACCTTCCAAACAGCAAGAGAGGAATGTGTGAGTCAAATTCTTCAGTGCTGTGCAGCTTCCCCTCCACCTCCCTGTACCTGCAGCCTAGGTAAAGTGGCCAGAACCAACATAATGTGTATTAAAGGAGGCAAGAATATTACTTTTGGGGGTGAATTTCCTTATCATGTGACCCAAGGAAGTATCATCAGTCCCTGGGCCTACTTTCCATCAGAAAGCCAAATCATTATTTCCTGTTCTCTTCCTGAGCCTTGAGGATTACATAATGTCTGCTCACCTTGTTTCCTTAATAGGTCTGTCAACGTAACAGGACACAGTGGCTGCCCTGGAAGCACCCACCTACCTTGAAACCCTGCAGAGACATGTTCAGATCTTCCCTGGTTTTTGGTGGTAGCCTCACTGCTACACTGGGAATAGCCTCAAGCTTGAGTGCGCTCAGATGGGAAGGCTTCTGAGGGCAAGGAACACTCTCCCTCTCCCTCTATTCCCTTCTTCCATCTTAAAACAAGAAAGAATTCATTTCAGAGTCTCTTTAGGATTTCTTTTAATCTTTTGACTTGTCACAGGAGCCAAACTGTCACAAAAAGTGTGGGCACATAACATCAGATGTCCAACAGGTGACAAGACTGCCCTGTAAACCAAGCTTAACATCAGTTCCCAAATGCAACTTAACAACCTTATATCACAATCCCAAATTCTAAATTTTGCTTGATGGTCTTTGTGTTTCCTTCCACTTCAATGACGTGACAACACAGATATTGCCTTAAGGAGGTGCAGTAACAAATATTTCAGTTTAGGCAGTGACAGGGCCACATCTCAACTCAAACAAATCCTCAGTACCCTGAGGCCTCATGCTGGCCTCCATAACAACCAAAATATCCTGAATATTGGTATCTCTATCCAGCCTCAGTAACATGATGTGATTGAGACGGGCTCCAGTGCCAGTAAATGGATTGGGTTCAGTGTTAGTGAGTGCTTATATCAATATATTGCAGTGTTTCTGCAACCCACAGACCCCAGGGCAATTGCTCTACCTGTAGCCACATGACTGCCCCCAGCTGGGCTTCTCTGAAGCCTTTTCACTGCTGGGGAATTACTTCTTATTGTGTCCAGAAGCACAGCTCCCAAATAAAGTTAAGATTTTCAGTGTATGAATCCACAGGAACTGCCTTGTTTCCAAATAACTCACAATTATTCTTCAAAATATTAGTTCAGAATTCAGATTCAAGTGCAATAATTAAATGAATGGGACTCCCAAACTGAAGGATAGTGGAAAAATTTGTAGTCTTTGGAGCTGTTGGCAGTAAGGCAAGCATGAAATAGCATGAATTATGAAATTGCCTGAATGCTCCAGTTCATGTCTCAGGGAACCATTTGCCTTCAGACAGCAGAGGAAGAGGAAGAAGAGCTGCTGTGCTGTTGAATTGCTTAACAGTAGCTGTAACCACTGTCTCTACCCATACCTTAGTGCGGTCTCCTCACTTTCTGGCTCCTGCTGACGATGATACCACAGCAGCTTGTCTCTTCAGTAAATTGATTCTTCAGTCTGGTTATGTTCTCAGGTATTAATGCACTTAGAGATCCATCTAATCCATCCCAAGCTGAAACTGTGATTCAATCCAAACGGTTAATGCATTGCTTTTACATAGTACTGTGAATAAGTTGAACTTGTAGGCTATCACTCATTGTTAAACACTGTAACACCTCACAAATGCACAATGTGTTTCAGACAGGAACTTCAAAGCATATTTTCAATCACCAATTGAATCCCACAGTGCACCAGCCAAGTCAGCTGGCAGATACAACTCTCCTCTTTTTAGGTAGGTAAACTGAGGCAGCAAAAACTCAAGCATATATATCCAACATTACTTATTTTCAAAGACACCAGCTCCTTGCATCTGCCATTGCTTCAGGATTCCTACATATTTCTGCACTTCAGGTAACATTTCTTGAAATAAATAATGAAGTGAATAATGAAGTGAACAAAACGTAAATAAAGATCACAGATTATGAATGTATTTTCCTGTCCTTTCTGTGATCCTTTAAACCTCATAACTTGTTTTATAGATCCAAGGAAGATTAATGGAAGGCCAGGGGCTTGGAGGTTATTTTGCCAGAAGGAATGGTTTGTGTTCCTGAACAAAGACACCTAATTTTTAGTGAAAGCTGAAAAGAGGAAGAAAATTCCATACTACTGGTATTATATATTCCCTTGTTTATGCACACTGGCCTGTGTCCAAAGCAGAGTGTGTGGAAACCATATGACTACTATTGAATATATGCCTAAATCATATTTGCAGTGTTTTTCCTCTGCTTGCCAAGCACAAGTCTCCAGTGGGGTTAGATACCATATGTTAGGCAGAAAACAGGTTGCAGTTTTATTGCCTACCTTTCCAGGTACAGGACAATCTTGCCAAACTAAGTGACATCCAACTGTATAGAAACTCCATAAATGTCTGGTTTAGTCTGGGTCCCAAAGCCCATCCCAGTTTCTCCAAAATGGTTGACCAAAGCAGACACCTACTCCTTCAAAATCAGTGTCTAAGAAGAGAGGGCAATGAATAAAGTAAGGCTTTGGGTCTTTCCTCCATCTGATCTTGGGGAAAACACATTTGCAGATAAGATTGTTAGAGAAGTCATCGGGAAGCTACAGGCACCGTGCACCACTGTACTCTGCAGGAATACTAAAAATTTCAGAATGTTTTTTTGCTCCCTGTTGGCCCAAACCCAAATCTTTTAGAGCAGAGTCTGTGCTGTAGATTTGTTTTGCTGCTCATAACTCCAGGCACAGATGGAAGAGCCTGGTCCAGCTGCCAGTTTCAAAGGGAAGGGGCTCAAATATGGTTTTCCACTTTTGGCCAGGAACTACAATGGAAGATTAGCCACTGGCCAGCTGTCATTTTGTTTAGAGATATGGAGTCTTCTAAGATAAATGCTGAGAGTGGCCATAGTGAATCAAAGCAAAGATCCATCCAACACAGCAGCCTGTCTCTAAGAGACATCAAACTCACATAACCACATTGCAACAGCTTGCTGCTCAGGGACTTCCAGATTGAAAATAATTTTATTTAGTGGGTCTTTCTCTTCTGCTGATTTTCCCTATCTGTCCCTGAATCAATGTCAGCTTTCAGCATTCGCAGCATCCCACAGCAGAGCATTCCTGTGGTTTCCAGACATGATGTGTAAAGGAATATTTTCTTCTGTTTATTTCCCCTTTTTTCTTGTAAAGTATTATTCCATATACTTGACCACCTTTTCATCATTTTCTGAACCTTTTCCAGCTTTGTTATACTCTCTTAGAGGTGAGGGGCTCAGAACAATAACATGGCAAGGGCATGCTGTAGATTTGAGCCATCACTTTAAATGGGTCACCTTTTCTCCATGTGCATTTGCATTTATTCACACTGAATGTTGTCTGCCATCTCGGGCAGAATTACTTTACCTTTAGTACATTATAGAGCATGACATTAGTCAGTTTATGGAGGTTCACATCAAAGAATGTCCCAAGCAAGGAAACATAGCATACCCACCACACAAAGTACACTTTAAAAACACACCTATATGGGAGGACTCACACTTCTGAAAATGCAGGATTTACAGATCAAAAATTTAGTAAAAGGATGAAGGTAGGAATGCATCCTGTATAGTGAGCTAGGTATAAAGTGTAATTATATAAAGGATGTGAAGAGTTTTTAAATATTCTTTTCAGGAGGAAAAGCTTCAAAAGTCCATCTAAAATACTGCATGACAATTTTCTTGTATTATAATGTCTAATATCTACTTTTTAAGCATTTACTTACCTAACAAAGATGATAACTGGCATCCACACTTAAATTTGGAAGCAGCACTCAGCTGTGGAGCACACAACAAACAGAAGCCAGGGTCACCACGTCTCAAACATGAAACACTTGGCATTGGCATTACACACCTCAGCTGACATTATCTCTGTGTCCTAGTTCATTGTAGATAGTCAGAAGTGGATATTCAAACACAACAGCTCTGCTCCAGTCTTGGTTAAAATAATTCACTGTTCAGTCCAAAAATTATCAAAACCTGATTTTGCTGTTAAGCTACAGTTGCCTGATCATCTAGATCACAAATCCTAGGGCCAATTTCTTTTTTAAAAGGTCCTATGATCTCCACGCTTAACTTCAGTCCTCTTGGAATTCAAATGCTGGATTCTGAGATTTATGTATTGGTGATCTGTGCAAGAGCTTGAAAAATCAAAATCTCTCACAAAGTCACAATGTCTCCAACCCAGAGCTACCTACTGAGTTGTTGGATGCATAATAATTTTCCCTGTTTGATCATGGTAACCACATGAGTCATTACAGGGTTCCCAGAGATGTTGTCTCATGTCCACCCACTGCTGTCATTTCCTACCACCATTCCTGTGCTGCCTGGGACTCTCCAGTGCATCTCGGAGAAAAGAATACAGAGACACCGGTCTGAAGCAAATAATCCAAACAGTGAGAACAGCTCAACTGCTGGGGAAGGGGTTTCAGTACTGACAGAGAACAGCACTTCTCAAGCGCTCTAGTTCAAAACAAATAGGAAGCCAGGCAGACAGACAAATGGAAAATGCAGATGTCAGGGTTCAATGGAAAAAAGAAGGAAAAATGTTCAGCCTATAATCAATCATGGGTAAAGTGGAGCATTACAAAAAGACTCACGTTACATTCCAGCACCATGATTGTCCCATGGCAGTGGGGAGCTGCCCTAGGATTGGTCTTCTGATGAAGCAGCAGCATCTGCTGTATAATTTTACCAGCTCTGAAGATGCTCTAGATGCATGTATTGTAGAAGAAAAGTATTGACTAAAAGATTGCAGTCCTTCTACTGGATGCACTTAAAGCCACTTACAGGCTAATGGATCAAGTTGCTTCTAGGTGGATGGAAAGCCCTCTGAAATCCATTCCAAGAAACTCTGCTAAACAATAGTAATGGACTGTCTGTAGCTATCCTCACATAGGGAATTAAAAATATAAAGCAGAGTCAGTGAAGTCTTGGGAAAAATATGTGCAGTGATTGGTTATATTAAGTGAAAAAAATTTAAGGCCAGCGTGAGAAGCTGAGAAACCTGTGAAAACAGAGAAGCTTTTTCACTGGACACAGGCATAACTGGCATTTGGAGTCCTGGCCATTGCTGATGAGCGGGACACTGCAAAGCACAGACCTGACTGGCACATGAAGGGACGTGGCCGAGTAAAGACAGTTGTCACTTTTCTGTGTACCTCAGCTCTCTCTTTGGCTCATTGATGTACCTGAACACCTACAGGAAGACATCAGATCAGGTGGGAAGAAAGTACAGACCTGCAATGTTGCAATTTAAAAATTCGCCCTCTCAATAGCACAGGTGGCTGCTGCACAGGAGGTGGACAGGAGAAGACAAAGTCTGCTTCACTTGGTGTTACAGCCTGCAACTAGACATCAAACATGGCAGCTAAATGAGCAGGCCCTGAACGACTGGAGAAAAGCAGTGCCGTAGCTGAGCAGCTTTGATAGTCTTCAAATTCTTTTCTAAAGCAGCAACAAATGGCAGCAGTCCAAGCTTCACTAGGAAAAAGATCATACAAGAGACATAGACACATGACCATGGAGAGAGAACATTTCAGATAGTTCCAAGAAGTAAAGGAGTACATGGCTGGTTGAAGAAGCCAAGGCCTTGGGTAGAGAAGTCAGGAGAAACAAGGAGATTGTGGAAAAAAAAATCAAACCAACAGGATGTAAGCCAAGAAAAGGAATTCAGTGGTGAGATGGAAGGCTCACAATGACAGATATAACATAAGCAACAGGGGACAAGTTCATGGAAAGGGGTTCACAGAAGGGGTATCAACCATTTAATCTGTAATGGGTTGCTGGTAGAAGAACTTGTTGGGGTAGGGACTCTCAGTGACACTGAGCAATGCTGTTAACATTTGATGTGTGTGTCACACCCATCTGCAGTGCAGTCATCCTTCTCTGTGGACTTATGGGGTAAAACCAGGTGGTTGGTCTAGTGTTTGACAGGCCATCCCATTGTGCCCGCTGCTGGTGGCTCTGGGACCATGGAGTGTAGGGGTCATGCTGCAGGTCTGTGACTGGAGCTCTCTTCCCAGAGGTTTCAGGGAAATCCCACTGAAATATACAACCTTTGGCAGCAACATCCATCTCTTCTCTTTACTGCCCACTAAGTAGTACATTTTTCCATTGGACAGCTCCCAGAATCTCTCGTGGGAGCAGTATATTTCTGTTCTAGCCAATCTCAGGGTCATTGTTTTTGTACCAATACCCATTTTCACACAAAATGTACAGAAAAATTTAACACTGAGGCAAGGGCAACAGAATATTAGCTACTAATTTTTGTAACCATTTCCAAGAATGTGTTTTCTCTGGATTTAAGGCGGGTTGGGTTAAAACTCCTTAAATGTTATAAACATTAATTTTAAAAGACAGTCTTCCTTTGGGCACCATCAGAGCAATGGAAACAACCACAGAAAATACAGAGGAATCAGGTATCACTTGTAAGAAAGTAACTGGGGATGTAGTATTCCATTACACAGGATGCATTTGTACCATTTTAGCTTGCACAGATGGAAATATAGTTCAATGTTTCAACATCATTTGACTTTCACGTGTTAAAATATTGATAAGTGCTGCACAGGATAATGCCCCTATGGTTTCAAGTAGTAACTGGAGCATGATGTTTATTGAAGTGAAATACAGCAAAGCCTTTAACAAGTATTTAAAATTCTGAGAATCATTCTCAACACTGTCATAGATTATTTCTTTATTTTTCTTCAGCTAATCTTTGTTGATATCTTCCAGTTTGTGGATGTTAAAATAGAACTCGTCTTCTGATCACCTCGATGCTTCTGTGTTACAAGAAACCCTTTAAAAAAAATTCTTATTTGAAAACTACAATGCTGCTGTCATACACAAAATAACAAGCTCCAATAAAGAAAAACAATGCTACATAAAATAGGCATAAATGGACCATAGGCTCTCTGCTCTAAATATTTATGGACGTTTATGCTGCAGCAAGAACATCTGAAAGCCATAAAACACATGATTATCCAAATTGCTCAACGAGGTCTAACTTGTATCATGTCAAAGCTTCAGTTCTAAAAAGCACAGTATTTCCTACACCACTTATGATTGCTAAGACCAAATTAGTCCAGCCAGAAGTCAGCAGAGACCAGAAAAGATGTCACTTTAATATTTTTGAAGAGAAGATGAGCCATGAAGAATTTTTTGAAAGTGCATATCACAAGGGTAACACCATCATTCATTCAGAATTCATCTATCCAGTCTACAGCATCAGATTTAGCACAGAGATGCTTTGGTCCCCCATGAAAGCAAGGCTTCATTTTATACTTCCCATAGGTAGAAGCATGGAAAAAAATCAAAGAGGAAGGCAGTTCACCAGAAGTAGTTCAGTTGAACAGACTGGAAATTGTTTAATATTTTCTGAATGTAATTTGCAGGGAAAAAAAAAGTTATCAAGTATTGGAGCAACCATTCGTTGGGGTGCACATGTCTGCAAGGAATTTAGGGATTTGACTCTCAAACAGGTAGTTCTTAGAATGCACTCAATAACATTGAGTAGCCCAGATCCACATGGGAAGCCTGAGTAATTCCCAAATGGATGTTCAGTACCAGAAGCTGTGTTTGCAATTCATGTGTAAAGGTGCAGAGCAAATGTTCTCCTCTCCACTTAACCTCACTGTAGCTCTGAAGACCAAACAGCATTCATTGCTAGACTGTAAACAGAATATTGTTTTCCTCTTCTTAAAACAAAATAAGAAACATAAACCCTATTTATCCTATTGTGCTTTGTCTGACAGTAGGAATATCAGCTTACATGGAGTATTGCTTAAGGCATTCATATCTCAATGGTTGTCCTCTGAATACTATTTAAATTAAATGTAAGTTCTCTTGTTTCCTAATACATACACATATTTTAGCACATAAATCATAGTACTAAGAGTTACCAGTTTCAGTGTAAATTATTATTTTGCAGAGCAAACACTTCCTGTCCTTCTAGTCACTTTATTATTTGATAATTAGAACTTGTTATAAAAGTTCTAAGCTGTCAATTTCAATACTGGTTGATGAAAGTTCTGTGAATGTTCTTTGCAAAGAATACTGGAGCATTTAATTTCTAAGCTGTTGAAGTACTTCCCTTTGGTTTTATAATTTATATTAAGAGAATAGAAAAGTTGATATTATTAAGTCAAAAGAAATCCATACTAGCATGGAGTGTTGCAAATTTATTGAAACAGGAGATTCTGGTTGTTCATGCAGATATTCAGGAATACCTAAAATTTCAAAATTTTGCCCCTTTGTTGTCTTAGTAGAGAAATTTGAAATGTTAACCTTTTCATGGAATAAATTCCTTCAATTTTGAAATCTGCTGAAGATGTTGAATAATAGGCATCAATTGACTTCAAAGTACCACATACAAGTGGTACAAGAAGTAGTACAAACCATCTCAGAAAAAAAAAAATTGTATTACTATGAATTAGTGATGCAGCAAGATGTTCAGGCTACTCATTATGTTTCACAGTGTCATATGTTGAACACTATTTAAAACAACAATAACATAATTTTTCCACTGGGCTTTGCAGAATCTGTCTTGATGTCTTCCTTTATACAAGAATCTGGGCCATTCCCTTGAATAAATTAATCTCTGGTTTAATAAAAGCTAGCCAACAGTCTCAAAACAAAGTTCATTGCCATGATCCTTGAATCATTTGGAATGTGTAAAATGACACAAATCTTTCTTTTGCACCACAACTCAAGCTGAGAACATGCCTCAGCTGTGTTGAGGACACATGCTTGCATCTCAGTCACAGAGGACCCATATGATCATATGCTATACTGCCCAAAAAATAATTTTCTCATGTGCAGAGAGGCATTTAACCAGAGATACCGTGTAATATCTTCTGTGGCCATCTGTTCTACCTCGGGAGCACAGGTAATTTAGAGCAGCACACAGGTTAAATGCACACAGCCAGGACGTGCCTCGGCACAGCCCTGTATTGCTGTGGTGGGTGCATTGGGCAAATGGCAGTGAAAGTGGCTAGCAGATTAAAAAATGGGTGATCATGGACCATAAGCTGTCATGTGGATGTCATACTGGCAAAGCAGAACATGATATCAATATGTCCTGCTGGGGAAAAAAAAAAAAAAAAAAAAAAAAAAAAAAAAAAAAAAAAAAAAAAAAGCTAAAATCTTTTAAAGATAATGTTCTGTTTGATATTCATATACGCTGAGGCAGAATCTCTTTGAACAGGCAAACCCAGAGTAATAGCAGTAAAAGAAAAGCAGGTAGCTGGTAACTTCCCTGGATGGCTACCTAGTAACTCAAGAATCAAAAGCTGTCACATCTGCTTTCTACAGGTGCATGGCTGTAAAAGCTATACTGTCACAGTATATTCACAGTATATTCAGAAACAAGCCACAATTAAAGACAGAGTCACCCTCAGAGGTCTCATGGAGATGGATGTGACACTCTACCATTGTGTGAAGGCCTTATTCTTCTGGTTGATAGCTCAGGTACCTCATACCAGACTGTTCCTCTGCTCAGACCTCATGGAAAATGTCAAAATGCACAGAGAATGTAGGGGGTGGGGGGGTGGGAGGGGATCACCAGGGTATGCCTGTTTCATGGCACATTATAAATGTCTTTGGTCTTACTTTAAAAATCTACAGTCTCTAAATACATATTATAATTCTTTGCATATTCTTTAAAAAAACTGTATGCTTTGTTTGATATTGAAGTCGAGGGAAGCTGTGGGTTGTGCTTTATTCATTGATTAGCTATCTGAAGGAAAGCATGGTGTGTCCTGAGTCTGTTTCCTTGTGTTCGTCTGAATGCTTTTCAGATGTTTTCCATGCTGTTTAGCTGGCTTTTCAGAATGAGGCACAAACAACTTAAGGTCTCTGCACTGCATCACTTGCATTGTTGGTGATCTCCTGCCAACTGGAGTTTTAAACTCTGCATTCTTAACCTCACCTGGGTGAAGATCCCTGCTACCAAAGTCAGGTGTCCCAGAAGCTGTGACATGGAGCCAGGGAATGGTTGAAATAGGCAGATTTATGGATCAGTAAATGCAACTCGGAACGATTACCTCAGAAACCTATTTCCTAAAAATTAAACCTAAGGCATTAAAGGAATTAGGACTTAAATAAGCCACTGCCCTAGAGGAATGTGGACCATCCAGTCAGAACTAATTTCCTTAAGCTGGAAACATGGAAGTAGAAAGGCTTTCTATGGTTAACTGTGGCTATACCCTACCTGGTTTGGAGTAAGAATCAACACCAAAGTTTCTCACCTTGCAGGGGACAATGGAGGCAGTAGCACTTTAAAGATGGTAAATCGCTGACCCTTGAGTGAGGCCCCACAGGTGGGCTCTGTAAAGAGATGTTTGACCTAAGGTAGCAGGCCTGAAACTTCTCATTGCCCTCACAACACCCCAGAGATTCTTGATGCCTTTAGAAAATTCCTATTCACTGTGACTCTGAAGTGCGGGCTTTGTGAAGCCCCCTATGATCCCTCCCTTTACTGGAAGGATCATAGGAACCTGGAAGGCTTAGCTCAAGCTTCCACAATTAAGTGACAGCCAAACCCTCAGTAGATCTGGCCCAGACAATCTACAGGTGGAAATGGAACGTATTTCTCTATAAATTTCTCCTAACTATACATTCCTCCAAGAAGTTTTTTATGCATGTTATGATTTTCATGGGATACATTTAGTAAATGGTAGCATTATTTTAAATCAGCAGTCATTTGGAAATAAACAGACAATAACACGAGGTGATACCTCAGGAAAAAATGCTGCTGCTATGAAAAAAATTATTTTCTAGAGAAAGTGCTTGCAAAATGCAGACAAAGACAAACTGATGTTACTCATGCAGAATGACATATCTCTTTTGCCAAGGTTTGGGGGTGGAGTTCAGATAGATACTGAATAGGGAAAGGGAGTAGGGAAAACTTTGGCACTGGTTGTCTTTAAATCTGACCCTGGTAATGATGTAGGATATCTAAACGTAGGGTTTTTCCACAAAAGGAATGTTTTTTCTTCAAAAAAAATGTTATTAAAAGCTCTTAGCACTAAAAAAATTAAATAACTGCCTTATTTGTATCCACCTAGAGCTGGATAAAGATAACTTAGTTCCATTAACTAAAAGCATCATCTTCCCCTATGCTTAAAATTAACGGCGTGGTGACCTCGCTGTGCCACTGGCGACATTATCACGCCTTTTCTCATTAGGTGCATTTCTCCCTGCTTGCCATAGACCTTTTTCTTCCCGGCTGTGAAAACAGAGGGGAGTTTCACGGATGAAGGGCTGCGGCCGTGGGACCAGTAGATGGCAGCAAGAACACGCAGAAAAGGCTTTCCTCCCCCAGCTGGGCAGGCTGGAAAGCGGTGCAACTTTAAACGGATTCAGTATTTGTCTTCCATATTTGGAGAGTGAAAAGTATATGTGACAATTAGAGGGTAATGCAATATTACAGTGCAAATAGGAGAGCGAAATGACTGTGTAACCACTGAATAGCTCCCTGATTTAATTTGTTTGTACTGATCTAACTTCTCTGCAATTGCAAGTTCACCTCCGAGGGACTTGGAAAGAGGGATGGAGAGCTGACCGCTGCCAGTCACCAGGAACTTCCCCGGCCCACCTTCTCTGTTACACTTTCTGTGCAGGGCAAAGGTGATTAATACTGCTTTTAGGCTGAAAAATCGCAGAAATCTGCAAATGAAAGAAATATCTCCCTTTACACTCAGCCATCATGATTTTTTTTTTTTTTCTTCATGGGGAATTCTGCTCTCTGTTACAGATCCTTCTTTAAAAAAAAAAAAAAAAAAAAATTAAAAAAAAAAAAACAACTACCAAAACGGTTAAAGCATGAACACAAGCCCCAATTATGCACAAGTATGTTTTTTTTTTTTTTCTTTTCCCTGAAGGGACCTAGGGTCTGAGCTGACTCACCATGTATTGTAGTAATTGCAAAGATGGAATGCAACAGCTCCAGAAAACTGCCAAGAAGCAGGCATAAAATCTAGGCATCCGGGAGGCAGCTGGGCTTCCTAATTATTGGCAAATATATTTATATATAAATATTTTGCCAAGCGTGATTTGGGTTAAGAGTTCCTGTGAAGTGACCTTTTGCTTTCCTTTGTTTTGTGTCTGTACACATGTCCTAGATAGATACATGGGGAGAGAGAGACAGACACACAGACCGAGATAAATGAACGGATTTCACACAGCCCTCCAAAATCCCAAACGAAGCCTAAATTACATGAAGAGGGATATGAAGCGAGGCATAAGTGCAAGCACAGATTTCAGAACTGTGAAAATATGTCAGCAGAGCATCATTTTTTGGTTCAGGCTGATAATCACTCCCTGCTCTCATTATAAGATCAGAAGGGCCATCTGTCCTCTGGATAATTTGGAGCTCAGATACAGTGAGCACCCTTGTTAGAAAATGACCCTCCTACTCTGTGTAATAACAAGCACTTGCAGCCCTGGATCCACACGAAGCTGGGGAGGAACAGATTGGTTCCAGATCAGTATTGATTATGCACAGATTTGTAGTTTATTTGGTGCTATATTTGGGTGAAGAGGTTTTTATTTGGAAGGGTGGTGGGCTTTGCTTCCTGCCTCCGTTTTTCAACCTGTCACCTTCACTTCTTCAGACTTTCCTCTCCCCTCCTGAGATGTAACACTAGTTGTTGCAAGAGACGGAGGAATCTCTTGATTTTGCAATGAGACAGCTAAGCATCAGTCTGAACAATGCAGCTCGGGAAGCTGCTTCCTAAGACGCGATCCCTGTTTGCAGGGAGCTGTTTCCCCTCTGATACACGGTTATTCTCCAGTGACTGACTCACTCATTCACAGCCGCAGCAGAGAGGTGTAGAATTCGAGGATTCTTCAACGTTTGCTCTGGACCTGCAGACACAAACAAGTCTTAGTGACTTCACTGACACAGGACAAAGTCGTTAGCCGAAGGGAATAACCTTCGGAACATAAGCTGTCTTCCTCTTCTGACCCAGATTCAGTGACAAAGTCCCACGTCCCCCCGCCTTGTTTACAGTCAAGGAGACAACTTGATCATCAGAAGGGCAGGACCGGAGTGAAAGTGCCCTTTTTCGGAGAAAGGCTGCAGGAATTCATACGGGATGAAATCATCCCATCATTCTTGTGGGGACTGGTGTGTATCGTATTGCTAATAGCAGAACAAACACGAAAAACAAGACGGACAGTTTCAGGACATGAGGACGCGGGGAAGTCGCAGGTGGGAGGAATCCGATTTTAGCGCTAAGAGCTTCGTCGTCTCTAACGCCCCGCTGTAAGAGACTTAGGGTTTCAAGAGGTAGTTTATTATTATTCCGACGATAGCGGTTTCTCCTCATTTGTAAGACAATGATGTTTAATATTCACCGAGGAGTAGTGAGGTGGCATTTGAACACCCCCAGCCCCGCTTTGGGGGCAGGGTTCCCGTTGCACAGAGGCTGCGCAGAGCCCGCAGGCACCGCTCCCGGCAGGGTCACCGGGCCGGGCCGGGCCGGGCCGGGGTGACCGAGACTCGGCAGCAACCGTGGGATTGCTCCCGGCAGGCCCGAGCCGGGCATCTTCCCCAGTGGCTGCAAAGCCATCCCATCCGCCGGGGCCGGCAGGTACTGAACGACCTTTGCAAACTCGGCCGAGTTCAGACCGCGGTGTTTGCGCAGCCGGCGGGGACCGGCGCTGCCCTACCGTCGCCGTCGTGCCCGGCTTCCCTGGGGAGCGGGGGGCCAGCACCCCCGGACTGGGGCGGGCAGGGACTAGCCACACTCGGAGCAACATTCAGCAGGCATCCCAAGATTGCTTTTTTTGCGACTGGCATCCATAAAACATATCTGCTAAAAATCAGAACAAAGCTGAGCCCAGGTAACTTCGCTGTAGATGCTGGCTGGCCTTAAGGACACTTTTGGGCAATGAAAATAATATCTCCGTTGACTTCAGATAGGTCTCTTTGTCCAGCAGATAAATAATTTCAAGTGAGGTCTTGCTGGTTGGGGTGAGGGGGAGAGTTGTGTTTGGTTTGGGTTTTTTTAAAGACTTCGAATCTACCCAATCTTTAGCTTCCCTCTCCCTCTTTCCGTAATTTCCCTCACTAGGAAAGCTTGTACGTGTTTGTATAAAACTCGAGTACACAGTGGAGAAGGATAGGGAGTGAAAGTGTGTGCAGGACATCAAAATTCTAACAGCAAGTGGCCCCGAATATGTGAGTGATACATGTATTTTTATTCTCGCCGAACTACATGTGCTACGCAGGGCGTTGGGCTCCCTGTCTGCTCAGTCCTGTGTACTCCTGTGAAAGAAAACACAGTGAAATCGCTTTACGTGCTTATATATATGCGTGTGGGACTATACAGACAGATAGGTAGATAGACTGCACTCGCATAATCTGCCCGTGTCTATCTATCTGGGAGGATTAGTTATCTCTGCATCTATTGAGAATTAACAAGGGCGAGAGATTATGTATCAATGTACAGACAACGGCTATGAATATGAAACCTTACGTACATAGGTAAGACGGATTCAGTCAGCCACTCAGCTGTAAAGCTCCTCTTTAAGGGTGCTCTGTCTTATCCTCTCAAAGCCCTCTGACAGCTTCCTCCCAGTACCTTCACCAGGGAATAAGGAGAAGCCTCGCCACTGCACATCCCTGCTTTTCACATCCGAAAATGACAGACATATGTCACCGCCGTGCCTGGACTTTGCTGGAAAAGGGCCGCCTTCCCCGACCCCGCCACCCACACCTTTTGTTCCAGGCAAAATAAACAACTCGGAGGAGCTGGGAAAGGGTGTTATGCCAGAAGGGGAGCGACAGCGGGAGGGCCACGCTTCCCCCCGCCCCCGGCCCCGCGGGCGCGGGTCTCTGCGGGAGCCCGGCGGGAAGGGAGCGGGGCGCTGCGGGGCGGAGGGTCCCTGCGGTGGCTGCAGAGGGGCGCGCCCGGCCCGGGAGCGGCGGCGGAGGCAGGGCAGAGCAGCCAGGCTGTCGAGCCCGGCCTGCTGCACCTCCAGGTGCGGGGAAGGGGCCGGGGCTCCAGCCGAGGGGTAGCAGAGGCAGACGGGGTCTGAGGGGAGCAAGAAGGGTAGCTGTACGACCGAGGGGGCCGGGGCGCGGGGCCGGGGCCGGGGCAGGGGTCGGGGAGGCGCACGGCGAGGTCTCTCCGCGGCGCAGGACCGTATTTTGCGGCAGAAACTCTCTTGAGCGCAGACAATGGAGCGGGATGTTTACTGCGGGCGGGAAGACAATTAGCAATTCATCGGGAGAGATGTGTCACCCAAATGTCACGGGGAAGCTAACATGACATCTGTTTTAATGGCTCCGTGCTAATAAACTCCTCTCGAAGGGCGGCTTTGTGGGGACGTCAAAGATTATTTACAGAATGAGTCAGTTTCCAAACGGGCTGAGGCGCCGTCGGTGGCGGCGGGACCGCGGCGCTGCGGGGACACGGCGCCCGGGACGCCGGGCGGGAAGGACCCGCAGGGACGGGACAGCTGCGGGCAGCGCTCGGCCTGGCCCGGCCCGGCCCGGCTCGGTTCGGCACGGTCCCGGCAGGGCCCGCCTGGCGGGAGGCGGTCAGAGCTCCGAGGGCAGGCGGCAGCCCCGGGCTGGTGTCCTTCCTTCCTTCCCCCCGCGATGGCTGTGCCGCGACGGCAGCGGGACGCGCTCTCCGGGGGGATGCACGTCCGTCTCCGAGGCTTGCCTTCTGCTTGGCTTTGCCTAGAGGATGGGGGAGTCCCACCACCGGGAGAAACCGCCCCGTGAGGAAGGCCCCGAAGCAGCGGGGACAGGCTCCGCGCCCTGGGCTGCAGACGCCGGGTGCGGAGTTGCCCGGCCTCGGAGATGGAAGTTCCTCGGCACCGGGTAGGAGAGAGGCCCCAAAAGAGAGGCCGGATTTTCACCGAGTGCCACATCCTGCGTTATTGAACAAGACACGCTGCAGTAAAACACATAAGTAGACAAACTGAGAGAATCCATTTAGAAGTTAACACAGTGACTCGCTCACAAGCACACAGTGGGGGGAGACAATTTAATTTCCCTCAAATCCATTCGAAGATTTTTATGTTTAGATTGTTGTTTAGATGTCATTAAAAGGTTCTTTAAAATAGGAGAGGGGGAAACCTATCGAGCCTCTGGCCACTGGCTTGTATTCCTGTGCCTCCTCAATTTTCGTCCTCTGTAAGGACAGGTTGGAAAGGGGATGTGTGGAATATATCCAACTGTTCTTGCAGATACGTATGTGTATAAAGAGAAAACGTGTTTCTGTGTTCCTGTCTCTCTATATAGGCATATATGTGCAGCTCATCTGTACAGAGAATGGATACTGCACCTTTTTAAGACAAGCAGAACGAGCCAATCCAAAAAGTCTTTACTCGGGCAGAACTGACGCTGAACGTAATAGCAGGTTATTGCAAACCTGTCCTCCGTACTTATTAATCGCCCAGATCAAATACATTAATGGATAGCGAGAATGAAAATAGGCTGAGAACCGTCTGTCGTCCTTTCAAGGGCAGTGATAACGCGGTACTGACACCGGCACTGAACGGAACAGCGTGCTCCGTAACCTGGAGAGGGAAAGGAGGTGGGCCAGGAAGTAGGTGGGTAAGAGGAAAATTGCCATTGTCAGGATAACTAAATGCAGTTTTAGGTAGCCCACAGGTGAGATGAGTAAATAAGCCTCAGTTCTACTTTTCTTCCTGTCTCCAAAGGTATTACAGTCTCAAAGACAGCTAGGAAAGGCAAGCACTGGTCCCGTAGGTGCAGGATTGCCCAGGAGACAGAACCGCGGGGAACAGGGGCTCCTCCTGACGGAGACCCCGGTGTCCCACTTCCCCCGTTCCCACCGGGGTCATTCTGTCCCAGCCCTGAACACATCTTCCCATTTTAATACAGACCTCGTGGCGGGGATCTGCTTCCCCGGGCTTCGAAGGGAGCGTCGTCCAGGCCATCGGGGAAAATGCACCGGCCGCTGCCGGGGACTTGGGCCCCGGGGAGCAGAGGAGTGAGGGATGGTGAGAACACCAAAATTGTTCCTACACGCCCTTTACTTACTTGACTGTTTGTACCCATCTCCCCGCACACGCCGGCTCTGTGTGGTTGCCCGGTGTGTTCCCCTCTGTGCCCGTGACTTTTGGGGGAGCGGGGAAGAGCCCCCGCTGCCCTCTCCGCTCATGCCCTCGCTGTTGCGCTTCCCCCCGGAGCCGAGCGCCGGGCAGAGCCTGCCTGCTGCGGACACGGGGGGCAACGGGGCGGCCCCGGCAGGGCGGGAGCGGCGGGGAGCCAGCCCCGGGGAGCTGTGGGTGGAGGGGGCGGCCCTCTTGCACAGCCCCCCCAGCCCCCAGACCTCTGGGAGTAGGGGGAGGCAGGGGAGGGATCCCGCTCTCCATTCCAGCTATTTTCAGAGCTTGGGAGCAGGGTAAACAAAACGCTCTTGCTATCTCCTCGCGCAGATAAGGAAAGAAGTGGCTTTCTTTAATAATATGATTGAAATGTTAGGGGTATGATGCCTCCTCGTTAGTAATATTGGCTTTGCATGCAGAGCACAATCCCATCCCTCTAGACTGCTTAGCCAAAACAGAGCGTAAACTCTGTAATTAGTAACGTGTTCCATCATTAAAGAGCCCTGCTGAGAATTTCTATTTAATAATGGTCTTAAATTAGTTATGATGGTAAATACTCATCTGGAAATTCAACATCTAAAACCATCTACAATCTGGAAATGCTCCAGTGTTGCTGTAATCTCCTGTAACACAGAAATGACTATCACATTCAACCATCGCATTAGAAATTCGTCGTACCGTTTGGTCCACTAATATACAGTATGGATGTGTTAATTAGGTTAACCCATAGACTGTCTGCTTCACAAATATTTAGAAATAAACAATGAAAGCTCCTTTTTAATACGATACAGCCAAGGAAGAGAGGAGGAGGGGCGGATTTAACTCTTTCATTTGGAAAGTCTTTTGTTTTCTGATAAGGTAGAACTGCAACGTCGGGCCTAAGAGTTCACCAACATAGAGCCACGGGCACGCACCCACGGGCACACATGCACGCCACCTCGGCCGCATTCAGCAGCTCTCCACCACACGCAGCACCCACGGCTCCTCCTACAGAATGTGGCTGTTTTCATTCGCCTCCTGGCCTAGGCAGACCAATTCATACCACACCTTTTCTCTTTGGGGTTTATTAGGGTTTTATTAATTTAATTTGTCCATTTTAGGAAACAACTTATCCCCTCTCTGCCGTGTCCCCTATAGAGAGGGGCTTGGCTCCAGCAATCCTTCAAAAAGTGCTTTAAAAAGATCCAAGGAGGAACAAGGAAGAGGCAGCAAAAGAGTAAATAAATAAATAAATAAATAAATAAATCTGGCTTCTCCCCTGGCTGTAAGGGGAATTAAAATTTCACAGACAGACTGTGATGCAGGTATAAATAAGTCATTCAGGTACGCTTATCCCCACTGGGGTTATAAAGAAATCTTATTTGTAATAACAATAGAAAATCATTAATTGGGATAGCTGGGGGTAATGGTTGGAGAGAAGGGAGGGAAGTGAAGTATATTTCTGTATTTACCTAGACGTCTAAACGTTTATCCTCTCTAGCACTAACCTTTCATGTTTAATGAATGAATCTGCATTGCAGGGTTTTTTTCCCCCCTCCATGTGCCGGCTAGTTTTAAATCTGCAAGCACCACAAAGAGGCCGTGATCCCATCTGCCTATGATTCCAAATTAAAGTTCAAACGGATGGCTTACACACTGCTGATCCTGTATCATAGCCTCTCGCGCCCCTTCAATTACTATTTAATAGAATTACAGTGTAAAATCCCAATAGTCTTAAAGAATGTTTTATCACAGACTGAAGAGAGAGAATATACAGACACCTCCAATGTTATTGAACTGTATTACTGACCTATTTAGATATTAAAAGGGAATGTTCAGTGTTCTACAAGATATTACAAGAGCTCCTTTAATCTGAAAACAAGCATATGTGTGTACACATATATATGCCTCTCTGTGCGTGGACATTGTACACATCAGCTCCACCCCAACAGCGAATGCACACATCCAGCCACGCTCTGTGGGTGTGTGGGTTCACCCTTGTCCACACACCCACGCAATAACACACGCTCCTCCAGGTCCTTTTGAAATTCGTGAGTTTTGGTAAACTGCAGCATAACTTTATTGTTGCCAGATATTGCTAGAGAGGTTAATCCAGTAGGGAAGCAATTCTGAAAAATACTCTAAGTGACCTTATTTTTAAATTAACTTCCCCTAATGATGTTTCCATGGCGACACAAAAAAAAATCATCCCCCCCCTAAAAAAAACAAAAAAAAAAAAAAAAAAAAACCAAATCACAAACCCCAAAACAACAAACCCAAGCAAGTATTTGCGGTATAGCTAAATTCCCCTCTAATAACTAGGACTGGAATTAAAGTCAGTGGCAGTCCGGATTTAGCTGTTGTAAGTCTTGACTTCTAGTGTAGTTGTCTTACTTTTTTTACTTGTTCGGCAAAGGACCTGTCTGCCGCAGGGAGAAACGATTCTGCCGCTTCACCTAAGCGAGGTGATTCTAGCCATGCACTTAGAGGTATTTACATCTACATTTTATTCAATACTCTTTAGCATCTTCCTTCTCTTGCAGATCGCGAGGTGCCAAGCCACTTCGAAGCCTCCTGTTCTGAAATCACCTTACTTTCAAAATAAAAAAGAACAGCATCGAAAACAAAACCTCACAGCCCTCCTTCCTCCAGACACAGCAGCACAAATCCCTTTCGTATCATTTAATCACAGCTATAACCCGACAGCCCTTGTCTTTTGTCACTACCATGCCAGAAAATAATATTTACCATGATTGTCGGTAATATCCTTAGTGTTTTCCCTTCCCAACTCCTTCTTGCACATACAGAGACACACAGGCACCCGCCTCCCTGCCTTCTCCATTCTTAGTTTGCAACTGGATGGTTTGGTTCATTTCCTCCTTTTTAATACACCATTTGCAAACTTCTGTGTATCTGGGCTCTCTGCGAGGTGGTGATGTGGCTACAGACCCTCTTCATTTTGTACTCGTGCGTGTGCGTGTGTGTTGGTGTGTGTCAGTCTGCACACACGTGTGCGTGTGTGCGCTCTAGAAAAAGGCAATGTCTGTCTGTCCTCTCCCTACACGCGGAATCCAGGCCACTGCGATGTGGAGCTCAATAAGAAACTGCATGAATAAACACGAATAGAAAGTTGTGCTCAGCTAACCGAGGAAATCAGAGCAATACCAGGGCACCAACGTCCACATTTCTTTTCAGTTCGGTCCGGGGCAGTAACCTCATCTGGGTATGCTAAAAATTAAGGGCAACGGGCAAGCAGATCCAAGTCCCTCGAAAAGGCTGCTGTAATTGATCGGACAGAGAGAGATGGGGTGACCCAAGCCCACGCCTGACCGTGGAGGGCCAGCAGCAGCCGCGGCCCAGCAGGCACACAAAGGACCCCCAGCCATTCTAAAGGGCTCGGGCAGAGACCACGGAGAGAGAGGGAGGGAGGGAGGGAGGAAGGGAGGGAGGGAGAGAGGGAGGCAGGTGGCGTCGGTGGTCCCCAGACCTCCACGCCGGGTGGACCCGCAAATCGGAGCTAGCTGGGAATGAAGGCAGTGTTACAGCAGTGTTATAGGCGAGGGGTGGGTGGTGAGGGGGTTAACTATCGTCTCCAAACTGCTCCGGAACCGGCTGGTCTCGGCCCGACTTCCGACGGGCGGGGCGGGGCAGTGCCCCCGCGGCGGAGGGCGAGAGGCGGCGGTGCGGGACGGCGCGGGCCGGGAGAGCGGGGCCGCCCCGACCGGCTCCCGGGGAGGCAGCTCGCTGGGCTGCCGGGCTCCGGCCATCTGCCTCCTGTCCTCCGGCTTTCTCTTAAATATTGATCAGACGCACTTCAGCTTCTGAGTAATTTCATCTTAATCAGTGGCCGGGCTCGGCGCGGATAACAAACTAATGCTGGAGAGGGCCTGTGGATAATGCCGGGCCAGGGGCAGGGAGGAGGCAGCCCTCGGGTTTGGTGGGGCTCGATAGGCCCTATCTTCCCGGGGCAGATGGACTTAGTGGGCGAGAAGGCTTAAACACAGCTTTTCATAGATTTACACCTCAATCAGCCATTCAGGTTTTTTATGCAAATCCTAAAACAACATCATTTATCCATTACGAAGCCCGGCTTTGAAGCGGCATATCATTAGCTGCACCCTCGGCACCCCGAAACCATGCAGGCACTGACGCCTCCTGTATGAGATGTGTCCTCTCCCCCCACAAGCCCCACCGGCTCCAGGGAGAGGCGGACACCTCCAGCGCGGCTGGGGCAGCTACCTCTTCGAGTTTGGGCTGGGGATCCGACCGAAGGAGCAACTTTTTGGGAATGGGGGTGACAAATGGGGCGGGAGAGTAAAGGCCCTGCCCTTCAGCTTAAGCTATGCTGGAGCCTAAGGCCAGATACCAGTGGGGCGAGGCTAAGGGCGATCTCTGGCCTCCCCTAGCAGCCACGGCGCAACGAGGCGATATTCGGGAGGCTTAATCAGAGGGAAGAAATATCCGAACCTATCAGTGTAAGGCTGAGCTGAGGTAGATTATTGCTGCCGGCTTGACGCCTTCTAGCTGCAGCTTCGAGACGCGAAAATGAAAAGAAAGAAAAAAAAGTATGCCCCAAACTTTCACGCCTCTGAATCCTTTCAGGTATTAAATTCCGTTAAAAACAATGCCGGATGAGAACAACGCTGCTATCAGAAAGAAACAGAAATACTGCCCTTAAAAACAATGTACCGACATCAAAGATCTTCCTACCCAGAACTGGGGGTGACTGGAAAGCCAGTTTGTTCTTCTAAAGGCCTCTCCACTGCCTCTCTGCCGGTGGGGAGAGAAAAAGCAGCCCAAGCTCTAGCGTGAGACCCGGTGAGGGTGCCGGCCACTGGGGAACCTTGTATCCCCTGCTGGGTAATATTTTTCCCTTCAAAAAGCCGCGTGGGGGAGGGGAAGAACTAGGTCCGTCACAGCACCCACGCGGAACACGGTAGCCCTATTGTGTGTCTGCCCCCAGGCGATTCCCGTCCATTTCAGTTTCGTACGAAGGGAATTTATTTTCTATTAACTCCCCACTCGTGTTGGCGACGGGCCAGTGGCGCTGCCGGAGCTGCCCGTGGGGAGGACCCGGCGCCTTGAGCGGAGCCCGCGGGGCGGGGGAGGCGAAGCGGGACGGGGCGGGCGCTGCCTCGGGCCCTGCGGGTCCCTCAGCGCGGGGGCTCCCGCCACACGCGGGGACGTGTTCCCTACGTGCTCACTGCCCTCACACGCGCGGCTTTTCCTCAGGGGAACCTCAGGTGTGTGAACGTGTTCACACATCAGTTTATTCTTTAAAATTACCCGTTAGTGGCTTGATCTAAAATCTCGCACCCTATGGCGGTTCTCCCAAATCCACAGGTAGCCTCTTGAGGCGTAGGGGGGGAAGGGAGGAGCGGGGAAGAGCCCATGCGCTTTCTATGTCTCTCCGCAGACCTAGCTCGGACTTCACTAAAAAAAAAAAAAAAAAAAAAAAAAAAAAAAAAAAAAAAAGAAGGAGGGAAGAGGGAGAGAGGATTCGGGCAACACAAAGGTAGATCGGAAGACCATATCAGTTTGGAAAAGGTCAAGAAATTCCAGGCACGTTTCTCTCTAAATCCCTGGTAATACTCAAAATTGTATTTTCAAGTAAAAACAAGTTTAAAATTCACCTCTTGCTAATTCACGACTGAAAAATCTGCCCAGGGCAAAGCAAAACCATAAGGAAAAAGGGAAAAAAAAAAAAAAAAAAAAAAGAAAGAAAAAGGGAAAAGGAAAGAAAGAAAGATGCTGAAATACTGTTAGTCATGCAAATAAAGGCTTCTTTCAGCACATTACAATATACTCCGGATTCGAGGGGAGGAGCTGCAACCCGTTAAGGGCGAGGAGTTTTTGTTTTTGTTTTCATTTAAAGCTACAAAACAAATCCCGAAATGTCTTAAACGCTCTCTGGAGACACCCATCCTTGCAGACAGGCTGTCGGAGAAAGCTTTTTCGCCCGCAGTGCACAAAAAAAATGACCGGGGTGAGGGGAAACGATGGAGCCCGCCGTGGCGGAGGGGACACGGAGGGACACGGCCGTGCCTTACGCCGCCGCCGCTACCGCAGCACTGTGTCCCCTCTGCCGCCCGCAGCCTCCTCGCAGGGTCGCTCCGTCCCTGTAAGATCCCTCCGGGGTGTCCCGCCGAGCCGGGGAAGGCAGGGGCCGGAGGGGCGCAGGGGCCGCGCAGCGCTGCGCACCCCGCGGCGGGACAGACAGAGGGGCCAGGAGCCCACGGGGAAGGAGTGATTTTCCGTGGCGGACAGAAACACCAACATCGCTGGGTAGATAAGAAAATGGAATACTGTATTTGATTTAGAAAGTTTGTACATATAGATAAACACGCAGTTAAGGAAACAATAGTTTAAGCGTCCTACGTGGAGTTTAAGAGACCCCCCAAAGCTGCTATGAAATACTCAAAATAGCTTTTGCATAAGATAACTACAGTTGCACCCTAAGCTTTTTTTTTCTTTTTCTTTTTTTTTTTTTTTTTTTTTTTTTTTTTCTATCGCTGAGGTCCCTTTTGGAAACCTAGCACGTCAGATTTTGACGGCTAAGTTTGTGCAAGGAACACCGAGTCAAGGAAAATAAAAAGGAGAGAGAGAGAAAGGACTGGAGGGAGATAGAGAGAGGGGAGGAAGAAAGAGGAGAGCAAATATCATATACAAGCATTTCTACACATATATTACAAACTGGGAAAATGACCGCATCATTAAGATATACATAATTCATATAAAATTTTGAAATAAAAATAAAAATCTGTTACAGTCATAACTATTCTTTTTCCACATTTATAACCAGTACCCACACAGGCAGTGACAGAAGTGTAGAAAAAAAGGTGCTTACGAATAAAATGATTGTCTGCGGAACAAAAAAACAGAAAATTGCATCGTGGCTGGACCATCACTCGGACTAAAAAAAAAAAAAAAAAAAAAAAAAAAAAAGAAGGGGAGGGGAAGAGAAAAAAAAAAAAAGGA